>NW_006160154.1:3401102-3406644 GCF_000334495.1 Tupaia belangeri chinensis | reverse complement strand
ACACAAGGTGGAAGACTTGAAGGCAGGCAAAAAGTGATGGGAAAGTCCAGACAGCCAGGTGAAGGGCCGCCGGAGGGAAAGTGATTCCAGATAAATCACCTTAGGCTTCATGGAAAGTCAAAGGTATGTGAAAGCAAGAAACATTTCAGAAATAGATTTGTTTTCAAATAAATGAGTATACAGAAATATATAATGTATTATTATTATTATTATTTTTTGGAGAGGTTTTTTTTGCTATAGGGCGCGTGTGCTCGCCAGACAGACAGAGAGAGACATAGAGACAGAAAGCGAGAAATCACCCCCCAGAGGGGATGGTCACGCTGCAATCCCGTCTCCTCTATTCTCCTCTCGGTATCTTGGGCAAGCACGCACACGCGTCCAGCGTGAGTTTTAAGCCACCGAGTCCGGGACGCGAACCGCTGTCGACTACGTGGGAGTCCAGCGACATAGCCATTATGTTAACTGCTGGTTCCCTGTATTATTATTTTTTAAAGCCTGCAAAGATTTCAAGCTTTTGCATGCATCAGAATTACCCAAAGATGTTACATTCAGTAGGTCCAAGCTAGGGCAGAAAATTTACATTTCTAATAAAGTCCCAGGTGATGCTGGCTTGGGAACTCACTTTGAAAATCACTGGCTTAACTAATTTAATTTAGACAAATACCTACGAGGGAGATACTATCACAATTTTACACACAAGAAAGCTGAGACAGAGAAGAATTAAGGAACTTGGCCATACACTCTCCTGTACACGCTCACCCCAAGGGAAGGGGTAGAGCTGGATTGGAACCCAGACAGTCTGCCTCTGTTGTCTGAATTTTAAATGCTACGCCATACAGAGTCATATATAATGAGTTCCACCAGGGAAATCTTGTCCACCGAAGACAGCATCCTGGCAGACTTACTACCATCTAATGCAATTTTAATGATATTATCCTTGAAAGGCAGTAAATATTTGAGAGCTAGTGAAATAAGCAAAATACATATTGGCAAAATCTCGGTAAAATAACCCAAACCAGTCATCATGATAATTGTCTTCCAAGACAATTAAGTTGGATACTGAAAACCGTCGATGTTAACACAATGGGTAGGTAAACCTCATAAAACAAACCTTCAAATCTTTCTGGAATTTCAAGGTTAAACCTTGCATATGAATTACTGTTTGCACTGAATTTAAATGCTTCTCAAATCTATTTACAGTTTTCTGTTCTTGCTTCCTGCTCGGCTGAGCAGGTCAAAACATGTTGGGAAAACTCAAGAGAAGACATTCCCAAATTAAATTTCATTATTACAGAGTCTACAATTTGGGGTATAATGGGCAGATAGAATTCATCTCAGAACACTGACTGTGGTTATTAACTGACATGACATCCGATAGGGTCTAAACTGCTCCGGTCGCTTTTAGACCTTAAAGCCAGAATGAAGACGACATTAATCCATAGTCAAGTCATTTTAGAAAATGAGAAAGAAAAAAATATCCAGGGCAGAATGCCTAAAGTTAGATGGGTTTCAGTAAACCGTCCATGAGTCTGATTGCTCCAACAGCTCATAGAAGAGAAGAGCAGCTGTGAAGAGACTCCTGTAGGTGAATCATGGTTTAATGCACTGTTGAGCCGGACACTGGCCCAATGGTAGTTTGCCATGCGGGACCCCCAGGAAGGACCCCAGGTCTGTGTTTCAAGTTTTCCCTGCACATGCTGGGCACATGCATGCCCATGGTTCTAGCTGGCTGAGTCTGGGCGTGGATCATGACGTGAAGGCCCTCTTAGGGGTACCTATCTCTCTTTCTGGGAAAAAAAAATGTCCTTGTTAGTTTGTAATAATTTCATAGTGTTGGCTCTGGGACAAAAGAATAGGAACAATTACCACCAACATCTCTCCCCATTTGTTTTTCTATTTCAAAAGATTGGAGAAATTCTCCTAAGCATGTAGTTCAGTCAGGTAGGTGGTGGCCAGAGCGCTAACCTCAGGTATAGTCCAGACCAGGGCTCGTTAATCTCCCATTACTGACATTTTAGGACAGAGGATTCTTGTGTGGGGGCTGTCCTGTGCACTGTAGAATTTTCGGCAACACCCCTGGTTTCTACTCACTACATAAAAGGAATAATTGTCCCCTGAGCCTCAGTCCCAACAAAGTCGCCAGACATTGCAAATGCCCTATGGGAGGCGAAAGCTCCCTACATTGTGAGAACCACAAATTTAGATCAATTTCTGTTTTCTCGCCCTCTCAAAATCATTGCCAGTAAGAATGAGATCATGCTGTACAGATCTCAGAAATAATTAGGTATCCCTTTGATTTTTTTTTTTTTTCCTCTTTGAAACATCTTCAAATCATAAGAGCACTTAGACCTACCTGCTGGCCCCAGTTCTCAGATCTGGGAGGATTGTTTGAGATCCTGAACTCTAAACTCATCATAGTTCAGATTAGGCTCAGAAAATAAAAGGTCTGATCTGCTTTCAAAAGAGAATGGGTAAAATATAATGGCTCGAAACTGCTTGAAAAGGGAAATAATGAAGTGTGGAAGAAAACTACAGTTATTTGTACCACTAAGGAGGACGACATTTAACATATTTTTATTATTTATTATTATTTATATTCAATTGCTATATATCACTTAGATTCTAAAGAGAATTTATCCAGCATGATATACACCTCAGACCAGTCCAGTTGAAAATACTAAACACAAGAGCAACATTTTTTTTAAGAGGTTTTTGCTATAGGGCACGTGCGCTCGCCAGACAGAGAGAGGCAGAGAGACAGAAAGCGAGAAATCTCCCCACAGTGGGGATGGCCACGCTGAAATCTCTTTTCCTCCATTCTCCTCTCAGAATCTTGGACACGCCTGCACATGTGCCCATCATGAGTTTAAGCCACTGGGTCTGGGACTCAAACTGTGGTCGACTACATGGGAGTCCAGAGACATAGCCACTAGGCTAACTGCTGGTCCCGAAGAGCAACATTTTAATGAAGTAAATGTGCAGCTATGAACTTGGAGGAGCTCATCGAACTTTCATGAAGCCATGAACACTTGATTAGTTTATATGTACACAGTAATTTCATTTGCTAGTTTTTGTTCCGCTGTAAATAGGGTAAATAGGGGCGGTTTGCCTGCAAATAAGCTCTTAGCAAAGAATGAAGTCAATATTGTGGAGCCATTGAACTGAGGCAAAGAAACATAGGAAAAATAAAGCTAGCCTTGAGAGATTTCAGGTATATACCAGAGCTCTCACATCATGCCCACAGCTAACTGGAGAAGATTTCTGCAATGGGGAGGGGGGTGTCTTTAAAAATTCATGGAAAGGGCCAGCAGATGGCAGAGTGGTTATGTCACTGGACTCCCATGTGTTCAACCATAGTTCAAGTCCTGGACTTGAAAATCATGCTGGGTACATGTGCATGCATGCTCAAGATCCCAGGAGGAGGAGGAAAAGGGATTGTGGCATGGCCATCCCCTTCTGGGGAGTGATTTCTCACTTTCCCTCTCCCTATCTCTGTCTCTCCCCACCCCACCCCACCCCTGACAAGTGCATGTGTCCTATGGAAAAACCTCTTAAAAAAAGTTTATGAAAAACACATATTATAAAAACAACTGTGCATAGATTTCATCATTTTTTGCATCAAAATAAACTTGAACTTTAATTTCACCTTTCCAAACTCTTTTGCAAGTTTACAGTTTATTCTTGTATTTCTTCCATCAATGAAATAGAGGGAAAAAACCAGAATGTCCCCTCAATGGCATCATGACACTGTGATTCACCTTGGGCCCCAGCCAACCCTGGATCATGGGCATGCACAACATGTCTGGTCTACTCAGAGAGGTCTCTGGATTTGAACCCAGAACCTTTCCACGTGGGTCAACCTTACAAAGCATCATGATTTACTACTGTGCCACTGCCTGGCCCCTCTACAAACTTCTTAAGGTACCCTTGTATAGCACAGGAATGAAAATCAATATAAATAGGCAAATATATTCAATTCATGGGCACTTTGTTTATTCACAGAGGAGGTGTACCTGTGTGTTCAATTATGTGTGTGCATTTGTTCAATTTAAATAAATCAGTGTTTAGGAAGAGATAAATAACATGCTCTACAAGGTTCAATAGGAAGTACTATGCACTTATTTTGCCAGGTGCTATGCTAGACGGTGGGGCTGGAAGGCTGGTAAAGAGCTCAGTTGCTGTACTCAGAGAAAACTGCAAGGATTTCCTTAATGCCGTCCCCAGGACTGGTGTCTGCAGGTGTGTGTGCTATTACAGTGCAGTCAGCATTATTATAGGACGTTCTTTCTGCTACTTCAGGGATCCTGAATGCCATTCACATATTGAAAGACAGTATGATATCCAGGCTTCCAGGGTAACTGATTTCGTTTTAGAGCTACAGTTTAAGTGAGCAAGAAACCTAACTTACCCCACAGGACTCCATAATAGAAATAATTCTGTACATTTTTGTTATAAGGTGATAGTGTGAAGTGGGCAAGAACAGTCTTCAGAAAGTCAGACTACAAGGAGGCACAATGGAGAGACACAATGTTTTATGAGGTTGACCCACATGGGCAGGTCTAGATTCACATCTGGGACCTCCCTGAGTATGACAGGTATGCTCATGGTCAAGATCTGGGGCTGGCAGAAGCTGGGGGTGGATTGCAGCATTAAGACTCTATGGGGGGACCAGCAGTTGGCGAAATGGCTATGTCACTGGACTCCCATGTAGTCGACCATGGTTCGAGTCCCAGATCTGGTGGCTTAAATTCACGCCAGGCGCGTGTGCGTGCACGCCCAAGATCCCGAGAGGAGAATGGAGGAGAATGGAGTGCGGCGTGTCCATCCCCACCGGGGATGATTTCTTGCTTTCTGTCTCTCTGTCTCTGTCTCTGTCTTTCTGACCAGTGCACAAACCCTATAGCAAAAACCTCTCCAAAAAAAAAAAAAAGAGCCTATTGGGCCTGTCTCTATTGCCCATAGGAGATATAAAGGAAAGAAAAAAAAAAGAAAAAAGGAGAGAGAGAGAGAGAGAGAGAGGAAGAGAGAGAGACAGAGAGACAGAGAGAGAGAGGAAAAGAAAAGGAGGAGGGAAGGAAGGAAAAGAGAAAAGAGAGAAAGAAGAATGACTGACATTTACCAATGTGGACTTCAGTGAACTTCACTGTCCTTATCAAAGATTATCACCATCATCATCATCATCATCCCTGTTACTGTGGTCTCAATTCTAGCCTTGAATGAGCTAAAATGTAGCAAAATGCTTTGTTTACTAAGAACTATATGAACTTTGTAACATAATGATATTGTAGAGGTCACTTTTCCTTTCATTTTAAGCATACCTACACACTAAGCATACTAAGTTAACCAACCCATCATAATTTTGATTGTGAAAATTCATAATTATAAAAAACCCTGAGTGGGTTTCTGTGTACTTTCTGCACTTAATGTAACAGCGGGAACATGAGAAACCTGTAAAATTCCTGAGGACTGCCACTTTGAGGAATCGTCTTCCCCAGCCCCCCTGAAGGTCTTTGGCTCCCTCCCCAATCCCCCCCACCCCCCC
>NW_006160154.1:3388605-3399940 GCF_000334495.1 Tupaia belangeri chinensis | reverse complement strand
CCCCACCCCCCCACACTCCTCGCTGGAGCACCGTCAGGGCAAAGGCTCTGTTGCTTTCCAGCTGAGGAACTGGTACCTGCGCAGGGGAGAAACGGAAGAAACGGAGAAGCAGTGTCCTGAGGGCAGATAAACTATACTGTGAGAGCCAATTTTCTCTTAATCCTTCAGGAATATTCTTCAGATCTGGAGGACCAAAAGAGCGTGCTGCTGCCCGTGGCCCTTGTCCATCTTCTTGTCTTCCCTTCTGCCTCTGTATGAGGAGTTAGGTGTCTCCAGACCACCCAAGATCACCAGAAGAAAGAGGTACTTAAAACACACAAGTCTGAAATGGGAATGAACTTGCACCTACTTTGATTTAGATGCAGGGGCACTCTATTTAGTACATGCTTAAATTGTCTCCATCATATTCTTAGATATTCCTTGCATGCGTGTGGGATTTTAATCCCATTATTCTCCTTTGGCAGAACGATCCTAGAGATTGCCTGTGATGGTAGTTTTTTAAAAATCCCAAGGATTTGCGAGAATGGGTACAGAAGGCAAATAATCATAGAGTGTCTTTAAACAAAATAATTACAAAACAAACAAATCTATACATCAAAGGGGTGGAAAAGATTCAACTTAGATGAACTAATTGTGCAGTAAGAGGGAATTCCAGAAACCCCTTGCAGTTGTACTTGGCTTTCATGGAAATGAGAATTACCCCTGCTGGTCAAAGTCCAATCCTGAGCAACATGCTCAAACTGTTTTGGCAACATTATTTCATTTCAACCCACAGGTACTCAATTACCCTTTGCTTCTTCTAAGTGAGGCAGGCATCTTCCTGTACCATCCTGAATAATTCTGAAGTAACCATCCAGAAATTCTCAGTGAAGTAAGACCCTGTGTACTAGACTTTCCAGTAAGCTGCTTCCTAACTTGTAAACAGCGCTGTCTTTGAAATGAAGCAAGGCAGAGTGTCTCCAGTGAGATGAAGAATGTGGTTGTAAACAGCTCGTTGCTTATGCCTTCTGTCTCTGTTGTAGGTTTATTCTGTCATTTGGAGATAATAGACTATAAAAGAGGGAAAAAAAAAAAAACTGTTCTAAAAGATTTTCATGGGGCCAGCAGATAACCTGGTGGGTAAGGAACTGGACTCCTATATGGCCAAGCGCAGTTTGAGTCTTGGACCTGGTGGGTTGCTTTCTCACTTTCCCTCTGTCCCTCTCTCTGGTTAACTGCCCTATGGCATATTAAAATAATAATAATAATGAAATAAATTTTTAAAATGATCTTCCACTTATGATAGATGCTTTCTATAAATACACACAAGCATATACACAGTGCACATATGCACACACACACACTTACTAAGTGCCCAATATCATATAATACTATGAAAAATACCTAAAATGTCCTGGACCAGATGTTAGCCTTGCTATCATTATTTCTATTTTATAAATAAGATAACCAAGTCCTAGAAGGGTTGAACAACTTCCCCTAGTTAGCCGGTTAGTCATCAGTGGAGGGATAACACTCAATGTCCTTCCCAATCAAAGGCTCTCTGAAAGACAAGACTAACCCGCTGAACAGATTCAGCAAAACCTCCTTTCAGCAGGTGGCGTGGTAGTTGGGGTGCTTGACTCCCACATGGCTGACCACAGTGAGTCTCTGACCTGGTGGCTTACTTTCTCACTTTCCTTTTCTCTCTGGTGAATTTAAAAAAAAAAATAATAAAATTAAATAAATAATTAATAATAATACATTAAATAACTAATTCTTGGGGAAAAACAAAACTACGTTCACAGTAGGCAGTGCTTAGGGAGAGTTGTGACCCAGCTTCCATTGTATCCTGGTCTCAAGAGGCTTTCCTGTTGGCTTTCTGGCAGGCAACAACTAGGGGGAAAAATCCCTTCAGGGTTGAAAAGAATCTGCCCAGACCTCCTAGGACTTCAAAAGACACACAGATAGCAACCCACTAATGGATGCTAATGCGTATGACCTTAACTGATTAAATCCAGTCACAGCTATTTGGCCCCTGCAGGTATTATATGAAGTCTTTTAGAGAGACAATAACTTTTATTTCCCTCTGCATTGAACTTTCCAGAAACAATGAAATGAAACTACTCTGCTGTTTTGAGCCAGTGAGTTGCTTTGTGTGTCTGGGTCCCCCTATGATGACAATTCTTCAGGGTTCAGGAAGTCAAGACAACCAGGCAAGAGAGTGGATTTCCTGTGTGATGCCTCCGTTTTCTCAATACCCAGCTCCCTGCTAGATCTGATCTACTTCACACACCATCTCAGGAGTGTGTTCTCACAGCCTGCATCCTTCTTGACTGGAGGTTGGAGACCGGCACCTCCAGGTCCAGGTCACACTAAACACATGTTTGACCCACATGTTGCTGGCCATCAAATTTTTACTTTTTAAAAACTCAAGTGAGTTCTACAGTTGCATATCTCCCTATTTGTCTGCATTCTGGCTTCCCTTGCAAGCTCAGAAGATTTTAATATACAGATCCATAGTTCCCTTGGAGTAGAGTCCTGGCTGGTCCCTCAACTGGAGTGGCAGCTGCTATTTCCCTTGAGTCTTTCAATCCACCTCAGGCACGCGCAGTTCCCACAGGCATGTGCGAACTTTCCCTCCTTATCCTCCTCACATAGGACACTAGTGAGCTCTCCTTTGTGAAAACCCTTTGCTTGGCTTGCCTGATCTAGCAGTCTCTACTCTCTAGCTACTTCTCCATTCTCCATCCTCCTTCAATGACCATTTCTTCTTTCTCCTATCCTTTAAATGTTGATCTTCTTCAGATAGGAAATCTATGCTTGGTCTTGTCTTCTCCACCCCCTTTTCTCTCCACTCTCCCTTGGAACTCATAAAGCTCCATGATTTAAATTAGTGATGCTCTAGAAATGATGTTTATATCCATTTATCAATTCAGCCAGATATCACTGAGTGTAAATGAGAGGGACCAGCAGGAGTGGTTAAGGTGCTGGACCTCAGTTTAAGTCCCGAACCCGGTGGCTTGAAACTCACGCCAGGTGCTTGCCCATGCGTGCCCAAAATCCTGAGAAGAGACTGGAAGAGAAGGGATTGTGGCATGGCCATCTCCCCTTGGGGGCAGGGGTAGGGGGTGGTGGTTGTCGTGGTTGTATGAATATTTGCTTTCTGTCTCTCTCTAACTCTCTGGCAAGTGTATGCACACTATAGCAACAATCTCTCAAAAAAAGATGATAATGAGACACCCTCAGTTTTTTTTTAAGGAGCTCAATGAGACAGATGTGTAAACAAATATGGTGCAATTAGATAAATGCTGTAAGAGCAGTACAATACAATAGTCTCCACAGAGGAGGTAGCTTTCAAGTTGCAATTTGAAGACTTGAGTAGAAATTTGCCATGGGAATAACGATAGATCTTAAAGACTTGTTTCTCTTGTATTTTAGGGAGTATTTCATGTTTATTGTACATCTCTGCTTAGATTCTCCGTTAGTGGTCAAACTAAACAAACCCAAATCTGACTTCTTATCTTCCTCACCTCTTACCACACACACACCTCCTCAAATACCAGCTTTTCTTTGAACTTTTCTGTATTATTGCTGACACCCTTATTCTCCCAGTAGTCTAGTCTTAGAAAATTCTTGACTTGGGACCAGCAGATGGTGTAATGGTTATGGCACTTGGCTCCCACATAGTTGACCATGGTTCAAGTCCCAGATCCAGCAACTTAAAACTCACTCCAGGTGTATGTGCTTGGAGCCCAAGATCCCAAGAGGAGATTAGAGGAGAAGGGATTGCAATATGGCCACCCTTCCTGGAGGGGTGATTTCTTGCTTTCTGTCTGTCTGTCTATGGTGAGTGCATGGGCCAAATAGCAAAAAATTCTCTCAAAAAAAAAAAAAAATTCTTGACTCTTCTCTGATAACCAACCAGTTGTCAAATTCTGATTTTTCCTTTAAATATCTCTGAATCCACACTCTCTTGAGTTGAAGTCATCAGTACATTATGTTAATGGGGCAATTTCAGTAGCCTTGCAAATTCTGGCCTCCTACCTGGTGTCTTCTTTTTCTGAGCACCTGCTGCCCAGCCTGCTAAGAACTTGACTCTGAAGATGCTAAGCTCCTCTTCTAAGTGCTGTACGTGTATTAGTTTATTTAACGCTAACAGCTTCCTGAGAAGGTAGGACTATTGTCACGCTCCCGAGTTCACACATCTGGCCGGTAACAGAACCAGGATTTAAGCCCAGATGATCTGACTCTGGAGCCCATGGGCCTACTCACCAGCTTGTTTTGCTGGACCACATTCTTGCTTAGAAACTGTCACAAACCTCCTTTGCCTCCCAAATATGTTTCTTAGCTTCTTGAAGGCTCTTGACAACTTACTCCCAACAAACTTTTTCTCTTGCGTTTTGATCCTCAGTTTCTCCTAGAATTTATCCCCAGAAGTGAAGCATACCTGTCACATTTAATACAATGCCTTTTTCTTAGGACCTTGTTCTCATACCAAATTCTGAGAATTCTTCCTCAAATGTCTTTTGAATCCACACCTTCCTTTTCAATTCAGTGTCTGTAGGTATTATCTGTTTGTGTTCTCCTCCACCAATGGTAGCTTGGACAAAAGTAAACTGTAACTTCCTGACATGTCGAGTCCCCTTCTCTTACTGGGCTTTGATCACTCTGTCCCCTGATCTAGAATGCTCCCTCATTCATTTTGGCTGATACAAAGGCCATCATCCTCGGCAGGACAGATAAATCCTTTTTTTTTCTGTCTATTTTTGATCTTTAACCCTGTATTTGGCCAGAAAAATTTCTGTGTCTCTAGACCACAGTGTTCATAGCACTGTGCCCGTCTCACTCACCTCTCTCTGGGTTACAGTGGAAGTGCACATGTGTGTGCTCTTGACCATTTCCTTTGTCTAGATGGTAAACTCTTAGAAGAGCCATACTTTTTAAATTCTTTTTCTAGGTCAAAGCTCAGTAAAATGAAAATCTGCTGAATATTATAGGTGATATGAAACAATGATATGCAGATTTTGCTACTACTTGGATTGATCATTGGATAAACTTAATTCAAAAGTTGAGTAGGAAAATTTGGCTTATGTAGAATTAGCAGAAAAAGATAAAACACATATCCATATCAAACATTTACCTTCTTTTTTTAAAAAAAAATAAAACTAAGTTTATTTCTTTATTCTTTTAAAAAAATAAAACTAAGTTTATTTCTTTATTCCTTCACTGAAAGAAAGAGGCAGAAAGACAGAAAGAGAGAGAGATTCCTCATGGCTCCTGAGAACTAGTGATTTCAGGGTAAAAGAGAAATGAAGATTTCCTACTGATAATTCAGCCTCCAACCCACAAACCTGAGTGGTAGGGAGTTTCTCTAGCCTTCTATCTCCGACTCTGTGTCTCTGTCTCTCTCTGCTTCTGTTCCGACTCCGTGTCTCTGTCTCTCTCTGCTTCTGTCTTCTCATTTTTTGGTAATTTTTTCCTTTTTAAATTTTTTTAAAGGTAAAGTATTCTCTTGCTATCAGTTCTGCCTTTGTCTTATTAATTAATAATCCCCTCTCCCCCTTCCATTCAGGCAGAAGACACATGAGGCAGGTCTTCAGATGAAGATTCCTCATGGCTCCTGAGAACTAGTGATGAGTGTGCCACACAATTTTCTTATTTTGTGCTTTTTTAAAATAATTTTTTTTAGTTTTTTTTCTTCTTTTTCTCTGTTTCTCTGTTGTCATCATTATTGTCTCTGTCTGTTTCCTTTTCTTTTTATCTCATCTCTCTGCTCATCATCTCCATTTACTGTATTTCTAGATGGATCTAATGGAACCATAGCCAAACATCCAAATACTATTAGGATTAATATATTCCCCAATATCTACCGAATCTGCTGCACAAAGGGATCACAATGGAATGGCAAAGAGAATCCAGATCACCTCTTTCTGCACGCTCCTGAACACTCAGATTGAACTTCAAGAATTAGAAAGAAACCCACCATCCATCAGATGACTAGAAATCACCACAGGCCCACAAAAAATATAGGAAAGCAAGAAAATACCTCTCCTCCCAGGGGAAAGAATAACTCCTTTTCATCCACAGACAGTTCAATGGAAATCATGGAAAGCAGCATGACCATCCCTCATTGGGGGGGAGGGGTGCTATCTCACTTTCTCTCTCTCTCTTTCCATTTCTCCACAAGGAATACACACACCCTCTAGCAAATTCTTGTAAAAAGGCTTAATGATAGTGAGAGCTGAGTTATAATCCTTGCAGCTATTGTTCCATTGTGCAAATTAGTTAAATTCTTTAGTTAGTCCTGGATTTTGTTTTCTCTAAAATGTATAGGTAGTAATATATAAAAAAGTAGATTAGGTTCATTGCTGCAGTCCTTGGTTGAGCTGTAATTCATAGGTGTCAGCAAAAATAATGGCAGTCTGGAACAGCTGGATTTTCCAAACCTGGAGAGGCACTCAAAGATCCATTCCCAAGAAGTACAGAGGACCCCAAATAGAATCAACCCAAGAAGATCTTCTCCAAGACACATTATAGCCAGATTGACCAAAACCACAGACAAAGACAAGATACTAAGACTGGCAAGAGAAAAACGGCAAGTTACCTACAAAGGGTATCCCATCAGACTAACGGCAGACCTCTCATCCGAAACAATGCGAGTGAGGAAAGAATGGGAAAATATATTCAAAGTGTTAAGTGAAAAGCAATTTCTACCAAGATTACTGTACCAGGTAGGATTATCCTTCATGTGGGAAGAAAAGACAAGAACTTTCTCAGATAAAGAAAACCTGAAAGAATTTACCAGCACCAGACCAGATCTCCAAGTTTTCAAGGGAGTGCTAAGCAACATTCCCTAGGATTTCTTTGATTTAAATTAAAACTGCTTTCTTGAAATTACCAGCTGAACTTGCTATTGAAAATACTTAGATTATTTAAGAAATTGTGTGGTCAGTACAACGTGAGGGAAAAAGAATGGAAGACTACTGTAAACACCAGAGGTAACGTGAGAAGAGGGTGGGAAAGGACAGAGGGTCAGAAATAGGAGTAAATATATATATAAAACTAGAAATGGAAAATTATTGATGATAACATGCATAATTAAGCCATTGTGCGGTATATTCTGGATGGGGAATCATATTTTGTGTGCTGTCACGATGCTTGGGGAATGAACGTAAATTAATTAAGTTAAAAAAAGTTTCAGAAAAAAAACTAGAACTATTTTTCTTGAAATTAAAAAAAAATGCATTAAAAATACCTATTTGATGACTGCAGTAAGCTATATAGCCCCAGCTAGGTGCTACTTTATAGGATGTTCATTCTACTCACTGAGGTTTATGCCTAAAGTCAGACTTGTGCTCATGGATATGTATATATCAGCTGTGCTTGCTATTAAAAAGATTTAGGTTAATTAACTTTTTAACGAATCAATAAAATGAGGGGGAGGCATAGAAAGCAACCATGGATACCAGAGACAGTGGGAGGGAGAGATTCTACGTTTTTGTGGCAGTGTGGGGAAAAAATGATGTAAAAAATCAATATTTAAAATAAATGTCTAGGGCCGACCCAGTGGCCTAGTGGTTAAAGGAACCAGATCCCACATGGCCAACCACATGGTTCAAGCTCTGGACACACTAGCTTGAAAAAATGATGTATAGTGAATGAATGTAAATAAATAAATAAAGAGAGAGAGAGAGAGAGAGAGAGAGACACCCCCAACAGGGTCTTCCCTTCAATCTACCTGCATTTTAGCTGGCCCAGCTCATGCATAAGCCAAGACTGACATGCACAGGCAGGTCCTGAGAATTGAACTCAGGACTCTCCCCATGTGGGTTCAGTTGGTTAACCACTGTGCCATCACCTAGCCACCAAACATTGACCTTTTCAAGTATGACATTAGAACAGGTTAGGATCAAATGTTTCCTAAAGTAAGTCATCTGCCAATGTAATGACAGTGGGATAATGTCAGTCTAAAATACGTTCTTTAATACCAGTTTAGAGGATTATCTATAAAACCCATATTCAAACTGTAAATGAATTTTAAAACTGCATTGACAGAGCATATAAATTTGGTGTTTGGTCAGAATTAGTTTGAGCAAAGTAACTTTTGGGGATGACTCTAAGGTGCCTTAGGTCCTTAGAAACACAGAGAAATGACCAAATCACACCAAAGTAAGTGGAAAGTGGTCTGATAAACCTAGAAGCCTTAGGAGGAGTTGGGGCAGGGAGACCTTTCAGGTCTCCAGTATGTCTCTTGAAAAGACCATTTTCTTTTTTTTTAGAGAATAGAGGGAGGAGGGCAGGAGGAGCGAGTTTGCTGGCTGCAGGGAATGTGGGTGCAGATAAGAGAAGTGAGCTGGGGATTGAGGGATTCAAGTGTTGCCTTTGAAGCCAAGGGGCAGGCCTGGAAGCAATCTTGATGGCGGTGAGATCACTGAAGGTCTGTCTAGGTTAGCCAGAGATATCTGTGATGTTACAGAAGAGAAGAGAGTGAGAGAAAAGTGTACACTCCCCTCCTCCAGTCTGAGCGGTGTGGTGCTATAAGTTGGTAGAAAGTGATTCCTAGTTTTTCCAGCCCCCTGTCTCTCTGATATGGAGCAGAATGCTCATCTTTCCAGGATTGCTTTTTTATTTGTAAAATTAGAGTGTATTTTACAGCACATTGTGTGTGTGTGTGTGTGTGTGTGTGCGTGTGTGTGTGTGTGTTTGGGATGGGTGCATCTTTCCTGTTTGACAGTCCTGTAACAGTGATATTCTCAGCAGCTAAAGAGGACCATAGGGGTCATCTCCAACCTGTGAGTTGTCTGAGGTCTGAATACTTGGGTAACCTAGGGTCGAATTAGCATTTATGAATCAGCCTGTGAAGAGAAAAGTATTGACGAGAGAGACTTGGGATTGAATCCTTTCACTTCTAATTAGCAGCTGTTTTATGAAACTCTGTGAAAGTCCATGACACAGTGCCCAGGACAGGGAACAAGAATGAAATCTTGTGCTCACAGTTCATTAGATTTCTCCCACACCTTTCCTGTCAGTTTGCAATAAAAGATGCCGCCCAGTAAATAAAGAAAAAAATTGAGGGGGGCTGGCAGGTGGTGTGGTGGTTAAAATGCTGGACTCCCATATGGCTGACCATGGTTCAAGTCCTGGACTGGGTGGCTTTCTCACTTTCCTTTTCTCTCTCTCTCTCTGTCTCTCTGATCAAATTTAAAAAATAATAATAATAACTAAAATAAATAAATAATTATAAAAGAAAAAAAAAAGAAATACATCAAGGCACAGAAGATCTAAGAATTTTGAATCAGATCATATAGATAATCAGATCATATAGAGAGACGGATGGGGCTCATCCTGAACCATTCTTCACACTGTGATCTATGCCTAGTCCCGGATGGCCCAGTTAACACACCCAGAGTGCTCAGGGAGGCCCTCAGACCCAAATCCAGGACCTTTACCATGCCAGTCCAGTTGCACTACCACTATGCTACCCCCTGAACCCTGCTCAATATTCCATGACCATTTTCATTTACAAAGAACTTTATATTTGTGAACTGATTGGTTAATTCTTCACAATACATTCCATAGTCCAGTAGTTATGTCTCTAAATAATAAAGGTATATTGCTTTTGACTAATTTTGATTGTATTACATCTCGTCTCTGGAAGCAGAGACTGAGGCAGAGAATGGGCTTCCAAAGCCTACCAAACAGGATTCGTCAGACCGGGAGCCCCTGATTTAGTCCTGAACCTACCAGATTGAGAAGAAGGGTATGGTGCTCATACAACCAAGACACTGGGAATGGCTAAGGATCTAGTGCAGGTCTGGAGTCAATTTCCAGGACTATAGAGAAGTAGAGAAAATGAGATGAGAACTAACAATGGGACATTTGGGCTGTCAAATGTCTAAAATGGGGACCAGCAGTTAGCTTAATGGCTATGTTGCGGGACTCCCACGTAGTCGACTGCGGTTCGAGTCCTGGACCCAGTGGCTTAAACTCAAGCCAGGCGTGTGTGTGTGTGTGTGTGCCCAAGATCCCGAGAGGAGAATGGAAGAGAAGGAATTGTGGCATGGCCATACCCCCTGGGGAGGTGATTTCTCGTTTCTTGTCTCTCTGCCTCTCTCTGTCTGTCTGGCAAGCGCACGCGTCCTATAGCAAAACAAAACAAAACAAAACAAAACCTCTCCAAAAAAAGAAGGAAAAAAAAATCTAAAATGAATCAGTTCATGGGTCCCTAAATGTGTTGAATTCAGAGTATTTGTGATGATCCACTCTGGAAGCAGCCTAAATTGATGTTAAATAAGGAGCTCAGGGCCAGACAGTAGCATAAGAACAATGCAATGCTCTGTGATGCTGTACCCACATGGGAAGGTCCCTGGTTCATGTCCCAGAGCCTCCCTGTACACACACACAGCAAATATGCATGCACACATGTCTGTGATCTGGGCTGGGTCAGGCTGGAGGCTGATTGTGTCATGAGGACCTTGGTAGGGGTGTGTTTTTCTCTCTCTCTCATGGGAGAAATAAATAGATAAGTAAACAAAAAAATGTAAGCTTAACTGTGGCTTCTTCCAAAAGCAATGTCCACCTGTTCCATGAATATTCAACTTGAGTTAGCCTATTGTTTTTCTGTGTTCAGTATTTCTACAAAATGGCTTTTGCACCACCTACTGGCAAAGAATGGTGATCCCACTTCTCATTGCAGGAAAGACCTATTTAAAATGCTGGTGAAGACAGCAAGATCAAAACTAACTTTGTTTACTGAGACTATGTAGCTACCGCTGCTAAAAAGCATCCAATTCCTTGTCAGCACCTTGTTAACAAGTTTTAATGAATAGGTGTCCTCTTTCTGAAAGCATCATAGCAATATGAGAAGAGTATTCTAAATTATATTAGTGGGAAAGGAAATATTATTTTCTTTTTTTAAAATTAATTTTTTTCTTTTTTTTTACATTAATTCACTATATATCATTACAGTATACAAAATGAATTTTCCACCCAAAATACACTGTCCATTGGCTCAATCAAGCACATCAACATACATGTTCTCAGCAAATAATTTTCCATTTCTTATGTCTTTTGCCTTTTTTTTTTTTTCTTTTTTGCCATCCTTGATTCCCTATCCCTAACCCTCTGCCCTGGCCAACCCTCCTACCACATTGTCTCTGGTATCCATGGTTGCTTTCTATGCCTTACCCCCCACCCCCCAGCCTGATTTAATTGATTTGCTAATGAACTTAATTTGTCTAAATATTTGCAATAGCAAGCTCAGCTGATACATGCATACACATGAACCCATGTCTGACTTTAGGCATAAACTTCAGTGAGTAGAATGAACATACTATGAAATAGTACCTAGCTGGGG
>NW_006160154.1:3378448-3386980 GCF_000334495.1 Tupaia belangeri chinensis | reverse complement strand
CTGGAACTCTTCAACTCCTTTCTCCTTTCTCTTCAGCAGTTCCTTGTCTCTCTTCTCTTCCATCTCTGTTAGCTTTGCCATTATGAATGTTCTGAATTCTTTATCAGACATTTCCATGATTTCCATTGAACTGTGTGTGGTGGAAGAGGAGTTATCCTTTTCTCTTGGAAGAGAGGTATTTTCCTGCTTCCCCATATTTCTTGTGGTCATGCAGCGATTTCTAGTCATCTGGTGGATGGTTGGTTTCTTCCCAAACTTGGAAGTTCAATCACGCGAGTTTTGTATGCTGGAGGCCGAATTATCAGTGGGAGCTCTTCATTTCTCCGTTTGTTTTCCCCAAAATGGCTAGATCGTAGGAGCCATGGAGTTGTCTCTTGAAGAAGGCCTGTTCTCGGAAATGTTATTTTCAATGATTAAGAGTGACAGTGTATCCAGTACTTCTATCTAAAATACAGACTAATTTTTCTTTGTTTGAAAGCCTTTCTCTGCTACTCCCATTATACAATGCTGAAGCAACATGAGTGATGTATTTGTTTGTTCATTTATTGGCAAGGAAACATTGAGATGTTTGTGATTTAGCAACATTCTGGAACTGTACGGAGTAAGAATCATCTTCAGTCTATGGGTTGTCAGGAATCTGAATACTCCAGCCTATAATCCAGAACTGAATGTTCACTTCTGGAACTTTACAGCTATTGTGTTCTTCTCTTAGTGTTTGAAGTGAGTTTTTAGGGTGAGTTCAGAGACCACACTGAGATCTTTTCAGGTCTTCATTTTGAAGCTTGGAAGGAAGTTCACTTTTCTTTTTCTCTGTAGGGATACAAAGTCTGAAATCATTTAATAAGAGGGTCAAATAGATTGAAGACATCACCCGCAGTTATCTGGATTCAACTTGTCTCTGCCTCTGCTCTTTGATGTTTTACAGCTGGAAACCTTGGCTGGGCTGGGAGTTCCCTGCAGCGGCAAGGGCACCTGACGTTCAGAGTGGGAACGTTTCGTTCCCTTCCTTCTCCACATACAGTCTTTATTTTACATGAAAGAGAAGTGGTTTTTGAGAAAATATGACGGAACCCAAATACCTTTCTTCAAAAGGATAGACATCTCATTTCCTATTTGGATACAATGTACAATTTGAACAAATTTCTTTCTTTTCCAATTTTACTTTTCTTGAACCTCTTTTGATTTAGTCTCCAAACTTTCCTCCACCTTCGCTATTTAATATCTTTCTTTTTATTTATTCCATAGTGAGAGATAAAGAAAGACAGAGAGAGTGAAAGACAGAGAGACAGGGAGACAGTAACCTCAACAGGGTTTTGATGTTGCAATTCACCCCCAGCTTCAGCCAGTCCCAGATCATGGGTAGGTACAGACCTGCTCCAGAAGGCCTCCTGTGTGACCCTGGAACCCCTCACGTGAGTCAGCCTCACAGAGCTTTGCAACTTACCATTGCCCCACTGCCTGGCAGTGTCTTTCATCCATCTCATCCACTCTATTCCGTCCATTTCACTTCAGCTCAGTGTTTATCAAATAGTTACTGGGTAAAGGATCTGTATCTGGAATATACTAGGGGAGACGTGGTTTTGAAGACGTGCTTCATACCTCCGAATAATCTAGCAGTTACTTTGGATAATGCCCTTAGCAGAAGGACATTATTCTCTGTAGAGAGACCCTTCAAATGCCGTGGAAATGGTGAGGAGAGACAGATTACTTTGGCTGAGTGCACTAGAGAAAGGCCTAGAAATATATATAAGCAGAAATGTTTGGATATATCTATTTTCTTTCTTTTTTTCTTTTTTTTTTTTTTCAGAGAGTGATTTTTGCTATACAATGCATGTATTTGCTGGAGTGACAAAGCAAGAAATCACCCTCCAGGGGAGATGGCCACACCATAATTCCTTCTCCTCTATTCTCCTCTCATAATTTTGGGCATACATGCACACACACCTGGCATAAGTTTCAAGCTTCCAGGTCCAGGACTTGGAATCACGTGAGATTTTAGCAGCGTAACCATTATGCCATCTACATGCCCTGCCTCCTATTTATTTTCTAATTCAATTAAAATTTCTCCAAACTCAAATTCCCATCTGCCCTTGTCACAGGCTTTCTTCTCCTGAATATAGGCATAGTACCTTCATGGAGGGCCTCGGGAGGGTGAGCATTTAACAGATTCTGTTAAACATTTTTTCAACAAGTACAAAATATTCCAGTAGTCTTTAAAAGAACAAATTAATGTGTCCAGTCAGCGGAGGCTGGAGCTATTGATGATAAGCATTTTTCTAAATGTCACCTCCACTGGAAAGTAAACAATGTAAACCTGCTTGTTATTTTAAAGTGGCATCTGGAAAGATCATTTGATCTAATGTGGAAGGCCTCTTGAATTGCCTAAATTGTTCCATATGGAACCAAATGCATAGAATGTGTCTTGGGGGAGGCTGTTTCAAAGACTGCAGAATTGAATTCATGTTTGGTGGCAACATGAATGTCTTCCAGGTTCTCATAACCCTTTCATTTTCCAAATAAATCCATGAAACAGATGTGACTTTAAGGATCTTGAAGAGGTGCCAAGGTGACGTGAACGAGCCACGTTAAAAGCACAAGTGGCTTCCTTTAGAAACGTGGTTTTGGTTTAGTCATTTTAGATCGGTTGCGATTCTATCGTAAATAAATGAACTCATGTTTAGTGCCTTTTAAATTAATAAAGACCTCAATATAAAATGTGACAATATTTTAAAATAGTTTGACTAATGCAACTATTCGACATGGCTAAAAATCTTCAATAGTTTTCTGATGTAAAATGTTAAGGGCAAGGAAATAGTTTCTCTCAAAAAACCCCCCAATATTTTGTATTTCTAGCTAAATAGACTGTTTTAATTAAATAAAATCTTAGACATTTTGAAATGAATAAAAAAATTGAGGGAAGACATCCAAGATCCTTGTCTGTTTTTGTATGGTAATATCTTTCTTTTTTTAATTTAAAAGGCAAGATACTCTTTAACTTTTTCCAAAATATTTACATTATGAATAATTGTCATAAAAGAAGAAATATACATTAAGATAAATGCTAAGGGCTAGTTATTATTGCAGAAAAATGGGATTGTGAAATTGGAGATCTGTTAACAGTGCTTAAAAAATAAACTAACATCCTTGTTCGAAAGTTATATTTTGGGGTACAGTTTTTAAGTAAAATATCTTATCTATTTGGGATTTGTTTTTCGTGTTTTCTAAATGTATTTATTTTATGCTTACTTACTTATTTCTTCCATGAAAGATGGGAAGTAGCGACAACGTCCTGCACGTGATCCTCAGGCCATGGTCCCCTCCGGTTTAGTCAACCCAGCTCACAGGCACGCACCAGGCATACTCAGGGAGGTCCTGGGGTGTGAGCTCAGTGGGCCCAGCGGTTTTACTGCAGTGCCACTGCCTAGTCCCTCAAATAGATTTTTTTTCATCCAACAGATGACTGACTGCCCTTTTCATTTCAGACATTAAAAAGCTGTCATTTTTTTCTTCTCTGGACTTCCAGAAACCATTTCTGCTCCGTTGTTCTGCAAAAAGAATGTGTGCCATGTTGGGCACGTGAGAAAGCCAGACAGGCCTTCGCTTTATTCTGCTAACGGGGAGTTGTGAATTCAAAGTGAATGCATTTGCTATCAGACGGTGCTACTCTTCCTGAGCGACTCATCCCCTCTGAGCGAGGTGCAGTGCCATCCCTATGGAAGATCTCCAGGAAGTCTACCTTCAAGAGAGCACCAACATGTGACTACTCTCACTGCGAACCTCAGCCAGGTGTCCCCCTTCAGCTCTGCCCAGGTCTCTCAGTGAATTAGGTATGTGCTCCCTGCTTGGCACTCTGGGGTTGCCCTCCTGGAATCCAAGGCTTTGATTGATAAACATTTGACTTCTGGTACTTGTATTTTAAATGGCGAAAAAATTGCTCCAGAAACAATTACCAGCTTGTGACCCTTATAACACAGTAACTATACTTCTTTATTAGGAAAAAACACTCCTCTGCTTTTATATAAACTTAAGACAAGTTGCTTAACCTTCAACTATATAATTCCTTTTTGGTGCAATCTTCAAGCCATTTAATGAAAGGTAAAATATTCTCACTAGTATAATAGCTCAAATGGACATTTTGCTTGTTTTTTTTTTTTTTCTTTTTTTTCCAGGTCTGAATGAACACCAGTCAGAAGTTTAAAATATACAAGGACAATATAACATAAAACATTAAGAGAGCTGACTATGGACCAGCAGGTAGCATGGTGGTTCAGGTGCTGGACTCCCGCATGGCCTACCACAGTTCGAGTCCTGGACCTGGCGGCTTGCTCTCTTATTTTCTCTCTCTCTTTCTGGTGAGTGCTTGTATCAAATTTAAAAATAATAATAATGATAAATAAAATTAAATAAATAATTATTTAAAAATAAAGAAAGCTGATTTATTAGTAAAGATGTTTTTTATAATGACTTCCATAGTTTGAAAATTAAATAATTCTCAGGTACTTACCAAACTTTCATTTTCTGTAAAGACTGCATTACATATTTCCCTGAATTGCTGAAGCACAAGTAAAAGTTTGTCTGTTAAGTGCCGACTCACACAAACCTAACGCACAGTAACTTTAGATAGCCAGTATGATGGAGGCTTAAGTGATTCGGATTGGCTGTGCTGACCGAGTTACTACACAGATCACAGAACTGAGTCATCTCTATTTCTCTTTCTACCGTGCAGGCTGTGCACATCGCTCTTCAAAGATTCTGTTCTGAGAATTCGTAAGACCTTGCCAAAAATACAAGTCTGTCTTGAAAAGTGATAAGCATGTGGGAGGCTTAGTTTCTCCCACCCTATGGTATAATCTGAGTTTTAAAAAACACTTCTTTAAACAGTGTCTTGCTATGTTGCTCCAACTGGCCTCAAACTCACAACCCTCTAGTCAACTGGGATTACAAATTGGTGCCACCTTTCTTGGTTGGTGTCACCAGCCATCAGGGTTGCTGTTACCCAGGTGCTGTGGTGTAGCACTAAGAAAACTAGGTCATGGGTTTGGACAACGCATGAACCTTGGCTACAGATTGGAGCCCTGGCCCCAGGTAGTTGCTTCCATTGTGTTCTATGGGTTGCAAGGAGGGAAAATGAGGAAAGTCCAACCCTAAATCTATGACTAAATTGGTATTAGCAAAATGGCCAATGTATGCACCCTACTGGGAGTTGAAAATGTTATCTTTGGGGAGTCGTGTTTCTGGTGAGGATGTCGAAAATGGACAACAAAACAAAACATTGCTCCCACCGTAACAATGACAAGAAGCCGAATAGTCTACAGAATTATAACTTTGTTGGAACTCATGAGAAAGCTGAGGTTACAAGGCCACCAAATCAACTGCATTCCAAAGAGGGAATCAAATCCTCCAAGGACAGCCCAGGAAGGTCTATGAACTCTGATACCTTTGATAGTGCAAACTGCAGAGACTACAAACACACAAGCAGGTATGAAGAAAGAGGTTGCAATTCTGATACATTCCTAAAGGCCATGTGTGTGCCAGCATGTCCATTTGGAGTAGCCCAAAACCCAGACATACAGTTCTTACCCTAAAAATGTCACCCACAGACCTCAGCTGATCGTGAGAGAGACAGGGCAAGTCTGTAGACTCTGGAATCCTCAATGGTGGGCTTTCAGAGGTGAGTAGCTGCCTCTGGGGAACTTACACAGGTTGGCCATGTCTCTTCTCTTCTATCAACTGAAATCCACAAGCTGGGAGAACAAACCCAGGCCCGCTCCCCCCAAAAAATCCTGCTGCTGACTAAAAATTCATCTAAGGGGACTTCAGAAAGTTTATGGGAAGATAGAATTAAAGTAAGGGTTTATTTTTGTGCCAAAAAATTGAAATGCACACACAGTTTTTTATAATATCTATTTTCCACTAACTTTTCTTTTCTTTTTTTTTTTTTTTTGAAGAGGTTTTTGCTACAGGGCACATGTGCTCACCAGACAGACAGAGAGACAGAGAGACAGAGACAGAAAGAGAGAAATCACCCCCCGGGGGGATGGCCGCGCCGCAACCTCTTCTCCTCCATTCTCCTCTCAGGATCTTGGGCACGCACGCACACCTGCCTGGCATGAGTTTAAGCCACCGGGTCCGGGACTCGAACCGCGGTCGACTACGTAGGAGTCCAGTGACATAGCCATTACACTAACTGCGGGTCTCCCACTAACTTTTCTTTTTAAGAGGTTTCTGACTTAAGGCATATGTGCTCCCCAGAGACAGAGACAGAGATAGGGAGAAAGAGAAAGAGAGAGACAGTGAAAGGGAAAGTGAGAAATCACACACACACAGACACGCTCCCCCGCCCCAAGCAGGATGGCCAAGGCTCCATCCCTTCTCTATTCTCCTCTTGGGATTTTGGGCATGCATGCACACATTCCTGGCGTGATTTTGAAGTCCCTGGATCCGGGACTCGAATTGCTATTGGCCATGTGGGAGTCCAAGGACATAAGTACTATGCCATCTGCTGACCCTCTAACTTTTTTTTTATTGCCAGAGTGTCTGTGCATTCACCAGAGAAGTGAGGGAGAGAGAAAGCATCCCCCAATGGTCACAATATGATCCTTTTTCTCCTTCCTTCCATCCTGCCAGGATTTGGGGCATATATGCATATGCTCCCAACATGTTTTTCAAGATACTGGAGGCCAAGATTTGAGCTGTGTTCAGCTACGTGGGATTTAGGCTCCCTTAACTGCTGAGCTAACAGCATCAGCCCTCTACTTTTTTAAGATATCCGCTATTCATATGGGAAACCCAAATCCCCAAAGTGATGGCATTAGAATGTGGAGATTTGGGGAGATAATTAGACCATGATGGTAGAACCCTCATGAATGGGGATGAAGACAGCAGAGCACCACACGCCCCATATGAAGATAAAGTGAGAAAGCAAGCATCTGCAAAACAGGCACAGGCCCTCGCCAGCCGCTGAATCTGCTGGCATCTTGATCCTATACTCCCTAGGGCTGTGATGTAGATCATATTTTATTCTCCAAAGGTTCAGGCTCTGGAAGCTCGGTAATGACATTGGGAGGTGGTAAGATCTTTGAGAGACAAGGCCTTGAAGATGATGTTTAGGTCATGGAGGCCTCACCTTCTCAAATGGATTAATGCTGCGCCTTACGAGACAGAGTAAGTTCTCATTCTCACGAGAAAGGGTTAGAGTCCCTGAGAACAGGCTGTTCTAAAAACAAGATGGCTGTCCCCAGGTCTCTCTCTTTGGAGACAGGCACTATCCTTTCTGCTTCTGCTGGTCGTATTGTGAGGTAGCACGCGAGGCTGGCCTGATGCAGGCCCTGTGTCTTCGGACTTTCCAGTCATCAGGACTGTAGGCTGAATTCTTTGATAATTCTTTATAAGCCACCTAATGTCAGGTATTTCTGTTAGCAACACAATAGTGGGCTAAGACACCAGCAGCCAGAACTGTGAGAAATAAATGTAGTTTAAACCATCCTCTACGGCAATTGTTTTAGTAGCTCGAGCTGACTAAAGACATTGCAAAAACCTCTCTAGCATGTGGAAGCACACTCTCAACACGAGGAACAGTTGCGTGTCAAGTCTGGGCACTGAAAGTATCAAAGCAATAGTCAATTCCAGCTAAGCTCAACGCCTATTGTAATAGATTGACTCAGCTTCTCACAACAGTCAGAAGGGAAGATGCGTATCTTTCCTGGCTTAAATATTATTTACCTCTGTCTTCACTGTTCTCTTGTCTCATGATGCCCAGCAAACAAAAAAAGAAAGGAAAAAATGAGAAATGTTTAAATATGCACTAAGTAGAATAAACAATACACATCTAAAAACAATGCATTATCTTCATATGGAAAGGGTGCTATAACTTCAATATTTATTCTCAGGAAATTGAGATTGGTTGATCTGTATTTTCAGTTTATTTACTTAAGCAATGCAAATGAAAAGAACAAGGGAACTTGGTATTTTCTTTGTTAAATACATTTTCCCTTGTGATTCTGTTTTCAATGACTAATGCAATGAGACAAAGCATTTTTTTAGCTGTAGTAGGTGATGAAATGGATTACGATGTCATAATAAAGAAAGTCAGCATGGATTAGTTAAAGTAACCCATATCTCTATTTTTTACTTTCTTAAAAATTGTATTTATTTCTTCTAGGGGAGAGACATAAAGATAAAGAGAGAGAGAAAGGGGTACACCCAGAAGGGTTTTTGCACCATGACCCACCTCCAGCCTCAGCCAGCCAGAATGATGGGCAGATGCATACCCGGCATACACAAGACCTTGGGACGAGAACTTGGGACCTTTCTCTGTGGCTTTAGTGTTGTGTACTAGCACCACTGCTGCCTTTACGTATTTAATTACTGATATCTTTTCAAATTTAAGGTAGCTTAAAATTAAGCAACTTATTCAGTAAGTTTACTAGACCAAAATCAGAAAAGGGATTTTTTTTTTTTTTTTTTTTTTTTGCTTGAGAGGTTTTTGCTATAGGGCACGTGTGCTTGCCAGACAGACAGAGAGAGACATAG
>NW_006160154.1:3321977-3378361 GCF_000334495.1 Tupaia belangeri chinensis | reverse complement strand
GTGAGTTTAAGCCACCAGGTCCAGGACTCGACGCACGGTTGGCTACATGGGAGTCCAGCAACACAGCCACTATGCCAACTGCTGGTCCCAGAAAAGGAAATAATTTTGTGAAGAGGGCTAAGTATAGATATTGACATAGCAGAGTGGTTGAACATGGAATTTGGTTTTAAATTTGGCAGCTTGGGGTAAAAAAAAAAAATCTAAGTTTTGCAGACTAAATAATTGTAATGTAGGGTGCTTAAAAAGTCCTGTAAAAAGGACATTTTCTTGATACCAAATTTGGAAGGGATCATGATGGACTTTTTTCAAGAGTCTTTGGGTGATAAAATATGCTACTTATTCATTCCATGAATGTTTATTGATAACCTACCAAGGGTAAGGTCTGTGTTAATGTTGGGGATAAGAAGCCATACCTCCTGCCGCCTATAAACTTTCAATCTAGTCACTAAGACAATCAGTACACTTTGGTTACCACATGTATGTAAGTGACCTCCTGTTATACATGTCGAGAAATCCAGCCAGACTTCCGGAATAAAAGAGCAAACCATCTAAATATTAGGTAAGCTAACCAGGGCATCCATAGGCACAGTTGGGATTTTTCTGAAGAGTAAATCTTGAATTCATTCGAATTCATCTTTGACTGAAGAACTCCTGCCATGCTGTGTGGCAAAGATAGTCTTTGCCTAGAAACTTCTCATCATATGTATTACCAGTTATTTGAGTAGGTATAAAAGCACTCGGCAGTCCCCTAGGGGAATATTTGATCCTATACTCCAGGCTGTCTGATAGAATAAATTAGTATTGACTGTTTCTGTACTAAATTGTGTTAGTAATGAGAGAGATAAGGACAAAACTGTGGAGTATTATACTTGTGATCAAAGGACTCAGTGGTTGATGCTGGACAAAGGTCTTCAACACAAAACAAATGAAGGTGATCTTTTCTATGGCACAGTGGTAGAACATGATACTTTGTGAGACAGATTCATATGGGAAGCTTGCTGGTTCAAGTCTGGAGACTTCCCTAAGTATGCTGTGTGTGTACTTGCCCCTGATCTGGGCTGGCTGAGGATGGGAGTGGATCACGGCTCAGGACCCTGCCGGGGTGTTGTAATTCTCTCTCTCTCTCTTGCCTCTATCTTTGTCTTTCTCTGTCTCACTCATGGCATGGATATGCAAACTTTATTTGAAAGTTGATATTTTGGTTAGGATAAAATAAAATATATGAAAAAGTCTATTTTTGGTAAGAATAAAATAAAGCTAAGATGCTACAGAATGCCCTGTTACAATTAGAGAAATATGTTGGCTTCCAAATGAAGAAGATGAATTAGTACTTTCTTGATATTAGGTCTGGTTCTCTCTCAATCTCTCCCTCTCTCTCTCTCTCTTTTCTTTTCTTTTCTTTTCTTTTTTTCTTAACACATCTTTTTACTATAGGGTGTGTGCACTTACTGGAGAGACAGAGAGAGAAAAAGAGAGACAGAGAGACAGAAAGTGAGAAATCTTCCAAGAGGATGGCCATACTTCAATCCCTTCTCCTCTATTCTCCTCTTGGGATTTTGTGCATGCATGCGCACACACCTGGTGTGAGTTTTAAACTGCTGGGTCTGGGACTTGAACCATGGCTGACTATGTGGGAGTTCAACATTGTAACCATTATGCCATCTGCTGGTCTCTCTCTCACTTTAATTTTTCTTACCCATGTTCAACACTTCTGAAGGCCTCAAATAAGAAATAGTTGCTGAGAAGACTCTTCCATTGCAACTGAGAATTAGTGCTCCAGGCCACACAGTTTTATTTTTTGCTTTTTGAAAAAAAACAATAAATTTCTGGTTGCTTTCTCTCTCTCTCTCTCTCTCTCTCTTTTTCCCTCTTTATCTGTTTTCCTTTCCTTTTTCTTTTCCCTCATCACTTTGCTGCTCAGCCTCAACACAGAGAGTACCTAGACATATCTATTAGCCAAATATCCAAATAGTATTAGGGTCAATATATTCCTCAATACCCACTAAATCTGCTGCACAAACAAATAAAAACAGAATGGCAAAAAGATTGTAGGTCACCTCCTTCTGCATGCCCCTGAATGTTCAGGTTGAACTTCTATAAATTATAACCCATCAGATGACTAGAAATACCATGAGGGCACAAGAAATATGAGAAGCCAAGATAATACCTCCTCTCAAGGGAAAAGAATAACTCCTCTTCCTCCACAGACAGTACAATGGAACTCATGGAAATGTCTGAAAAAAGAATTCGAATGCTCATAGTGACAAAGCTAACAGAGTTGGAAGAGAAGAGAGACAATGAACTCCAGAAAAGGCAGGAGAAAAGAACTGACAAGTTCCAGGAAGTGATGAAGTTCTTAAAAAATTTGAAAGAGTAAATACACACCATACAAAAAGAATCAAACTGTTAGAGATGAACGCTATAATACAGGAAATTAAAACCTCCCTTGAAAGTATTAAAAGCAGACTAGATCATACAGAAGATTGAATCTCAGATGTAGAAGATAGAATCACTGGCCTAGAAAAATCCACCTCTAGACTGAGGAAATTTTAAAAAATGAGAATAATGTATGAGAAATACTAGATGCCATTTAATGTCCACACATCTGGATAATCAGTGTCCCAGAAGGTGAAGAGATAATAAGAACATTAATAATGTATTCCATGAAATCCTGCAAGAAAACTTTCCAAACCTAGAGAGGCATTCAAAGATCCAGACCCAAGAAATACAAAGGACCCCAAATAGAATCAACCCAAGAAGATCTTCTCCAAGACACATTATAGCCAGACTGACCAAAACCACAAAGACAAGGTACTAAGATTGGCAAGAGAAAAACAGCAAATTACCTACGAAGGATATCAGTGGACCTCTCATCAGAAATGAGCAAGAAAAGAAATGTGAGCAAGGAAAGAATGGGAAAATATATTCAAAGCATTGAGTGAAAAACAATTTCAACTAAGATTACTGTACCCGGCAGGGTTATCCTTCATATGGGAAGAGGAGACAAGAACATTCTCTTTTTTGTTTGTTTGTTTTTGGAGAGGTTTTTGCTATAGGGCACATGCTCTTGCCAGACAGACAGAGAGAGACAGAGAGATAGAAAGCAAGAAGTCCCCCCCCCCTCCCCAGGGGGGATGGCCACTCTGCAATCCCTTCTCCTCTCAGGATCTTGGGCACGCACACACGCACATGCTCCTGGCATGAGTTTAAGCCACTGGGTCCGGGACTCGAACCGTGGTCGGCTACATGGGAGTTCAGCGACATAGCTATTATGCTAACTGCTGGTCTCAACAAGAACATTCTCAGATAAACAAAACCTGAAAGAATTTACTGACACCAGACCAGTTCTCCAAAAAGTTCGGAAGGGAGTGCTATCTCAGGAAAACTAAAGTCAGACACACAGAAATAAGAGTTAGAAAATATTCAAGAAAACGGCCAGCTTATTAGTAGGGACAAGACTGGAGTTGAATATTACCTTCCAGAATTTAAATGGAAAGCTCACACCACAAAAGAAGTTAGATTGAGTACCTAAGCCTGAGCTGGTGAAATAGAATTTTATGACTTTTGACGGAAACAATACTGATCTTTTCTGTGCTTTGTACTGTAGAGCTAAGGATTTTTTTCTTCTCTTGAATTGTCGACAGATGCCTGTACCTACTATTTGAACAGAGTCCTAACCTGTTTCCTGGCTTTAAGTCTTATGCAAAGTTATCTTAACATTTTTTGATTTTTATTTATTAAAGCTAAAACTGCTTTTCTTGAAATTAAAAAAATATATATTTAAAAATACCTGTTTAATGACCACAGTAAGTTATATAGCCTCAGCTGGGTGCTGTTTTATAGTATATTCATTTTACTCACAGTTTCAGGCCTAAAGTTCAACACGTGTTCACAGATATTTACATAGCAGCTGAACTTGCTATTGAAAGTAGTTAGATCAATTAAGACATTTTGTTAACCAATAAAATGTGGAGGGGAATAAAGGAATGGAAAGCAACTGCAGATACCAGAGATAGTGTGGGAAGAAGGTGGGTCATAGCAGAAGGTGAGAAATGGGGCGAGGGGTAATATATATATATATAAATAATATATATAAAACGAGATACAGAAAATTATTTGTTGATGCTAGCACGTATGACTAAGCCACTATACAGTGTATTCTGGATGGGAAATGCACTTTGTATGCTGGGATGACGTTCAGTGATTGAATGTAATATAAATGAATTAATAAAAAAGCCTTTAAAAAGAAAAAGAAAAGAAACAGTTGCTGTGATTAGAAATTGATGGTCACTATGTGAGACTTGATGCCCAGAGGAGGAAAGTACTCTCTGCTCACAAACCCTTTTCCAATCCATGAGAATTGTTCAGGAAAAAAAAAAAAAGTTTGTTTATTTCTTCCATGAGAGAAGGAGACAAGGAAAGAGAGAGAGAGATAGGGAGAGAAAGAGGCACCCCGACAGGATCTTCGTGCCACCATCCTACCTCCAGGCCCAGTCAGCCAGAAACATGGGCCTGTGTGCATACACTACAGATGTCCAGGAAGATCTTGGGACATGAACTCCGGACCTTGCCCTGTGACTTCTGTATCAGTGTGCTGCAGCACTCCTGTGCTACTGCGTCTGTCCACAGAAAATCTCTTGCTTAACAAATGTCTTTTAAATTGGCATGACAATCACTATTCTAGAAAGAGAAAGATTTATAACTGAGTATTTATCACAAGATAAAAGATCTCTAGCTAGAACTATTCTGAATCAGTTCATTGTCACCAGAAGGAGGTGCCTACAGTAGTGTACAACTTGTTGTCACTGCTCTGTGTTTAGGACTTTAAGATTTATCAAGAAAAAATGCACCATGAGTGTGTTATCATTCACCGACATATGAACTCTGTTCATTTCAACACCTAATCTTTTCTTCGTATCTCAGATTATCCAAATAGTTGCTATTTGAACTTATGAAGAGAACTTTTTGCATTAGTCAAAACTTTTTATCACTTCAGAGAGTGAAAGTTCCCATGGGATCATAGTATGACATATACTGTGGAAGCAGATGACTATCTACAGAGCTTCTGGAATGTCTCCCAGGGTGAATTTATCAGCGATCTAGTCATCACTAACTCATTTTGCTTATTTTTAGTTCAAAGGAACTTTCAGACATTTTACATGAGATTTATTTATGCAATTTTTTTGGCCAGCGAACACATATGGTAGTTACTTCTTGCTTCCTGGAGGAAGAGATGGTTTTAATTCAGTAAAGTAAATGGAAAAATCCAGATGTTGATTGTTCATAAAATGAAGCTGAAAGGTTTACATAGATTTTTGTAATATAAGCTTTCCAAAAATAGTTTGTAATTCAATTAAATTGTGACTCAAACCAATGCCTTAAAAACTTTGCTTTAGATAATATGAAAAGTATCTATAGTTCTAATGGATATTTGATCTTTTAAAAAAAATTTCTTTCTTTCTTCCATGAGTAACAGAGACACAAGCACTCCCAACAAGATCCTGATGCCATGATCCACCCCTAGCACTGGCCAGCCCCAGATCATGCGCACTTGTGTGCTTGATATGCTCAGGGAGGTCCCTAGACACTAACCCAGACCCTCCCAGGTGGGTCAGCCTTGTGGACTGTTGTGTTATTTCTGTACCACTGTCTGTCTGGTCCTGGACATGTGACCTTTTATTAAGGTGTCATAATTTTGAAATTTCCCAAAATTATTATTTGTACTGTAGAGCTAAGGATTTTTGTCTTCTCTTGAATTGTCGACAGATGCCTGTACCTACTATTTGAACAGAGTCCTAACCTGTTTCCTGGCTTTAAGTCTTAAGCAAAGTTCTCTTAACCTTTTTTGATTTTTATTTATTAAAGCTAAAACTGCTTTTCTTGAAATTAAAAGAATATATTTAAAAATACCTGTTTAATGACCACAGTAAGCAATATAGCCTCAGCTATATTATTATTATTACATTATTACATTGCTATTAGCTAAATCTAGACTCTATTATAATTTCAACGTGTTTTTCCAGTAATGTCTCTTTTCTTTTCCAGGATCCCATTTTTGAACATCACAGTGCATTTTATTCTTATATTTTCTTGGCTTTTCTGGTCTGCAACAGTTTGTCAGCAATTCCTTATTTTTGATAACTTGGATAGTTATGAGTATTGGTTAGGTATTTTGTAGAATATACCTTAATTTGGATTTGTATGATGTTCTTACAGTTGGATTCGGTTAAGGGTTTCCAGAAAGAATATCCCAGAGGAAAAAAAGCCCTTGTTACATATTGGAGGGTACATAAATCCCCACGATATCACTGCTGTTAATCTTTATCTTCCAGCTTAGGTAGTATTTGCTGGGTTTCTCCACTCCAGAGTTATTTTTTTTCTCTTCCCACTCTCTATCCTTTGGAAGTAAGTCATTAAACTTAGTCCACCCTCGTGATCTGCCTTTTAGAGAAGGATTATCCACATTTATAATTTTTCTGTAAGAAAGATTTTTCTTTTCTCCTTCATTAATTTATTTATTCAGTAATCATTCATATACTATGGACTCATGCATTTTTAAAAATAATTTAGGCTAGAATTCAATTCTTCATTATTTCTTAATTGCCAAAGGGTGTGTGCACTTGCCAGAAAGAGAGAAATGAAGAGAGAGAGAGAGAGAACACCACGCCAGAAGGGCATAGTCACTCCATATTCTCTTCTTTTGCATTTCTCCACCCTGTTGGAATTTGGGGCACACATTCCCATGCACCTGGCCTGTCTCTCAAGCCTCTTGAACCATGGTCATCCTTGTGGGATTCTGGCTCTCTTAATCAGTAGGCTGTGGGGCTGATTTTTTAAAATTCTTATAGTCATAACAGTGATCATGCACAGGATGTGAGAAACAGAAAGACAGAGAAAGAAGCACCCTCAGTAAAGTTTCATCAGTCTGTGATCTCCTCTCCTCAACCCTCCCTCCAGCTCATCAAGATGTTGGAAGCATGTTTTCAGGAGATTGAAGGATATAAACTTGCTGTCAACCAGATGGCTTCCAGTACTGCAGTTCAGTTGGCTAACGACTGTGTCACTTGGTTGAGTCCAATTTTTAAATATTTCTTCTATTGGTCAGATTGTTTCAGCTTTAGCCATTGGGAACTCTTTCAGCGTGGATCTCCTGTTTTGTTTTGTTTTAATATGCCCCCAGGGACTAGCAGTTAGCATAGTGGCTATGTCGCTGGACTCTCAAAAGTCGACCACGGTTAGCGTCCCAGACCCGGTGGCTTAAAACTCACACCGGGCGCGTGTGCGTGCGTGCCCAAGATCCCGAGAGGAGAATGGAAGAGAAGGGATTGCGGCATGACCATCCCCCCTGGGGGGTGATTTCTCGCTTTCTGTCTCTCTGTCTCTGTCTATCTGGCGAGAACACATGCCCTATAGCAAAAACCTCTAAAAAAAAAATATGCCCCCTGTTGTTTTTGTTTTTTGAGCACATTTTTCTTTTTTGGCATATAAGCACCAGAACACATGCCCTATAGCAAAAATCTCTAAAAAAAATATGCCCCCAGTTGTTTTTGTTTCTTTGAGCACATTTTTCTTTTTTGGCATATAAGAACCTCCAGGAACACCTTGCTTGTTCCTTGCCCCAGCCCTAGAATCAGCTAGCTGGTTATGGAATCCTGGTTCTTTTAATTGCAGGGTGGTATTTAGAAACCATGATCTCGACCCTCGATGTGCTCACTGCTGCTGGAATGTTATTGTCTCTAGGATATCTCAGCAGATAGTCATAATCTTTGAATATTTAGAGTTTTAAAAGACTTTACACTAACCTTACATAAGACTCCTACTACAGTATTTGCCATGCACTTTTCTGATTCCCATTTCCTGTCATTCCTCCCTACCCTCTCTTCTTCTTTCCCCGATTTCTTTCAGAATCTGTCCTTGCTCTCTCGAATTCCTCTTTGCCTTCTCTCTCTCTCGATGCCTCCTCTCCCTCTACTCCCTTTATCTTTCCAGTTCGTGAAGGTCTGACCTAATCATTAGGAAGAAAATAATCTACTTAAGTGAAGTTTTCTTAAGGAGGGAAGGACTGATACCAGGCTAATGAAATTGATGACTCTCAGAATTTCATGTGCATTGAATCAATCACTGAGCTGTTGAACAGACAAATAGCTGGTCCCCTCATTACAGGCTAATCAGGCATCTTAGAAGATGTGTGGGGCATATTGGAAGATGCGTAGGGGCATATTATGATTTCCATAATTTTATAACATAGGATGCTTTGTGTTTTATGACTACATGCAAAATTGGGCTCACTTTAAAGATTCAAAGATTATAAGTATGTATGCCTGTGTTTTATATACGTTATTGTTCTTTGCCTACATACACAAATAAATACACATTTTTCTGCACAAATACAAATTTTTCTGCCTCTGAAAAATCAGTTTCAGGGGACCAGCAGTTGGCGTAATGGCTATGTTGCTGGACTCCCATGTAGTCTACCACGGTTTGAGCCCCAGACCCGGTGGCTTAAACTCACGCCAGATACGTGTGCGTGCGTGCCCAAGATCCCGAGAGGAGAATGGAGGAGAAGGGATTGCGGCATGGCCATCCCCCCTGGGGTCACTTTCTATCTCTCTGTCTCTGCCTGTCTGGCAAGCACACGCACCCTATAGCAAAAACCTCTCCAAAGAAAAAAAGAAAAATTTCTTAAACTGGAAAAAAAAGCAAATTTAGGTGTGGCCCACCTGAACCCTTTTGGTTCAAACACAAGGTGTGCTGAGTCCATTCTCTTCTCCTGAATTCTGGGAGACTTCGTTTTTCAGCCTCATGTCTGCTAGCTCTGAGGCACAGCGAGAGGAGAGAGCAGGAAAGAGCAGATAGGATCTTCCCTTTCCTTGCTGTCCCTGTATCAGTCCCACATTTCAGGCATCACCTGCATCCCTCCCAGATTGCAGCTACTGAGCTCTGGTCACATTCTCTTTTTTGCTCCTCTAAGACTAGTATCCTCTTGATCTTGCTCATCTCTGGGGGTTCCAGCACCTCTAATGTCCAAAGTTAATGTGGCCCACATGTCTGTAGAGTCCTTACACTGAAATATTACAAGGTGGGTCCTCTGAGTGAACTATTTGTTTTGCCGGAACTGACTTAAGCATAAGGGGTTAGGCTCAGTGAAGGCCTACATAACTTGTGGGGTCAGAAGAATAAGAGCTTTATTATTTTAATTGAGGGATTCAAACATGAGTCGTGAACGACTTAAGAAGTCCACACTTTACTGAAGAATACTTTTTCTCCTGTTTGGTGTTCAGGCATCAGGGCTAGAACTTATGTCCAATGTTATCAGACTCGACATATCAGATGTCAATTAAATCTAACAAAGCCTCTAGTCTAGCATTTTTAATGACATTATCTCTGGATAATTGGCTGTAGAGTTCCAGGGATTAGGAAATTGGCTCAGGACCTAGTTTCCAGAGTCTTGCTGGGCTGGAATGTTTCTGGGAAGAAGAAGTAGAGACGCTGTCTTGGGAATCTCAACCATATTTTATTGAAGGAGTCAATCCTGACTCATGTTGGCTTTGAATTTTATAAGATACACCCCACCATTTCCATGAATTGGTGTAGTATACTCTTTTTCTGATTACCCTGCCCATCTGAGATGGAATGGGGTTGTTTTTGTGCATTTTCCAACTTTTCTGGCAAAGTGCAATTTAGTAAGCCCAGACAGACGGGAACAGAATGCACTGTTGGTCATTATACTACTAGATTTTTGTCTGCGCCATTTACTTCTCATTTCTGCCCCCTTGTAACAAGGCAGCAAGTGTCTGATCTTTTCTTTCTGTTCCCATGTTCTTAGTCTAAGTTTTCCTTTTCCACCAACTGGATGACTGCATTTCTTGGATTTATTCGTGTCTCCTCTGTCATCTGGGAGGGCTCCTTCCAGAGTGCTCCCTCACCAAATTGTCTTTGTAAAAAAAAAAATAAAAAACCTGAGGTCTAGAGCTTGTGAACACTCCTGGACTTCAGATAATTTTCAAACACAGATTAGAAACGAGTTGGAGACTGATCAAATATAGCCCAGGTTCCAACATCACCCCTTATTATGTGGACGACAGGTCATTGTCTACTGTGGATAGAAATAAGTTATGGCGTGGTTTTGCTTTATGCGAAAACACTTGTGCTTACATCACAAGGTCATCAACCAACCTATAATTTATATTGTCATAAACTAATCTGAGCTCTTTAAAAAATCAACCCTGTTTAATAATATGAGCCACTTTACTTTTCACTTCTGATATCTTCCTTAACTTTTATTAGTTCCAAAAGTTTGTAATTCCAGAAAACTCCAAAGATTTTAGGTACACATGTCTAAAGCCCTTTTATTCTTCATTGAAGCAAGTTTGAAGAATAACTCTGTCAGTGGAAACTCCAGATTTTTCTGGCTTTACAGTATTGGAGCTAATGCTCTCAGTATGAATCCCTCTGCTTGATTATTTTTGTATTTACTGGGCTTAATGTTAGTTTTTATCGAAGTTATACATGCGCACAGTTTAAGTCCACGAACAGGTGAAAAGCAATATGTTCCATCTCCTTCTCTTCTCATTTTTAAAAAGAATTATTAATTTAATTGTATTTATTATTGTTTTTTTTTGTTATAGGGTACATTCACTCACCAGAGAGAAAAAGAGATATATATATATATAGAGAGAGAGAGAGAGAGCAGAGAGAGAAAGTGAGAAAGCAAGCCACCAGGTCCAGAATTTGAACTACGGTTGACCATGTGGGAGTCCAGTGCCTTAACCATTATGCCACCTGCTTGTCCTCTCCTCTCATTGTTTATTTCTTGTGATGCCACTTTTACTTTTAAGTAATATGTATTGGTTTAATCTCCATGTCTCTGAATAACATGCTTATAATTCTTTTAGCTATATATTTCAGTTAACCTTCCCACTATAAAATCCGATGCTATTGTTTGAATGTTGTGTGCCCCCTACTCCAAACCTCATGCTGTGGCTTGCACCCAATGGGGCTGGGGCCCAGTGGGAGGTGCCTGGGACACTGGAGTGGATTCTCCATGAATAATTAATGCCAGCTCCAAGAAGGGAGTCATTCTCAAAGAGGAGATTGTTACAAAAGCAAGTTGGCTGCCTGCCAGTTCACCCTCTCTTTGCACACACTGTTTTTCCTTTCTGCCTCTCTTGGCTGTGCAGTGATGTAACTGACTGGTGCTGTTGGGCTTCCCAGTCACCAGAATCATGATCCAAATAAACCTACTTTCTTTGTAAATCACCCAGTCTCAAGGAATTTCTGATACAGCACAAATGGCCCAATGGACTAAGACAACAGATCACTTAACTATTTCATCTCCCCACCTCTGCTATCATGCACGCACCCTATTTCCCCAACTCTTGAAATAGCTATGTTGTATAAGAGGCAGTGCAATATTCATTATTTACATCAACGTAACTAGTTAAATGTTGTTCATAAGTGAGCCATGTCGTAAATTTTGGCTACTATATCATTTTGGTGCAGAATTTTGTTTCTCTTTGAGTTAATGTTCTTTTTTCCCCCCTTGATTTTCTGTCTTTTTGTTAATTTTATTCAATTTTTTTGCAAATTGTATTCCCTTAAGACTTGCAGACACATCAGGTGTTCTGAGAATTTCCTTTTCCTGGAGAAATCTCATCTCCAGCCTTCCAGTTCCTTCTGATTCGGGCTTGTAGACTTGCAGGCCTGGACATCACTGTTCTCATGGATCTCTCCTTATCCTTCGCCTCTTTCTATACTAATTTCTTATTTCTTCTATTCCGCACTTCCTTTTGACTGTTCCACTCCTTTTGGTGGGATTCATAACAGCTTTTTGTTAGAGGCTAAAAGGGACAACAAACTTTTTTTGAGAACTTGTACATTTAAAATGCCATTATTATGTCCTCACACTTGATAGAGTTGAATATAAGTTTAAAGTGGAAAACATTTTTCTTTAGAATTTCAAAGACATTGTCCCATTGTCTTTTGGTTTCTACTGCTGCTGTTGAGCTATCTGAAATTACATTATCCACCACCCCCAACCTTGGTTTTTAAATCTTTAGAAGTTTTTAGGATCTTCTTTATTTTGTTGTTGTGGAATAATGAAAATGATTGATAATGTACTTTTTTAAAGAATTATTTATTTAATTTGATTTATTCATTCAATTATTTTAATTTGGTCAGAGAGAGACACAGAAAAAGAGAGAGAGAAAGTGAGAAAGGAAGCCACTAGGTCTGGGACTCGAACTGTGGTTAGCCATGTAAGAGTGTCCAGCACCTTAACTACCACACCACCTGCTGGTCCCTTGATAATGTACATTGATATGATTCTTAATTACTTGACTACTTGGTTGGTCTTGTCAATCTAGAATCTCAAGACTCTTAGTTCTGAGAAATTTTCTTATATCGTTTACTTAATGAGTCCCTTTTCTTAATTTTTTCAGTGGATGTGTGTATGTATGTGTGTGTGTGTGTGTGTGTGTGTGTGTGTGTAACTCCACCTTTTAACACTTAAGAGAAAGAGAAAAGAAAAAAATATTAGATATGTCTTTTACTCTTACTGTTTATAGAGATCCCAAGAAATAGAATTGGTAGGACAGAAAATGGAATTCTAATAAAAGTCAACAGAAGAAAATAGAGTCCAGGGAGAATCATGACAATTCATCCAATGCTTTTCCTTTCTTGAAGACTAAAGTGAAGTACTGGAATAAAGCTGAACAGGATTTTTGAGTGTATTTCTGAACCTTGCTATTGGGAGCAGAAAGGAATAGAGGTACAAGGAAATAAGACCATCTTCTTCGTTTACTGTCAAGGCTACACAGTGAATGTTGTGTCCTAATAGGGAACTTGGGTAGTGCTAGGTTGGGTGAAGTGTCAGGAAATACTCCCTTCTGGCATTGTTTGTGGTAAGCTTGCTTAATCTTTTAGTTCAATCATTGCCTTGACCTGGGACTTAACAGAAACATGACAGCAGATAAGGTTGGGGAAAGTGGGGAATCTATGAATGAGAAGGAAGCCATACTCGTCCTTTATTCTTATTTCGTTTCTCCTCGTCTTTGATGTTAAGATGTTCAACATTATTGACATCCTCTCAGACACACAAATAAACCCACATGCACACTGATGGACTCACACAATGAACATCAAAGTGAAACTGAACCAAACTTGACATCCACACGTGTCTACACAATGCATAGTACACATGCACACACAGAGGCATTGGACAATTACTATATTAGTCTCCATTGTGACTGAGTATTTGTTAATGCACTCTGTACAACTAAGCCTTGCAAACACAGACTCTAACCTAGGCCTCATGAAATGCTCTGCATCTTGCCTTGTGCGTTCCAGCTCTGCCTAGAAGCATGTCTAGTAGATGATGATCAATACTCTCTCCTGATGTCTGAGAGAAAGCTGGAAGGGGCTAATAATGCCCAGTTGGTGGGTCAGCCAGATTTCAATCTTGAGGAGCATAACTTGGTAAAGAAAGGAAAATGAATAAGTACTTCCTGGCAAGGTGAATACTATTAAGGAAATCTTCAACTCCCCTTCACATAGTGGGTGAGTTGATGGATTTTCTTGGATTCTTCGCTCTCCTTTTTTTCTTTTTCTTTTTATTAGAGGGTGTGTGGGCTCCCTGGAGAGAGATAGAGAGAGAAGGAAAGCAAGATAGTGTGTCCCATGGAGGGATGTTCATGCCTCAATCCCATCTCCTCCATTTCTCCTTTTGGGCACATAAGCACATGTTTCTCAAGCCACCAAGTCTGGGATTCCACTGCAGTTGTCATGTGGGTTCCAGGTGCCTCTTAACCACCACATTTCCGGCTTGCCCCCTCCTCCCTCTATTTTTCTATTTTCACACATGAGTCAGTCTGAGCTTAGCAAACAATGATGAGACACTGGTTATATAAAGAATTCCATCTGGAACGTTAAATAAGGATAAGAGGCGATGTGGCAGTGGAAGCAGTAGCTGGGTGAAAGCCAAGAGCCATGGGGAATGGCCAGGGAAGCAGTACACCCTGCATACCTGTGTCCCCAGGCTGGTTCTGAAGTCGAGGGACACCAGGCACACAAGCTCAGCCTGGGACGAAAGGGAAGGAACACACATGTTCTGAGCACCAGAGAGACTCAGGGGATCATCAGACTTCTGTTTCTCTGGCTCGTACCTGGCTTTCTCTTCTCATTCAACTTCAGAACCAGTAGAAGGACAATTTTAGATAGAAATAGGATCTGGGGTGGGGAAGGGAAGAAAACAAAAGATCACTTGTTAGGCAAAACTATGTATCATAATTAAATACCATTTCTTAATTCTGATGACTTCATCACACTGCCATATAGGAAGACTTTGGGTTCATTTCCAGGGTTTTCCTGAGCAGCAGACTGCATGCTGTGATCCAGCCTGGCTGCAGGGATCGGGAGGATTGTGGTGTGAAGAGCCTGTAACTATGCCTCTGTCTCTGTCTTTCTCTTTCCTTCTCTCTCTTTTGAGAGAAATTTTTTTAAAAAGACAGTATTCAGTATTTCACTTGAACTGCCCGAAAATGGTCTTTTTCTGAGAAAACTAACATTTTCAAAACTCGTTTCAGAAAACAATTCCCACTTGAATGTGAAGTGCTCAGATTTAGAAAGTTTATAGCATTATGTTCCACATTTGAATTCAAAGGAAACAGAGCTAAGGAGCTGGAATTTCCTTCAGTTCGACTGCCAGTTCTTGGAAGCAGATATATCAGGGCGCCTGGCAAAGGGACCGCGAGCACAGAGGCTGCTGCCTGCCACCGGAAGTATCCGAGGTTCCCACTTCTCTTCCCAGTTTTCTTTTCTCTGCCTTATTGTTAAAGGGCTTTAAGGAAGCAACAGATGCTAATACATTATAGTCAGTATGTAGCATGCCACTCACTGTCCTAAACACTTTTTCTTTTTTTTGGAGAGGCTTTTATTGCTATAGGGCTCGTGTGCTTGCCAGAAAGACAGAGAGAGAGAGACAGAGAGATAGAAAGCGAGAAATCATCCCCCGGGGGGATGGCCGCACCGCAATCCCTTCTCCTCCATTCTCCTCTCGGGATCTTGGGCACGCACGCACATGTGCCCAGCATGAGTTTAAGCCACCAAGTCCGGGACTCGAACCGTGGTTGGCTACATGGGAATTCAGTGACATAACCAATTATGCTAACTGCTGGTCCCTGTCCTAGACTCTTTCCTTTTTCTAAGTTTATGTATTTACTTCTTCCATAAGTGAGAGAGAAAGAAAGAGGGAGATAACACCCTTAACATGGTGATCTTTGATGCCACGATCCATCCCCAGCCACAATCAGCTCTGGGACATGGACATACAAGTGCTCAGCACACTCAGGGAGGTCTCAGGATGCAAACTGGAACCTTCCCATAGAAGTCAGTCTTGCAGAGTATTTTACTGTTGAATCACCATCTGGCTGCCTAGGCTCTTTTCTTATTTTTCATGATTTTATTTAATCCCCACACAAATTTAAGAGGTTGGTACTATCGTCACTGTATCACACATGAGAAAACTTACCTGAACACCATCATAAATGTGGAAATCCTGTGAGATGGGCAACCTGTGGTGTGGTGGTTGAGGTGGTTGGATCCTACGTGACAACTTACATGGTTCAAGTCCTTGACCCAGCAGCTTGAGAAACATGTCAGGCCAGTGTGCCTGTGTCACCAAAGTCCGGAAGGGACAGAGAAGTGGAGGAGAAGGAATGGTGACATGACCACTTTGTATAAAGTGCTGTCTTTCTCTCTACCCTTCTCTCTATCGAACATATGCTTCCTCTGACAAAATTAAAAGAAATAAAAAAAGAAATCCTGCAAGATCGAAAATCCTGAAAAGTCAGAGTCCCAAAAATGTAATGCTGAAAAATATAGGGCTCGTGTGCTTGCCAGAAAGACAGAGAGAGAGAGACAGAGAGATAGAAAGCGAGAAATCATCCCCCGGGGGGATGGCCGCACCGCAATCCCTTCTCCTCCATTCTCCTCTCGGGATCTTGGGCACGCACGCACATGTGCCCAGCATGAGTTTAAGCCACCAAGTCCGGGACTCGAACCGTGGTTGGCTACATGGGAATTCAGTGACATAACCAATTATGCTAACTGCTGGTCCCTGTCCTAGACTCTTTCCTTTTTCTAAGTTTATGTATTTACTTCTTCCATAAGTGAGAGAGAGAGAAAGAAAGAGGGAGATAACACCCTTAACATGGTGATCTTTGATGCCACGATCCATCCCCAGCCACAATCAGCTCTGGGACATGGACATACAAGTGCTCAGCACACTCAGGGAGGTCTCAGGATGCAAACTGGAACCTTCCCATAGAAGTCAGTCTTGCAGAGTATTTTACTGTTGAATCACCATCTGGCTGCCTAGGCTCTTTTCTTATTTTTCATGATTTTATTTAATCCCCACACAAATTTAAGAGGTTGGTACTATCGTCACTGTATCACACATGAGAAAACTTACCTGAACACCATCATAAATGTGGAAATCCTGTGAGATGGGCAACCTGTGGTGTGGTGGTTGAGGTGGTTGGATCCTACGTGACAACTTACATGGTTCAAGTCCTTGACCCAGCAGCTTGAGAAACATGTCAGGCCAGTGTGCCTGTGTCACCAAAGTCCGGAAGGGACAGAGAAGTGGAGGAGAAGGAATGGTGACATGACCACTTTGTATAAAGTGCTGTCTTTCTCTCTACCCTTCTCTCTATCGAACATATGCTTCCTCTGACAAAATTAAAAGAAATAAAAAAAGAAATCCTGCAAGATCGAAAATCCTGAAAAGTCAGAGTCCCAAAAATGTAATGCTGAAAAAATCAATTTAAAAATTCTTTAAAGACTTTCATTTCTATTGCTTAAAGGGGATTTATCCGAGAAGCATATAAGAACACAGCAGAACAACTCACAGGCCACTTTGCAAAACAAAAAGGGAATAATAACACACAGTTTTACAAACATGAATACTCAGGTATAGTGATAATCTTTCCAGTGTTATGAGCAGATGAATCACAATCATAAAGAAAAGGGTAAAAACATGTACAAATACGTGTCATTATGACGTAACTGTATGCACCCAGCCTTATAACCGCCGTCATCTGAAATACCCGTCTTCTGATGAGATCTGTCAAAACCCACAAGAAGACCATCTGGAGAAATTTTATCTGTCACAAATGCAGATGTACAAAGGACATCTCTTTATATACTGAAAAGTTCGCACATTTTTACACACGTGCACAACACACACAAAGTCAACGTTGTGATGATGCACTTTTCAAGACTTAGATTTGTCGAAAATGCAAAAGATGAATTAGAGCTCTCTAAAAATCTTTGCACTATGTATGCCTCCAGGATTAGAAATCATGCAAAGATGAAATGCACAACAATGCTGAAAATTTTAAATAGTGGGTGGAAAAACTTAAAGAAAAAGCACAAAAACTAAACCTAAACAAAAATTCAACATATGGAAAAGTGTTTTACAGGGATAGGTCATGAGCAACTACACAGAGGGAGTCCATAAGAGTTGACCAACTTTCACGATCATTAACTGTACTTTTAAGTCTTTTTTTAAAAAAATATTTATTATTATTATTATCATTATTGTTATATGACCAGAGTCAGAGAGAGAAAGAGAAAGTGAAAAGTCAAACTGCCAGGTCTGGGATTTGAACCATGGTTCCCCACATGGGAGTCTAACACCTTAACCAACCACCACACCACCTGCTGGCTCCCTATTTTTAAATCTGACATTACTCTGAAAAGCTGCTCTTTATTTCCCTTTGTGGTGTTGCTCTTCTTGATTCATTAAACACTGACCTGAGCACGCTCTGTTTTACACACTGCCGTCTTCTCTGCCATGTTACTGTGTTCTTTTGGTATGTAGGAATCTCTTCTGCCTCCACTCATGCACAGACCACAGATTTGATGAAAACAATACCAGTGATCAAACAGCAACGCCACTGTGTTAAGGGTCTTCTAATCCTATGTGCATGTAGTTATTTTTGAACCAATCACTCTGCTGGCTTCTTTAGGGAAATGCAACTTTTATTCATTAAAGCCTCCTGGAATTTCATCAGCTAGAATAGAGCCAATGGAGACAAATAATACATTTTTAAACCGAATTTTTCATGGCTACAGTATCAAGTGACTGATGCACTTATCTAAGTTTTCTGCCAAATGCATTGGGCTAAGTGGAAAAACAAACTTTATAGGTAACACCTTGAATTCATTTTAAGAAGTCTTGAGTGCACCTAATTCCAACTCTTGTCATTATGGTTTGGGGATTCAATTAAAATCTATTTTTTTTCCCTGCAAAGTCCACCAAATCTTCAAATAGGTGTTTACAAAATGCTTCATTTTTATTTAGTCATTCATACCTGAATGAATGACAAGAGAAACTCTGGAATATTCAGATCCAACATGAGCATGAATTGTACATAGTTGACAATAATTTTTTAATAAACTGTGGAATATTCAGATTCAACATGAATTGTACATAGTTGACAATAATTTTTTTTTTGAGAGGTTTGCGCTATAGGGCGCATGTGCTCGCCAGACAGACAGAGAGAGACATAGAGACAGAAAGCGAGAAATCACCCCCGAGGGGGGATGGTCACACCACAATCCCTTCTCCATTCTCCTCTCGGGATCTTGGGCACACACGCACATGCGCCCGGCATGAGTTTTAAGCCACTGGGTTCGGGACGCGAACCGCGGTCGACTACGTGGGAGTCCAGTGACATAGCCATTACGCTAACTGCTGGTTCCCTACGACAATTTTTAAATATTAGAAATCTATTTCCTTCAATAGTCAGTTCCTTAACAAAAAGTACATGACGTCTTAGTTCATTTTTGCACAGCAAACAGAAATACCTGAGACTGGGTGATTTTTTAGAGAAAATGAGGGTTTATTTGCAAAACTCAATGATTCTAGTGGCTGGAAGGTCTGAAGGTGTCACAAAATGGTGGAAGGTAGACCTTTGCACAGAGTGGTGTGTGTGTTGACACAGATACTGCCTGCCTCATCTCCTCCTCTTATACACACACCAGAATGCAACCATGGAGGCCTACCCTAATGATCTTACCAGGCCCAGAGGCCTCCCTGGGACACCGTGGAGGAATATGTTTTCATGTACTTTCACAATGCAACCAAGTCCCAGTACATGAATATCTAGGGAACGTTCAACCAACGCCTACTAAGACCAAATTCCAAAACCTACACCTTTGGGGAACAAACCACTATCCAACCTAACACAGGAGGACTTCAGAAAGTTGGTGGTAAAAATGAATAGAAATATGAGTCTATTAGGGAACCAAAACTTTTTGAAATCCATGCATGGTTTTTCATAACATGCATTTTCCATGAACTCTTTGAAAACCCCTCCTAGTTCACCATTTACGTGTTTTATTTATTTATTTATTTATTTTGAGATTGAGAGGTTTTTGCTATAGAGTGCATGCGCTTGCCAGAAAGACTGAGAGAGATAGAAAGCGAAATATCACCTCCACTCTGGAGGAGGGGATGGCCATGCTGCAATCCCTTCTCCTCCATTCTCCTCTCAGAATCTTGGGCACACATGCACATGCACCCGATATGAGTCTAAGCCACTGGGTCCGGGACTCAAACTGCAGTTGACTACATGGGAGTCCAGCATCATAGCCATTATGCCAACTGCTGGTCCCTATTTATGTGTTTTCTAACACTAGAAAAACCACTGCATTCGCAAATGCCTTTGGGTCTGAAGGTTGCTGAACTTGTCAAAGTCTTTTTATTTTCTGATGAAGGGTATTTTTTAAAGGCCAGCATAGCTGCGTGTGTGAAGGGGCAGAAGTTGCACGGAAGTGCCTAATTTGGCAGAGACTTCCATGTCTGCCCGCATGTTTACTTCCATGGTTCTATGGCCTTTAACATACTAGGTGCATGTGTACTTACAGAGTGGTCATGAACCCCAGAGTTCAGTTCAGCTTCCTCATCCTCTCATACAGCCTTTTCTTTCTTTTTTTTTTTTTTTTTTCCTTCGATAGGAATTGTGGCTTGGGGATTTCAGCTTTAAGCATTTCAGTGTTCAGGATTATAATCTTCTGGGATTATAATTTTCCAGACTTTAGACACTAGGAATTTTAACTTTATGGATTTTGACATTCAGGATTATGATGCTTGGGTCGATATCATTCAGAATTATGATCAGCATAGAATTTGCCCTAAGTCTCAATTAGTAATTGCTGAAACGGGGCTCAAACTCAGGACCACTCTATGGTACTTCCTCACGACAGGTTGTGATTTCCATTGTATCTGCCATGGTGAAAGGGAGGAAAAGAATTCTCTCACTTTAAAAGTCTCTGTGATCTTCCCTTTCAGTGTTTATATAAACCTTACGGTCAACATTTGCATTGTAACCCCGGCTCCTGCTCTATTTTTCTTTTTCTCTTTTTCAAATTTCCATATATCATTTGTCTTTTATTACAGGGCTCATACACTGGGTGATTTTACAACTCTAAAAGCACAGGCTGGCTCAGAAATATAAGAATCACCATCAAGTTTTATTAAACAAAAGCCATCTGGTCAGCCACTAGAATGCCCAAGAGGTTTGCAAGAATTTAGATCTATTTCTTCATTCACTTTAGCCCACAGAAAAGTTATTTTTACACCTACATAATTACTGTGTACCATCTCTATTTCACACCCTCCAGGAAATATGGCTTTTCCACAAGCTTGGGTTACAAGGTCATAGACATGGAGTAGGTTAAAAATGTACAACTTTATAGACTATGTGACTACGTGCACCAGCGCCCCCCCCCCATTCTTCAAGTGAAATAAAGGAAAGAGCTTAAATAGCGTGAAAGCAAATGAAGTCATAATATAAAGGAACTAATCTCCATTGAGTGCTTTCGCGCCCCCCACCATTCTTCAAGTGAAATAAAGAGCTTAAATAGCGTGAAAGCAAATGAAGTCATAATACAAAGGAACTAATCTCCATTGAGTGCTTTCTCATAACGGGGCTTTTCTAAGTGTCTTCCATTAATCAACTCCTGTAAGTCTTACTCTCAGCAGCCTAACCTCAGATTCCAGCACTGTGACCTCAGGTTTTGTGACTTCAAGCAATTTCAGTTCTCTGGGCCTCAGTTTCCTCAATCACAAAATAGAAATAATAATAATAACAGCATCTTCTTATGCTTTGGGCACTGTGCTGAGCTCTTAAAAGAGAGGATTCAAAAAATCTGTGGCCACATACAATTAAAGTACAAATTTATTTTGATGCAAATGAAAATGATTAAAATCTATGTATCGTTTTCATCATATGCATTTTCCATGACCATTTTGAAGACTCCTCCTACATGTGTGCTCATTTAAGCTCATGGTAACTCTGTAAGGCAGAGATGGAAGAGAGAAAAGCTTGAAAGTTTACAGGCTCTGAGTAAGAGCCCACAGGTAGTAAGTGGTAAGTCTAGTACATCACCCTGACTACTTGAGCAGAGCACGTGCCCACGGAATCACCTGCTTCGCCGTGGAAACGTAAGCTATCTGCAGTCTGCAATGGGGCCACAGAAAATGTTGCTGGAATCTGGTCTCCATAGACATCTGTCAGGAACCTCACATAATATTGGAAGTGAAAAAAAAAATTCTCATTTGTATTTCTGTTTATTAAAAGCAAATATGTATATTTTGACACAATGAGAAATGTTTAAGAATGTTGACCTGAATGGTTAAAAAAAAAAACAAAAAACCTTTTTTCTTGCAGGATTCTTTAGCCTCTGAAATTGTAAGTAAACTGTACTTAAAGATATTTATTTGGCTCCTGTCTTAGCGGCTACCACCAATCACCAACTATTGGCAGCAATAGAAAGACCGGCAAATGTAATTTTATATCTGTAGTTTTAAATTTTTAATTAATTGCCATAGGGCATGTGTGCTTACCAGGGAGAGATAAGAGAGAGAGTGTGTGTGAGAGAGAGAGGGAGACACCCCTCAATGGGGTATGGTCACTCCACAATCCGTTTTCCTCCTTTTCTCCATCCTGTTAGGATTTGAGGCACTCACATGCACCTGGCCTGTTTTTAAAGCCACTGGGACCCAGCTTTCTATGCATAGCACTTAACCTCTGCACTAGGGGACTGGCTCTGTATTTTTAATTTTATGTTTAGCTCTTTGTCTTAAAATACTTGTCTGTGACACTCGCTCCCATTGACAGGGTAGTACACTAGAAAAATCTCACTAACAATAGAACTAAAAGGCCCCAGCCATTTTTTTTTTTTCTGTCTTGAATAACTATAACAGCACATAAGTCATACTTGGGTAAGTTATTAAATCACTTCTATTCTTGTCTGGGGGAAATGTGGTACTTCTCCCCTCGCATGTGCAGCCTCACTCTTTTGCTCTAGTAGCCTCGTGTCTGGGAATCGGAGGGGAAGGTAGGCACACTGCCTTGTCTCGTAGCACCCCTCTTGCCAGGCTGCTGCTTCGCCATGCCCGTTGGTCCACTCCTCCCCGGAGCAGTGACCTGGGAGGCATGCAGTGACAAAGGCAACACAGCCTTCTCCTCGGTGCCCACAGAGCTCCCCATTCACCCACCAGGGAATGAGATGACATCTGGAGTAAGCGCTAAATTCAGAGCACCCAAACAGTAAGCAGCCCTGAGAAAGGTCTGGCTTCGCGTTGATGTGGGAAATATCGGTCTGGGTAGAGGTGCCCCAAGGGCAGGCATATTCCTACTTCTTGCTCACTCATGCTGAAGAGGATCTGTGCAAACCATGTGTCTGCTCGGCTGCATGGAATCACTCTGGTTTGTCACCACCATTCACGCAGCACTGTATTTGAGAAAGAGTCAGCCTCTGAAAGCTCTGCTTACTCAACAAAATGCCACTGAAAAACCTCTCCTTGGTAGTAACTTCGGGGCCGCAAGGCCTTCAGCTTACAGCTTGAATTCTCATGATCCATCCTCCTACTTCATAGCTCAAAAACCTCTTCATACGTGTTTTCCATAGTCAGTAGTCTCTTGTGGCCACTGAATCAGTTTCAGCTTAGGTTTAAAAAAACTGTGTCATGAGGCTTACAACCCCAGCACATGGACGGTTACTTTGGCAGTGTCTTATATAAACAGATGAAGACAGCTGATAACATTAGCGGCTTCACTCGTCATCTCATTTTTTCTGGGGCTCTTGCTTCCCTGCGAATTATTTATGTTTGCTGTATTAATCCATGGCAACCACTTAACACAGCTGCAGGGCATACTGTGCCCCACTCCACCAGTTGCTTAGTCTCCTCTTCACTTTTCTATTTTGAGAGTGGCATGGACTTTTGACTATGCCCAGCTGAGTTCTTGCTCTCAATAATTTACAAATGATAAGTTCGCCACTTGGCCTCAGTGCTTAGAAGAAAAAAATAAACTGCTCGTTCACTTCCATTAAATCATTACTCACATTTAAATCCTAAAAAGTTAGACATAGGGAAACTTTTTCCTGCTTACAGGAATCTAAATATTTTTTAAACTGTATAATGAATATACACATTGATAAAATCAAATTAATATAGAAAAACTCAAATAATAAACAACTGTCTTCATTTCATGCTTCTTCACCCTGTCCCATACACCCTAAATAATCCCTGGAAACATTTCTATTTTTATTCTTGTCAGTTGCCTACATAAATATAAATAATATGTTTTTATATCTTTGACCTCAATGAAGAATTATTAATTTCATTTTCTTTATTATTATTTTAAAAAATGTGTTATAGGGTACACATGCTCACCAGAGAGAGATAGAGAGAGAAAGAGAAGGTAAGAAAGCAAGCCACCAGATCTGGGACGTGAACTGTAGTTGGCCGTGTATGAGTCTAGTGGTGTAACTACCACACCATCTGCTGGCCCTGACAGCAATTTTTTTTCATCAATTTTTTAAAACACAGTTTTATTGGTGTATACTGTACACAGTATTAAATTCACTAACATGTGGAGAATTGACTTTTAAAAAATAGGGCACATGTGCTTGCCAGAGGGAGAGAGAGAGAGAGAGAGAGAATGAGAAATCACCTCCCAAGGGGGGTGGCCATGCCAAAATCCCTTCTCCTCCAGTCTTCTCTTGGGATGTTAGACACAACAAACATGCACGTTGTGAGATTTTCAAGCCTCTGGGGCTTGAATTGAGGACTTGGGCATGTGAGATCCAGCTGCCTTAACCTCCATGCCACCTGCTGGGCCAAGAGAAATTACTTTTAGTAAGCTTTCAGAATTGTGTGAGCATGAACACTCAGTTGTAGACTTTTTCTGCTATTCCCAGTTTCCTCTTGGCTATTTGCCGTCATTCCACATTTCACTCCCAGCCTTGGGCAATTCATAATTTATTTTCTCTCTCTCTAGGTTTGTCGACTCCACATATTTCATAGAAATGGAAGTGATCAATCAATTTAAGACAATATTCATCAATATTCATGACCTTTTTGATACAAAAGATGAAGATTTAATGTCTCTTTTCCCAACCCTGTGTCTCCCAAGGTTTAATTATTTCTTACTTTAAAATTCTTACGTTGATTATTTTTGTAACTTTAAGCAACATACTATTTTTTAAAATTTTTGTTCCATTAACTGTTGTTAGTGACTTTGAATCTCTTACCCCCCAAATAAAATACTTTATATTCCTTCCTGTTTTTTCTTAGCCTTTTTCCTTACCATTCACTGAATAATTTTTGACTGTTAGAACTTTGTTGTATTGTTCTGAAGGCCAATGACATTTTATGCTTTACTCTGTCACTATAATTAAGTCTGGCATGCATATAGGTTAACTCTAAACATAGAAAACTGGGAGCTGTTTCTGTGAACGTGCCAGTTTTGTTCAATGCAGAGCCAGGTGGTAGGTCAGGATGATCTTTCTTTCCCTCTGTCCAGCGCAGGGGAAGCCTCACTCCTGTCAGGGTCAAATGGGCCCCGATTCCGAATCCTTGGTTAAATTCTCACCGTCATTCCATAGCATGTAAGTGTCATAGTTGAGCCATTCCTTTTTACCTCTTCATTTTTTCCTACAGGTTTAAATGATGTTTCAGAACTATTTATTTAATTGTATTTATTATCATCATTATTATTATTTTAACCTGCTATAGGACTCATGTGCTCGCTAGAGAGAAACAGAGAGAGAGGGAAAGTGACCAAGCAAGTTGCCAGGTCTGGGACATGAACCATGGTCAGCCATGTGGGAGTCTAGTGCCTTAACTACCCTGCTGGCCCTTAAATGATTTTTTTTTAATCCTTCATTGAAATACTTTTGCTATGTCCTAAAATGTGTATCTTTCAACCCCACTTCTGAGTGAAGTTCCCTTTCTCTCAGTCCTTAATTGGACATTCTGTCCCCTCCCCCCTTTTTAAAATAAGCAATTACTTGAATCAGATAAATTACTTAATGAATTGCTATTATAGTTCCTAGTGACTCAATTAAACTTCCTTTTAAAAGCTATGTTACCAGGGACCAGCACGTGCGTGGTGTGGTAGTTGAGGTGCTAGACTCCCACATGGATGACCACAATTTGAGTCCTGGACCTGGTGACTTGTTTTCTCATTTTTCCCTCTCTCTCTGGTCAAATTTAAATAAAAATAATAATGATAATGAATAAAGTTAGATAACATAATTATTTTTAAAAACTTTAAAAAAATACAATCTTACCTGAATCTTTTTATCTTTCTTTTCCTTTTCCTTTTTTTTTTAATTTTTTTCCACTCCAAAGTTACTTGTTCTATTTCTTTTCTCAGGCCATTTTAAGTTTTAATTTTTCTTAGATGGTAATTTTTTTTTGTTGTTGAACACACGTGTGAATGAAGAAATAAATCAGTGAAGTAGTTGGTTATTTTGCCTAATTGGTGTGAGATTGCCTGGCTATATTTAAATAGGTCGATTTCCCTTGCAAGATTCTCCTTGCAGTGCAGAGTTCTCACATTGCAGTCAACTCTAGCCTCAGCCAGTCCAGATCAGACTCTGGTGCTCAGGAAGATCCTGGGACAGAAACACAGGATCTTTCCCATGTGGGTCTAACTGTGCACCACTGTGCCACTATCTGGGCCCAAACTTAAATAAGATGTCAGTTTCTAGTAGGAAATATATTTCATTTTGATATCATGTTAAAACCATCATTTGGCATTGATAAAATCTGAGGAGGGAGGTTGGGGCCAGCAGGTGGCATGGTGATTAAGGCGCTAGACTACCACATGGCTGACTGCAGTTTGAGACCCAGACCTGGAGGCTTGAAAATCATGCCAGGAGGGTATGTGTGCATGTCCAAAATCCCAGGAGGGAAATGGAGAAGGGATTGTGGCATGGCCATCCCTCCAGGGGGCGATTTTTTTGCTTTCCCTCTCCCTGTCTCTCTCTGGTGAGCACATAAGCCCTATAAAATAAAATTTGGCACTTATTAAATATCATTTTGCACTCACTAAATGTTTTTTCTTATTTTACTTTCTGGTATTCACAAATTAATTCACAGTCATGAATACATTCTATTGGGAGGGTGATAATGCCTATATTATCTAGCCACTGTGTCAAATAATACTTGTTACTTTACAATGCCTCAAAATATAGTATTATATATTTATTTAATTTTGCCAGAGGGCATATGGACTCACCAGAGGGGCAAAGAGAGAGCGATGAGGAGAAAGTATCCTACCATGGGACACGTTCATGCTGTAATCCCTCTCTTCCATTTCTCCATCCTGCCCAGATCTGGGGCATGCAGGCACCCACACATAGTGTGTTTCTCAAGTCACAGGGGTGGGGTTCAGATAGCAGTCAGCCATGTGTGATCTGACTACATTCAGTACCAGGTCACGGGGCTGGCTCAAAGTACAGTATTGTTAAAATGGTGATGCATTACAATGACAAATTTCTTAATATGAAACTATCCTTCTATTCCTCAAATAAATTCTATTTGACTTTTTTTTTAAATTACAGCCATAAAAATATTAATTTATAACATCATGTCTTTTTTTCGGGTTTTTATGTTTTGTTAATAGGATTGTTCTTGCTTCATAAATGAACTTAATAGCTTTCCTTGTTTTTCCTCCATGTTTCAGTCCAGGTAACCTGTCAGTTATGTATTACTGCAGAATTGAAAAGAGCTTGCTTGTAAAGTCAGGTAAGGCTGGAATAGTAGTTCTCTCTCTCTCTCTCTTTTTTCTTTTTTCTTCAGAGGTTTTTGCTACAGGATGCATGTGCTCGCTGGAGAGACAGAAAGACAGAAACTGAGAAATCATTCCCCCGAGGATGTGGTCATGCCACAGTTCTTCTCCTTTACTCTATTCTTGGGATTCTGGGCAGGGACACACATACCACTCACATGAGTTCAATTGTAGATTCTGGACTCGAGCCGCCATTGGCTATGTGGGAGTCTAGTGCCTTCACCGCTGTGGCACCTGCTGGCACCAGTGGTTCTCAAACCTAACTATATATTAAGGTGACCTGGAAAGGTGAAAAAAATCCCAATGCCTGGGCCTTATCCCTGATGAGTGAAATCAAAATCCCTGGGTTGGCATTCAGATGTCAACATTTTAAAATGCGAAATCAAACAAAAGACACCATGGTTTATAAAGTGTACACTAGATCTAGCATTTTCTCGTTGGGTCCACAATTGGTCCAATAGTAAACATTGATTCGCTTTTTGGCACTACCCAGCTGATGAAATACAGCAGACGTAGTAACAGTAGTAGCTCAGACCAGTTTTTCTGCCTTTATCTTGCCTTAATCTGATATCATACTAAAAAGCAAAGCAGATAACATACTCGCCATTTCAGAAGTAGATAAAGCAGACTTTGGAAGGTACGTAGTAAAGCCTCTTGACCACCACCATTTTGGCATTTCGATTCGTAAAAGAGTCTAAAGACTGAACGATACAACAATGGCTAACACACAGGAAAGAAATAGGAGCTCATTAGCTAATCAGGACGTCTTACTTCCAAAGAGTAAATCTGATTACATTGCTCCAGTTTAAAACCCTTCAATGGCTTCCTTATGCCTAAAGAAAAAAAAAATTCCTTTGTGTGGCATAAGAGGTTCTTTATGTGACACGAGATCTGGCCCCCATTTCCTCTCCTGTCGCAGTTCTCAAAGGGCCTCTCGTGCTCCCTCTGCTCAGTCACGCAACTCGGTTTGCAGTTCCTTGAATGCTCTGGTGTTTTCTGTGCTGTGCATCTGCTTGTTATTTGCTCTTTCTGAAGGGTCCATCTTCCAAAACCTTCTTTTCCTTCCCTCTTTCCAACTTGGTCCACCAGTTTATCTTTAAAATCTGGTTCTGTTCCAGGGCCTACCCCTCAGAGGCCCTTGTTTCTGACTGCTTCTAGAGTTCCCTATAAAACAGTGTCTGCCCACAGGGCAGCCACCATTTACTACCCTTCTTATACCCATCTTATCCACGCTGCCTGGAACGAGGCCGCAGATGGCGTGTAATAAAGATTTACCAAATGAGTAAAGACTGGTCATTATTTGTCTTGACCGCTTCCATCGGAAATACGTGAAATACGCAAGTAAAGGAAAATTTCTGATAAGGGCTGATAATCAGGGACTGTGGGAGATCTTGCTATTAGACCCATTCATTCAAGCTTCCACTGCTGCTCAGTCTCTGTTCCTGGATTATCAGGGGGGCCTCAATGGGACTGGGAGACTGATGAAGCTGGAGCCACCTTCCATCAGTACGCTGTGTTCGTAATTCCAACACTCATACTTTTCTTGCAGTGACCATTCTAAGTCAGGACAGTCAAAATATGCCTCATTGCGAAAGAAGATGAGAACCCTTTGTTCCTTCCTCTCTCCTCTTTTTCTTTTTTCTTTTTTTTCTTTCTTTCTTATGAGAAAAAGAGAGTGAACTGGGGAGAGACAGAGAGAAGTATTTTTGCAGGGTCTCACCAGCACATAGTCCTCCTGCCCCAGCCTCCCAGTTATCTAGGACACCAGATCGGTGCCATGACACTGGCCTCTTTAGGTTGGACCAAGAATCCAAACTGGAGCCCCCACGTGGCCTCAACCCCCGCACAGCTGCACTCTCCTGCTTGCTCCTCTTGGGGCTGGGTCAGGATTTCTTCTTTAGTTGCCTGTTACATTTTTAATGAGGTAAAAGTTCAAACCAAATCATAATCATCAAGAGAATAATTGTTCTTTCCTGTTAATAACCATAGCTCGCCACTTTGATGGTGAACGTGTTTTGTGCGTGGGAGTAGCGTGTGTACGTGGGTTAAAGTACAGAGATGCTTATGCACTTCGAAGCACACCTGCAATTTGCAAGACAGCTTCGTGTGTAATGGGTTGTACACGCACGATGCGGTCGAAGCTATTGAAGAAGCTTGAGTTGTAATTCCTCAGCATGAATTCACATCCTAGAGTGCTTACCTCATCCTGTTGTCTGCGTGCTCTGTGGCTACATACCTGGCAAAGAGCAGGATTAATGCTGATGAAAAACGTGCCTGGTTCTCTGCATAACAGATGATGTCCGAGTGGAAGACCGCCAAGGGAGGATTAAAAGCAAGAATGCGAAAATGTGCTTAGGAATCCGTGCGTGAGATGATGAGTTCTGAGCTGATGCTAGTTCTGTGCAGCTTCCAGCGTCTTCCTCAGGGGCGAGATTTTCTTGCTCTTGATTTAGCCTTGAATGTTTTCTAGCTACGATATTTTTAGAAAGATCTAACAGGAAACAAGGAGCCATGCTGAAGCCTGGGGAGCTCATTTGGATCTAGATAAACATTTGTCCGTAAAAACCGTGCATTCTTCCCTGGTCACATCTTCCCACGACAGTCCATCTTTCTGTGAATTTGCAGGGGTTCAACAGAGATTAGTGCATGGCGTCTTTAACTGTATTCCAAGCCTCACGTTCTCTTCTCCAGTAAGGCTGTGTATCTTTGGAAACAGAAAAAATATAGACACTTATTTTTTGCAGTCCCCAGCACAGTTGTAAGCATGTTAGAGACTGTTACACAGATATTGACTAGTTAATTTATTACTAATGCTTTAAAAATGAAGTGATGACTGGTACCTTAAAGTCAAACCAAATCATGAAGCATTTCTCTTTTTCAGCTAGGGGAAACTTTCTACTGTTTTTTTTCTTTTTTGAAAGATTTAAGAGGCAGCAGGTATGCCATTTTCAACTAAGTATTTTGCTGCCAATATGAGAGTCTTAGAAGGCAGGAAATAACAAAACACAATGCCAAACAAAGCTGATAGTTTTCAAGGATTCATTTAATTTCCAGGCCACAGCATCTTCCATGGCTTGTTGCCTTAAAAAAAGAGCAACACACATCTGCTCAAAATTCAATCCAGAAATGCAATTATGAAGCAAAGCTGTCTCACACACGTACAGTCACACGTCCCCTGGTAGTGCACTGAGCCAGATGACGCTGCGCAGCGTGGTGTCTGTGCCCAGGGCACTGCCAATGGGTCGGATACATGGCTGATGACAATCTCCATCGTTTCACGTCAGAGATGCTGAGTTCTCCAACTCCTGTTTTGAACAACCTCAACGGCAATTGTTATTGGAACAAACTGTCATTGACGTCCAGGACCGGCCCCAGACATGTCTCATTCCGTGTCTCTACTTGCCGAAATTCTAGGTTTTTCTCAGGCGTTTGCTCATGTTGGTCTACTCCTCATGTGATTAACTTTACTGAGTTGTACTTTAGTATTGATTTTTGTCTGCTTCAATTTGTACAAAAGCTCTCATGGATATTGTTCACCATTTATTTACTTAAAGTGATAGGTATGCGTTGTTACATATAGCGGTTCTCTTCAGGTTCAGCTTCTGGGAAAAACATACAAATCCATATCTCTTCTGTCTGCTAATGTTACACTTGTTTCCATTTTTGCTTTGGCCTCCAGGAAGTTCAGAGTCACATTTTCTGTGTACTTACAGAAACTATGTTACATGCTATCATTATCATATTAACTTAATTTTCTTCTTTTGATCTTTAAGTTCCTATTTCCATTCCTTTTTTTTTATTAAGCCTATCATATATTTTTTGTTGTTGTAAGCCAAATTAAAATCACTTTGGAGTAAGTCAGGGTTTATTTAAATGATAAAGCACAACTGTCTTTGATTATCTAGCTAAGTGTTTTTTGTTTTAGATTATATACCTTTAAAATAAATTACCTTTGTCTTTAAATAACTGAAAACGAAGAAGCTTGATTCTTCAGAAAGTTAACCCATGGCTATAGCAACCACATCGATACAGACAACTGATGTTCCATCAGGACTGCCTTTAAACAACCAGGAGAATTTCACGGTCTCTGCAGCTGTCAGTCTTAAGTTTCTGTCTTCTTTATTGATTGTATTACTCTTGAAAGCTACATGAGTTTCTTTCTCTCTTTATTTCTTCCTTCCTGTCTGTCTGTCTTTCTTTCCTTCTTTCTTTTTCTTTCTTCCTTCCTTCTTTTTTGAGAGCTGTTTGCTATAGAGCACACGCACTTGCTGGGGAGAGAAACAGAAAGTAAGAAATCACACTCCACAATCCCTTCCCCTCCATTCCTTTCTCAGGATTTTGGGCATACATGCACATACACTGGGACGTGAGTTTCATGCCAGGTCTGGGACTTGAACCCTGGTTGATTGCATGAGGGTCCAGTGCCTTAAACACTATGCCACCTGCTAGTGCCAATACACAATTTTCTTATCCAAGAAAAGATATTTAATAAAATTACACAGACCACAGCAACTGAGTTGGAATGACCATGACTGAATAGAACAAAATCAGATAAAGTAAAGGAGAGTGTCCATGGAATGTTAAGAAATGTACTGGTCTAGATGATCAACTGAGACTCCGTTGACGGTGTGCTTCCAAAGCCTCTGACATAAGCCGATGTTCGCCTCAGTGGCAGTACTGTTTCCTGGGAGCTCAGAGTTGAAGCAGACACAGAAACTGAGCCCTTCGACACAAGGCTGGCTGGTATAACTCGGGACACTGACACCTTCATTCCTTCTTTGTCTTAGAGGGCCACTTCCCTCTGTCATCTGGTCATCTCTCAGGACTGTGTCCTGTCTTCTCAGACTCTCCAGAGCAGACACACAGCTGTCAATTACTAGCAGAGGGGGTGCAGCAAAGGACTATCCCTGAAAACAAAGGCAACTCGCAAGCTTTCAGGAAGCCTTCTTGGGGCGAGCGCGGGGGGCAGTGATGGGCCTGTTCAGGACACCCTCGGGCACTTGTGCATTGCCTGGTCCAGCTGCAGCTGGTTAAGTGCGTCAGGATGCCATGTGTTTCTGTGTTCTGCTTTTCCTGTGTTCATATTCTTCAGTTTTTTCCCATCACATCAAACACTTGTCCAGCCCAGGAACAATGCTGGCCTTTGCCCTGTCACTCCTGGCAGCACAGTCCAGTTGTTTGGAGAAAGATGTAGCTTAGTGCCTGAGCACCCTGGGCAACTGCAGCCCTCGAGTCCCGTGGCCTTACTCTTCTCATTTGCAGAGTGAGGGGGTTGGAGCAGGCTCCTGTTTTAAACACTTATTTGTGCTTACATCCCAAACAATCTGTTATTATTATTTTTTAAAATCTTTTTCTAAAACCATGTGTTCAGCAGCAGCTTTGAATGGGGAAATGTTTTTTTAAAGTGATGCCACTGCGCCCTCCTGTGGCTGAAAGTGAAGTCATCAAGTTGTTCACAGACATTAGCAAGACTCAGAGGGAAAGTAGGCCTGGGACAAACCGCCAATTTTACAGGTATCTGAACCAGCTGTTCCAGAACGCACCAAGTCGCCGGGTAGACCGGGTGCCACATGTAACCGAGAGGCCCTGGTGTCACCAGCCTGGGAAAACCACACCGCTGCCCCGAGTCCCACCTCTGCTGGTTAGCAGGAAGCATGTTTCTCAGCTACATACTCCGACTGCTGAGAACCCTCTAGGTGCCCTCCTCCTTGCCCACGGATACAGAATCCAGAGAAGGCCTCCGAGCTCATTGCACTGCCCTGCCCCACACATGCCTGCCAGTCTGCAGGAAGGCCTTGTAACAGAACCCGCCATGTCCTGGGCAGGACTCGGGCCTCAGCCTCACCTGTGGTACGAGCCCTTCTTTCTCCAGCTGCAGGAAGCTGGCATCATCACCCGGGCCAGTGTCCTTAAACTCTAGCTCTGCCTTCCAGCAGGTGGGGCTGCCTGCTCTATGCCGGCTTCCCTTCACGCTGTTGAAAACCCAGTTTGAATGTGAGGTTTGTTGCAAGGCTCAAGTGCAATAAATGCAAAGACCCTGGCATTCCGAGAAACTAGGTCCCCTCTCACAGATCAAGGTGTCCAGATAAATTTCTGGACTCCTTTCATGTAACATAGAATTTAGAGTTAGTAAAAACTGAGAGAATTAAACTAAGTTATAGAATGAAAAAAATCGTAGACAAAGAATTGGACCTTTGGCTTCTAGTAAAGCCTGGATGACTTACTCAGGAAATAGTTTTTACTTTTTTTAACCTCTGCATTTTTTATTGGCCTCTTGCTTCCCAAGAGTACCCTGTTTCTGCTGACTCAACGTCTCAGAACCTCAGTGTCGTTGGTCTCAGACACCACCTTTTCTACCAGTCTGCAGGTGGTGGTCTTTGGGATGGTCTGCATGGAGTGGCTGCTGTCCAGGGCATCACGGAGACTAAGGTCCTCGCCGTCTTCTAGCAGGTGGCGGTAGGTGGCAGTCCCAGCCTCCACCTTGACCTGGATGTTCTTCATGCTCCTGGGCCTGGCGCTACCCCTCTGCCCAGGTCTGTGCCAGCACCAACTCCAGGTGCAGCAGGACTCCACTGAGCTGCTCCATCTGCATGGTGTAGCGAGCTTCCTCCTCCCTCAGGCTGTTCTCCAAGCTGGCCTTCAGATTTCTCATGAAGTCCAGGTCAGTCCCTGAGAACTGGGCCTTGCGTCTCAGCTCCATGAGTGTCAGTTCTGGAGCTCCGATCTCGGGGGACTGTGCAGTGACACTGTGGTGCTCTCCTCGATCTGCTGGGACCAGTATTTGTCCAGCTCCTCTCGGTTCTTCTGAGCCAGCTCGTCATATTGGGCCTGGATGTCTGCCATCATCTTGCTGAGGTCTTGAGATTTGGGAGCATCCACTTCCATGGTCAACCTGGAGCTGGCAATGTGGGCTTGTGGGCCATCCTCCTCAGGAAGAGCAGTCCCTCCTCGAGAGCCTTTATCTCTGTCTCTAGTGGCAGCCGAATGACATTGGTGTTATCAATGACCTCGTGGAGTCCGTGGATGTCACTCTCCATAGACTGAGGCACAGCCAACTCTGTCTCATACTTGATTTTGACGTCATCAGCTACAAGGCCGGCATCGTTTTTCTGCAGAAGGGTGCGGGCATTGTGCACAAAGTTTGCAAAGATCTGTGCCCTCGGCTCCTTGACAGTCTTGAAATAATGCCCCCAGTCTCTGATCTGGGGCCCCTTCTTCTTCAGATGTTCCCAGATTTTGCTCTCTAGCCTCCAATTATCAGTCTCTAGGTTCCTCACTCTGTCCAAGTAGGAGACTAGATGGTTGCTCTGGTCTGGCATGGTCTTCTTCTTGCCCTGGATGCTCCCCATTTCTGCCAACCCACCAGCCATCCCTGCCACCAGGCCCCCGGCTCCCTAGCTGCCCTGGGCACTGTTGGTGCACAAAACGGAGATCCAGGAGCCTGAGGCCCTGGAGCTGCATAGACAGTGGTAGTGCTACTGGCTGGCCAGACCCGGTGACTGGGCACCTGGACAGAGCCCAGGGACTGCTAGTTGGTGGAGAAGGGGGTGGAGTGTGGTGAAGCTCATGCTGTCCGGGAAGGAAAGTAAGAGGCTAGGAATCTGGTTCAAGCCACTCCTCAGGAAGTGATTTGGCAGACACATTCCTAGATAGTGAGAAGAGCAGTCACTCCTTTTCAGTGTCCCCATGAGCTGCCACTGGGAAAGAGAGAAAGGTTAAAGACCCTTTGGGTGGCAAGCAGAGGCAGTGGTAAGATGCTATCTTCTGGGAGGCAATCCCCCACAGGAAGGTTCCTGGTTCAAGTCTAGAGACCTCTTTAACTATGCTAGGGCCTTGGGTGCCCATGATTTGGGGCTGGTTGAAGGCTGAGGGTAGATTCCAGAGTCAAAACCCTGTTGAAAGTGCTGTCTATCTCTCTTTCTCAAGAAAATAGAGACCTTTGTCTTCTTACCATTACCTACATAAAAGCTTCGGAAGTATTTCTGGACTCCTTTCAGGCAAGGAAGTCAAAGGGTCCCCATATTCCTCTATGGTGTGCATTTTATCACGTTTGCTTCACCGCCCTTTGTCTTCATATATAGACAAATTTGTTTTCTGAAATAGCACCCATCGTCCTTAAATACTTCAGTGTAGACGTCCCTAAAACTAGGACACTCAACTCCATAACCAGCACATCACCCTCCAAACCAGGAAATCAGCATGACCATTCACATTTCACTAACCGACCCAACAACGCGCTGGATTTCCTTTTCCGTTTTTGGTGCTGACCAGCATCACTTAGTTGTTACATTTCATTAGTTTCCTTCCATCTGGAGCTGATCCTCTGTCTTTCCTTCTCTTTCAAGTTTGTATTAGTCAGCTCAGGTTGCTGTAATAAATACCACAGCCCGAGGAGCTTAACAACCGAAGTTTAATTTCTCACAAGTCTGGAGGCCAGAAGTTCACAATCAATGTGGGTAAGTTGGTTCCTTCTGAGGCCTCTGTTCTTGGCTCACAGGTGGTCGTCCGCCCTCTGCGTCTTCCCCATGTGGGTCTGTTTCCTAATCTTATGAGGACACCAGTCAGATTAGATTAGGGCCCACCTCTATTACCTCATTTTAATTTAATTACCTCTTGAGAGATCATGTTTCCAAATAGAGTCATATGCTGAAGTACTGAAGGTTAGGACTTAAACATGAATTCTGGGGGTAACCCAGTCCATAACAGTCTTAAAAGGTACAGACCCTCCAGAGTATAGAATGACACACACCTAGTCCAGGATCTTTCCTCGTTACTGCACTCAGCCCGCATGCTCTCAGCAGAAATACTTCAGAAGTTATCCTGTGTTCTTTTCAGGGGCTAGCTCTGTCACCCTGACCTAACTTTATGATGCTAACCCTTATCAAATGATCAAAGATGTAGCTTAGTGCCTGAGCACCCTGGGCGGACGACCACCTGTGAGCCAAGAACAGAGGCCTCAGAAGGAACCAACTTACCCACATTGATTGTGAACTTCTGGCGTCCAGATTTGTGAGAAATTAAACTTCGGTTGTTAAGCTCCTCGGGCTGTGGTATTTATTACAGCAACCTGAGTTGGTGTCTGCCAGTTCCCCATAATAAATTTCCATTTTGCGCTTTGTATTTGGCTAGTGTGTGAGGGAAGGTATTTAATTATTATGTCCATATCCTGTTCCCTGCCAGATCGCCATTGCCCTTTCTTAGCAACCAGCTGGACTCCTTTTTCAGTAGAGAGAGGGGAAGAAAAGGTGGAAAGAGAAAGGAAGTTAAGATAGCATTTCTTTTTTTTGAGAGGTTTTTGCGATAGGGCGTGTGCGCTCGCCAGACAGACAAAGAGAGACAGAGAGACAGAAAGCGAGAAATCAGCCCCCCAGGGGGGCTGGTCGCACCGCAATCCCTTCTCTTCCATTCTCCTCTTGGGATCTTGGGCACGCACGCACACACACCCGGCGTGAGTTTGAAACCACGGGGTCCAGGACGCGAACCACGGTTGACTACGTGGGAATCCAGTGACAGAGCCATTACACTAACTGCTGGTTCCCAAGATAGCATTTCAAGGTGCACAGTTAATAGTCTTTAAAAGAGGAGTTGAATAACTTTTTTCCAATTTCTTATTTTGTAGTTTGCCTTGGATTATTGCAGTAGTATTTACATACATCAAGAAAATGTGTTCCAAAGATGCATGTAATTGAAGAAAATCTCATTAGTAATGATAATTCCAACTGATATTTTGAGAGTTTATGATGTGCTAAGGTTTCTGTAAGTGTTCGTTCTTTTCATTATTGCTACAATTGGGTGAGGGGGTGTTACTGTCGTTTCTGTTTCACAGATGAGGAATATGAAGTATGGAGAGTTTAAGGAACGTGTCTTAGCTAGTCAGCCACCTTGGAGTTTCTAGGACAAAAGCTTGTGACTGTAATTTATTTTTAATAAGAAAGGCAGTGGACTGGAGAGATAGACAACGAGCATTTCTGAAAGGGTCTGCCAGGCTGCGATCCTCTGGACCCAGCTCCCTAGTCAGCGGGGATTTCGGAGGGCACCGCAGGCTGGGACCTGACCAGACGTCCTGTGTGGCTCCAGCCTGGTGCAGCGGCCCCCTGCTGCTTGCACCACTGCGGCCACTATTCTTTTATCTATGTTGATATTTCTCAGAATCTGCCAGACTTCCATCGTTCTACATGCCCCAAAGTTGAGTTCAGCTCCAAATTTAGAATCAAAATGACGAAGTGGATTCCACAATTGAAAATAAATTTTCCATCCCCTATTCTATTAATAGTTAACACTCTTGAAATGTTGTCTTTGTTTTTTAATTTCTGGATTTTGTTTTTCAAGGAGAGTGGCATGGTGACTTTTTATTCCACTTAGCTGGTTTAAGAAGAGAATGGAGTTCTCTTTTTGGAATAAACAATGACCTGAATGTTCAGGATAAAACTTAGCAGTGGCAAGTAACCCCTGACACTTGCCTCCCCCAGTCGGAGTAATTTTCTTACTCCTGCGCCTCTTCCTCCACCACGCAGAGGCTGCTGCCAGTGCTACATGGGCCACAGTCCCTGGGTCAGTTCATGTGATTCGTTTTCCCATGGGACTGGACTTGTCTGGGGCAGGGATCATTCTTACTTCTCCTTGTAGCCCAAGAACCCACTGAGAGATTTGGCACATAGGAACCTTGTGAAAGATTTACTTAAGGAGTAAATAGTAGGGAAAAGGCTGAGCGGGAACAGGCAGCCCCACAATGAACTTGGGGAAGAGTGTGGAAAGGAGGCCGGGGTGGCTTCATGCTCTCTTTCTTGGCCTGGCCTCTCACATGGCTTCTGCCTTAAGCTCCGTGGTTCTGCAGCTGTTTCTATGTCATGGAGTCGGATTCCATGTTTTGATAAGTCCTTCTTCTTCACATTCCAAACATTCATTCATTGTGAGGTTATACCAGCACTTGCCCCATTGTCATTTGTAGAAGGATTCACTGAATTATGTCACTCCAAGACCTGATGCAGCTGTCCCTGAGCCATCAGAAGGCACTATCTCCTTGACAGTGACCTCCATCCAACAACTGCTTTTCTTTTTTTTTTTAACCATTTAGTGTCAATCATTGGGTATAAATGATTTTTTTTTAAATTAAAAAGTTGATTTATTTTAGTTGAGTAGTTGACTGCAAGAATTAAAAAAAATAGGCCAGCAGATGGTGTGCTGTTAAAGGTGCTGGACTCTAACAGGGTCAGCTGTGGTTCAAGTCCCAGACCTGGCGGCTTGCTTTCTCACTTTCTCTCTCTCTTGTTCACTCTGTCCCTCTCTGGTCAAATTTAAATAAATAAAATGAAATAAAATTAAATAAAATAAGTATTTTAAAAAAAAGAATTAAGAAACTCAGAAGCCAGCAGGTGGCATGGTGGTTAAGTGCTGGACTCCCACATGGCTGACTGCAGTTTGAGTCCCACACCTGGTGGCTTGCTTTCTCACTTTCTCTCTCTCTCCTTCTGTGTCTCTCTGGTGAGCACACATGTCCTATATCAAGTTAAATAATCATAAATAAAATAAAAGATACACTTTTTTAAAAAAGTTAAAAAAATCTCTGAATTTTGAGTGGCTATGTTTTTTATCTCTATAATTCCATATAATATATGACACCTAGTAAACATGTAATTAAATATTTATTGTGTGAACAATGAGAGGATGAGTGAATGAGGAAAACACACCTTAAGATAAGGAGTTGAAGTCTATTTTTTTTTAGAGATTTTTCCTATAGGGTACATGTGCTTGCCAGAGAGACAGAGACAGGGACAGAAAGCAAGAAATGTCCCCCCATGCCACAATCCATTTTCCTTCATTCTCCTCTCGGGATTTTGGGCATGCACACACACACACATCCTGCGTGAATTTTTAAGGCACTGGGTCTGGGACTTGAACCACGGTCGACTACATGGGAGTCCAGCAATGTAACCATTTATGCCATCTGCTGGTCCCAATATGGGGTGGGATTCTATGAAAATATTTGTATAGAATATGGTGGTGAAAGCTGTAGCTGACAACTCTTCTGTCACTTCCGAAAGTGTCCCCTCTTCTTTGGGAGCTCCCTTATTTCAGGTATGATCAGGAGCTACCAGCTTCCTTAAATCCTATGCCCCGCTTATAGTGGTCAGACAGAGCTCGGCACCTGAGCCAGCCTGGGTCAATCCAAGTTTCCTGGCTGTCTTTCTCGGCGAGGCAGACTGAGAATTAAACTAGCCAAAGAGAAAAAGAGATATAAAAGAGAGCGAAAGGATCCGTGTGGCGCTTTGAGCCCTGGTTTTCGTCATTTCCAAGGCCACTTTTTTCGCCTTTTCCCCTAAACTCTTAGATCATCAGAAAAGGCATGATGTGTGTTTCTATGCAAAAAGACTTTCCTGAAGACTCAATAATTAGAGTTAGTTTTCTTGAAATAGAATCCTTCCTTAGTACGTAATGATGGAGTTGGTAAGAACGGCCTGTGTGTTGAGTGCTTACCGCGTGGTAGGTACTTTTCTAAGTGCTCTCTCACAGGCTGACTGAAGGAGTTTTTGCTGTGGCTCAACAGCTTTCGAGGCACACCTTCAGTAGGAGAATACCTAGGCACTTTGCGTGGTATAACCACCTGGCTACCACCATTCTTGTCTCCACCAACTGGTTTTGTGAGTCGCAAGAACCTTCTCTTTCTTTTTCTTTTCCATCCTGGACTTAGTGGCCCGAGTATTTCCTCTTGTACATGGTCTTCCTGGAATACATGGCAGACCAGGAGTATCTGCTGATGCCCCGGGCTAGGACGGGCTTTTGGCTGCAATGGAGCTTCCCCTTCTTGGGCTTTTTTAGCCTTGGGTCACCCTTTTTAACCTTGCCACTGGCATCAGCCTTCTTGGCTTCAGGTTTCTTCTCCTTAGTATCCTGCTTTGCAGCTTTTTCACCTGCCATCTTATATAGTGGGAAAGAGAAGCTTATTTTTTATTTATTTATTTATTTTTATAAAGAATGTGTTGTTTGCATTTAAGGATAATGTAACTGATTAGCTGTATGTGTGCTTTACAACAGCAGTCCTCAACCTTCTGACACCAGGAGCTGGTTTCATGGAAGACAATTTTGCCACAGTGGGTGGGACGGGATAGTTTCAAGATGATTCAAATGCATTATACTTATTGTGCACTTTATCTCTACTATTTCTACATTGTAATATGCAATAAAATCATTGTTCAACTCACCATAATGCGGAATCAGTGGGACCCACCCCTGAGCTTGTTTTCCTGCAGCTAGATGGTACCATCTGGGGACTCCTATGAGACTCTAACATCACTGCTGACCTGACAGGTGGCGGAACTCAGGTGGTAATGCGCTGGGAGTGGCAGAAATACAGATGAAGCTTCACACACTTCCACCACTCACCTCCTGCTGTGTGGCTCAGTTCTGGCTGATGACTCCTTTATAACCTGTCAGCATCTTCAAGTTTTGGCTTATTCCTTTGAAAAATAGACCAAAGAAATATTTGCATCAATTAAGGTTTAATTAGCATTTTAAGTGAAGGGAGTCTTCACAGTTCATATTAGAACTTTAACTGCTGGGGCTGGCAAGAGGCATGGTGGTTGAGGTGCTGGACTCCCACATGGTTGACCATAGTTCGTGTTCCAGACCTAGTGGATTCCTTTTTCACTTTCTCTCTCATAAAATGAAAACTAACAATAATAAATAAAATAAAATAAATAATTATTTTTTTAAAAAGATCTTTAACTGCTTATTCATGGCCTAATCCTCTTGAGTTTTGGCTTGGATCAGGGGTACAGAGTGTTTCTATGGAATACAGTAGTTTTCTTTTTTTCAGAGAGGTTTTTACTAAAGGGCACATGTCCTCACAGGAGAGACAGAGAAACAGAGAGACAGAAACTGAGAAATCACCCCCAGCAGGGATGGCCACTCCGCAATCCCTTCTCCGTTCTCTCAGGATTTGGGCTACACATGCACATGCACGTGGTGTGAGTTTTAAGCCACTGGGTGCAGGACTCGAACCACAGCCGACTACAAGGGAGTCCAGTGACATAGCCATTTTACCATCTGCTGGTCCCCAGAGTAGTTTTCTGAATGTATCAAATCACCCCAATAAAGCCTCTAACTCCAACACTAGCCATATGAGAAGATGGTTTAATCAACTTATAAATAGGCTTATTGTCACAAAGCAGTTTCTTTTAAATTAAAGAAAAACTGTTTTTAATTGTTATTCATGATATTGGGTAGTCGGAAAAGTCATGACGTATTTTTTTCTATGTTTTTCTATGAACAAATCATCATTGCTTTTCTGACGACCCAGTAGAAAGCATGTGTGCATGCGTAAGAGAGAGAATGACAGAGAACCCGCAACAGGGCCTTATTTTGCTATGATCCCTCTCCCCAGCCCTTCTGCTTCTCAGGATCTTGGGGGTTTACACGTGCCCAGCTTATTTCAGTTTGAATGGACTGGGGATCTGAACTAGTTGACCATGTGGTTTTTAGCAGTGGAGTCCAGTTCGCTACCAATTGTGCCACCTAGACCTGGACCCACATTCTCCCAGTTGTACAGAATAAAGAAATATGCCTTGAGAAGCAAGTGCTTTATATTTTTGCATAACAAACCCAACTAATGCATCAGATTATTCAATTTCCACAATTAAATTTATTTGTGTGAAAAGATGGGAATATTTTTTCCTATTTAAAATTTCCTAATAGTGACCAGCAGATGGCTCAATGGTTATGTTGCTGAACTCCCGCATGGCCATGGTTTGAGTCCTGGGCCTGGTGGCTTGAAACACTCTGGGCATGTATGCATGAGTGCCCAAAATCCTGAAAGGAGAATGGAGAAGAAAGGATTGCAATGTGGCCATCACCCCCAATCCCTGAAGGGGTGATTTCTCGCTTTCCGTTTCTTTGTCTCTTTGGTGAGTGCACCTGCCCTATGGCAAAAATCTCTCTTAAAAAAAAAAAAGAAGAAGAAAATTGTGCAACAAATAGTTCTTGCTCTAGTGTCATAGGTAGAAATTTGTTGCTGGTTTATTTGCAAAATTATAAGAGGAAAATATGAATTTAGGAATTAATGACATTATAGTAAATAGTACAGGCTAGAGAACAGGTAAAGTTTGGGAGCAAACTTGAAAGAAAAGTAGGTTGCTAGTATTCTAAATAGATGTAGTCTTTGTTACTTGTGTTAGAATTTTTTTTTTTATATTGCTAGCAAGAGTGACTGGTGTGATAAAAAAAGCTACTTTTGTGATATTAGCCAGTAACAGGGGAGAAATAACAGGGATAACAACAATAATAATAACACATATAGTAACCACTACCACCACAATAGAAATAGCTGCTCATATAATCAATGTGAAAAGGGCACCGCTAGAGGTCATGTAACCTGGGTTTAAAATCTGGTTCAGTAGGGCCAGCAGGTAGCTTGATGGTTGAGGTGCTGGACTCCCACTTTGGCTACTGTAGTTTGAGTCCCAGACCTGGTGACTTGCTTTCTCATGTTCCCTCTCTGTCTGCCTGCCTCTGGTGAGCACACACTTATAGCAAACTTAATAATAATGATAATAGTAATAGTAATAATAATAATAATTAGTAAACATTAAAAAAATAAATTTGGTTCTTCACTCAATAGCCAAATTGCTTCAAATTCTCTGTGCAATCATTTCCTTACTTATAAACTATTATCTGTATTCAAGAGGAATAAAATTAAATGAAAGTAAGCGAAACACTGGCCCAAAGGACACTAACAGATGCTGGTAGCGGTTGTAGCTACTAGGTTCCAAACATTAGTGTGAAGACTAATATATTCAATCCCAATGTTAATAGTTTGAAGATGCAAGGGCTTTGGGGAAGGTGTAAGTGTGGGGCAGAATAGAATGTGGGTGTACGGGCTAACCTTGGGCCCTTGAGAGAAATGGGTAAACTTGGTCTTGATCTATTGCATGATTTCGCTTCTGGGATTGAAGGAAAAATGCTGCCATCAGGAACCAAAGTGCCTTCCAGTATTCAAGAGAACACATTGGACTGCAGATGTCATTACTGATTAACGAGGAGCAGGTGGCACTACAGGCCAGGCCAACACTCATCTCTCATGGATGACTTAGATTTAGGTTTCCTAAAGCAGAGAGATGCTCTTCAATGGCCTTTCCAAGTTCACTAGGGGGATGCCATACGTTTTCCTGGTTTCAGTATCTCATGAGTCTGCCATTTTCTCCTGGTTTACATAAAATAAGTCAACAAGTAATAACTCTTGCATGTTCAAATGACATGGACTAGCGTGGTAATGTGAGTATCTCTACAGCGCGTTTAATCCTTTTATTCAAATCTCTCATTAGGTGGAAATAAATATTTAAAACGGTGAATTTACAAATAATAGTATTCTGTTTTTTCATGAAAAAAATCACATTTATCATTGTTTTCTAAATTAAAAATACAAAGATTTTCATTTCAAATACTTCCTTATTGATTTGCTCTCATGTAAGGAAAAGGCAAAAACCCACAAGTAAACTATTTGCTTAATGCATGTCGTGGTGTAACTCAATGCAATCAAATATACCTTTGTCATGTAGTTGTCAAGAGAGTGGCACTGTGCTGGGCACTATACTAAAACTTACTATTTTATAGAGCTAGCAGGTGGCGTGGTGGTTATGGCACTGGACTCCAACATGACTGACCATGGTTCGAGTTCTAGATCTGGCAGCTTGCTTTCTCACTTTCTCTCTCCCTCTTGTTCTCTCTCTCTTTCTCTCTGAGTGCATGTGCCCTGTAGAAAATTGAAAAAAAAAAAAAAAGATGATAAGTTAAAAAAAAAAAATCTTTCTCTCTCTGAGTGCATGTGCATGTGCCCCGTAGAAAATTGAAAAAAAAAAAAAAGATGATAAATTTAAAAAAGTCTTTAAAAAACCCTCCTTATTTTAATATCTGCTTTATAGATGTATTATGTCTTTTAATTCGCATCTGCTGTTATGGACAGAACAGATAGGTATTGCTTTTGTGTGACAGTCATATTTCTTATTGTACAAGTAATAGAAAACCCACAACAGTTGGCTTTACCCACGACGAGATCACAATGTTTTTCCATGTAACTAGAAGGCTAGTTTAGGGTTATAATGGCAGTGTTGGGCATTTATTTGACTGCTCTGAGATACCCTTTGGTCCCAGGATTTCCACCTCCCTGTGCCACCTTCCTTAGTGGGTTGGCTCTTGCTTCTGTGCTTAATGCTGCCAATCTGCCACTCTCGTGTAAATCTTACACAGAAAACCCTGGGAGAAATTGGCTCAGTTCAAACTCCTCTCCCTGGGCAACAACTTTATTGTTATTCCTAGAAAACAAAAATCTTATGTTGTTCAAGGATCTAAGTCATCAGTTATGTGAAGTTGCTATTCCTGGGAAAAGGGAGTGAAGGAGGGAAAATGATCTCTTCACTCTTTATTGAAGAGTTGACTCTAGAAAAGGGTAAAAATAAGCAGAAGTTATTTCTACATTCATTATTTAATATAGTGTTTTGTCAGGATTTTTCTTTTTCTTTCTTTTTACATTTATTTATTATTTCATGATAGAGAGTATGTGCATACACACACACGAGAGAGAGAGAGAGAGAGAGAGAGAGAGAGAGAGAGAGAGAAATGCCCTAATAGAGTCTTGTCACACTGCAATCCCCTCTTTCTGACCCTCCAACTCCTCAGGATCAGGATCTTGGGAACATGCTCATGTACCTGGTGTGTTTCCAAGAAAACCAGGATCCCAGTGGCCATGTGGTCCCCAGCACAGCAGTTCAGCTTGTCACCAGGTTGAATCTGATGTACTATCTCTGTTTTAAAGAAAGTTTTGGTCTATATTGGATTCTAATCTTGTGCTCCTAAGAAGACAATGAGTGATGAGGTTGTAGTCAGAACTTTTGGCAGGAACAGTAACTACGGGAAAAGCAAGCCAGGACATAGCTTAAGGATGTAGATTTCCACCATGGCAACATAAAAGAGCTCCTCTAAGTAACGGCTTAGGGAGAAGGTGCTGGTTTTTCTGGTGTTCAGCTTGGTGGGGCTATTATCAGCAGCTGTTCAGTCTTACACTAATCCTGGTGTTGCTGTGAAGGCATTTTATATATGTGACTTTAAAAAACTTGTTAATTAATTAATTTTATTTTTTACATTTAATCACCGTGTATCATTACAGCATACCAAATGAATTTTCCCACCATGAACACACTGCATATCATTCCAGTCAAAGACATTACCATGTATGTTATAATCAACAGATTTCTTTCCATTTTGGGTCTCTTAAATGTTTTGCTGCTTTCTTCTTTCCCGTGACTCCCTCCCTCCCACCCTCCCCCATTTCCCATCATCCTTCCCCACTCTCTCCAGTATCATCATTGCTCTCCATGTTTTAACACCTTCTAGTCATTTAGTTTCTGCCATAGAATGCCGACATTTGGTATATATTAAGTGGGGGCATACAATGCCTCTCTTTCATCATCTGGTTTGCTTCACTTAGCAGTAAATCTTCCATATTTGTTCACTTTCTATCAAATATCAGGGTCTCATTGTACGTTATGACTGAGCAGTATTCTGCAGTGTATATGTGCCACACTTTTTCAGTCCATTCATGTGTTCGTGGACATTTGGGTTCATTCCATGTCTTAGCAATTATGAATAATGCTGCAATAAACATGGATGTACAAGTGTTTTTTTTGAGTAAGAATTTTCCTATCCTTTGGGTCAATCACCAGGAGTTAAATTGCTGGATCACATGGTAGTTCTATTTGTAGGTCTTTGAGGAACCTCTGTATTGTTCTCCACAGTGGCTGTACTAATTTATATTCCCATCAACAGTGTAGGAAAGTTACCTTTTCACCACAGCCTCATCAGCACTTATTATTCTTTATTTTTCTTTATTTTTAAAATCTTAGCTTAGGGCTAGGTGATATTTCATTGTAGTTTTGATTTGCATCTCTCTTATTATAAGAAATGTTGAGCATTTTTTCATATGCTTTTTGGCCATTTGTATGTCTTCTTTAGACAATTCTCTGTTCTGCTGATTTGCCCATCTTTTAATTCAATTGATAATTTTTTTTTGGGGGGGGGGAAGTTGTCTGAGTTCCCTGTATATCTTAGTTATTAGTCTCTTATCTGAGGCATAGTTTGCAAATATATTCTCCCATTCTGAAAGTTGTAGATTCACTCTAATATTGTTTCCTTTGCTGTGCAGAAGCTTTTTAATCTGATGTAATCCTACTTTTTTCTTTTTGGGATTATTGCTTGTGCTTTGGGGGTCTAGTTCAAGAAGTCTTTGCCTACTCCTACATCTCTAACAGTTTTCCCTGTGCTTTCCACTAGTAGTTTCATAGTTTGAGGTTCTAGTTTTAGATTTCTGATCCATTTTGAGTTGACTTTTGTTAATGGTGAGAGATAAAGGTCCAGTCTCATCTTTTTGCAGGTGGATACCCAGTTTTCCCAGCACTATTTGCTAAAGAGATTTTGTTTTCCCCACTAAATTGACTGATGCCCTTTGTCAAATATCAGTTAACAGTATGTTTTGAGGTTTATTTCTGAGCTCTCTATTCTGTTCCATAGGTCTACATGCCTGTTTTTGTGCTAAGCTGTTTCGATTATCATTGGTTTTGTAATATATTTTGGGGTCAGGGAATGCTGCCTGCTCTACTCTTTTTGTGTAGAATTGCTTTGGCAATATAGAGTCTTTTATGACTGCAGACAAATTCTATGATTATTTTTTCTAAATCTGTGAAGACTGTCTCTAGTAATTTGATTGGGATTGAATGAAATATGTAGATTAATTTGGGTAGAATGAACATTTTGATTATATTAATTCTTCCCATCTAGGAACATGGATGCCCTTCCACTTTTTTGTGTTATTTTCAGTTTCTTTTTTTAGATTTTCATAGTTTTTCTTGTAGAGGTTTTGACTTCTTTGGTTAGGTTTATTCTAGGTATTTTATATTTTTTTGGTTATTTTAAATGGTATTACTTTAGTCAGTTTTACTTCAGTATGCTCATTGTTGGTGTATAGATTTGCTATAGATTTTTCTATGTTGATTTTGTATACTTCCACTTTACTGTATTTATTTATCACTTCCAGGAGGTTTTTTTTTTCCTCTTTTGGGTTTTCTATGTACATAATCATGTCATTGGCAAATAGAGATAATTTTACTTTTTCTTTTCCTATTCAAATGTCTTTTATTTTATTCTCTTTTTTGATTGCATTGGCTCGAACTTCCAGTACAATATTAGAAATAAATGGAGAAAGTGGGCAACTACTTTCTTTTATTTTTCTTTCTGTTAATATGGTGTATTACATTTATGGTTTTGCATATTTTGAACCACCCTTGCATCACTGGAAGGAAGCCTACCTGGTCATGGTGTATATTCCCTTATATGTGTTGTTGAATGCTATTTGCTAGTATCTTGTTAAGAATTTTTGCATCTATTTTCATCAGAGATATTGGTCTGTAGTTTTCCTTTTTTTGTTATATCCTTGTCCATTTCGAGGATGAGGGTTATGGAGGCTTTATAAAATGAATTTGGGGGAACCAGCAGTTAGCGTAATGGCTATGTCGCTGGACTCCCACATAGTGGACCGCGGTTCGCGTCCTGGACCCAATGGCTTAAAACTCACGCCGGGTGCGTGTGCGTGCGTGCCCAAGATCCCGAGAGGAGAATGGAGGAGAAGGGATTGCGGCGTGACCAACCCCCCTGGGGATGGTTTCTCACTTTCTGTCTCTATGTCTCTGTCTGTCTGGCAAGCGCACGCACCCTATAGCGAAAACTTCTCCAAAAACAGAAAAAAAAAATGAATTTGGGAGAGTTCCTTCGTTTTGGGTTCTTTCAAGTAGTTTGAGCAGAATGGAGGTTAACTCTTCTTTCAAAGTTTTGTAAAATTCAGAATTGAAGCCATTAGGATCTGGGACTTTCTTTGTTGGGAGGTTATTTATTACAAATTTGATTTCATTACTTGTTACAGGTCTAGTCAGGCTTTCTATATCTTTGTGGTTCAATTTTGGTAGATTATATGTCTGAGAATTTGTTTATCTCCAGTTTTTCTTGTTTGTTAGAGTATAGTCCCTCATAGTATTCTCTAATGTATATAGATATAATTTGTATTTCTGTTATGTCTGTTGTAATATTTCCTGCTTCATTGTGACTCTAATTTATCTGGTTCCTTTCTCTCTTCTTTATTTTTCTAGGTAATGATGTGTCAATTTTGTTTCTCTTCTCAAAGAACAAGCTTTTGGTTTCATTATTTTTCTGAATAGTTCACTTATTCTTTATTTCATTTTCTCCTGCTTGGATCTTTATTATTTCTTTTCTCCTGGCATTTTTAGGGTTTTTATTGTTGTTTTTTTTCAGATCCATGAAGTGATTGTCTCTTTGCCAGCCTTCTACCTTTTATTATTTTTTAAATGCACACTAATTGCAATGAACTTCCCTCTTACGACTGCTTTTGCTGTGTCCTGTAAGTTATGGAAATTTGAACATGCATTATCATTAGTTTTGATGAATCTTTTATTTCAGTCTTAATTTCTTCGGTGGTTGTGAAGTCATTCAGGAGTAGGTTGTTTAGTTTCCATATACTTGTGTATTTTGAGGGGTTCTTTCTGAAATTAGTATTAAGTTTAATTCTATCATGGTCAGAGAATATTTTGGATATAATTTCTATGCCTTTGAATCTATATCTTGTTTTGTGCCCTATCTTGCGGTCAGTCTTTGAAAAGATTCTATGGGGGGGGGGTGAGAAAAATGTATATTTTGTGGTTTTCAGATGGAAGGATCTAAAGATGTCTATCAAGTCCATTTGATTTATGGTATTGTTTAGAACCTATAATCTTTGCTTATTTTTTTGTTTAGATGATCTATCCAAAGGAGATAATGGGGTTCTGAGATCCCCAACAATTAGTGTGTTGCAGTCTATCTTTCCTTTTAGATCCAGCAGTCTTTCCTTCACTTATTTGGGTGCTCCTGAGTTTGGTGCATAGATATTTATATGTGTTATATCCTCTTGATGAACTAGCCCTTTTAGTAGTATATAATGCCCTTCTTTGTCTCTTCTTACAGTTTTTGTCTTAAAGTCTATTTTGTCTGAAATCAGTATTGTGATTCCAGCCCTGTTTTGGCTTCTATTTGCATGGAATACCTTTTTCCAGCCCTTCAGTTTTAGTGTATGCATGTCTTTATCCATGAGGTGCATTTCTTGTTGGCAGCAGTTAGAGGGTTTCTGTTTTTTAATCAATTAAACCAGTCTGTGTCTTTTGATTGGGGAATTTAATCCATTAACAGTCAACATTATTATTGATATTTCTGGACTTCTCCCTGCCATTTTGTTAGCCATTTTCTTGGTTGTTTTTTGTTCTCTTATTTCTGTCTGTCTCTTTTTAGTTTTCCTGGTACAATACTCACTTAAGCACTTCTTGAAGAGCTAGTCTAATATTGGTAAATTCTTTCAGGTTTTGTTTATCTGAAAATGATTTTTTTTTTCTTCCTATTTGAAGGATAATCTCACTGGGCATAATATTCTTGGCTTAAATTGTTTTTCTTCTAGCACTTTGAATATATCTTCCCATTCTTTCCTTGCTTGCATTGTTTCCCCTGAGAGGTCTGATGTTAGCCTGATGGGATAATCTTTGTAAGTAACTTGACATTTCTCTCTTGCCATTTTGGTCAGTCTGGCTATGATGTGCTGCAGAGAGGATCTTCTTGGGTTGATTCTATTTGGGGTCTTTGTGTTTCTTGATTCTGTATGTTTGAATGTTTCTATAGATTTGGAAAGTTTTCTTCAAGTCTTTCATGGATAATTATCAATACACTTATTAGATTCTTTACCTTCTGGAATACCAATTATTTGGATATTTGGGCATTTAATAGTATTTGATATTTCCTGTATGTTATCCTCATTTTTTAAAAAATACTTTTTGTTGATTTTTTTTCTAGGTCCAAAATCCAATCTTACGCATGATTCAATCTGCTATTAATACTTTTGAGAAAAGTTTTGATTTCCTTTGTTATGGACTTCATCTCTAACAGTTCCATTTGATTTTTTATTATGGTGTCTATTTCTTCTTTCAGATTATAGAAGGATTTCCTCATCTTCTGGAGCTCATTGTCTCTTTTCTTTTGCATCTCATTTAGTTTAGTCACTATGAAGATTCTGAATTGTTTTTCTGACATTTCCACGAGTTCTGTTGTACTGTCTGTGGATGATGAGTTGTTCTTTTCCCTTGAGGGATAGATATTTTCTTCAATTCTCAATTTCTTGTGCCTCTGTGCTGGTTTCTTGTCATCTGATGGACTATATGTTTCTTTCTAATTTATTGGAGTTAATTCCATAGTGTCAGGGGAAAAGATGTGCTCTACTTCTCTGGTGTGTTCTTCAGAGAGGGCCTTGTCTTCCAATCAGAGAATGGTGTATGTAGCCAGTTTGAGGCTTGGTTTCTCCCCAAAGTTTCAGGACCAGGTGTTTCTGGGGCTAAGATGAAGGATGTAACTAAAGGGAGAGGTACAATTTGCATGAAACACTTGTGTTGCAAGGGCAAGTAAAATATGAAGTCTCAAAGGACACCAAGTATTCCAAAAGTCACTGGCAGGGGTAGATGAGTCATGGTCTCTCTGTAGCTCAGTCACACTGAGGCTCAACTTGTACCATTGCTGGAACCGAAGACTCCAATGGTGCAGGGGGCAAGGAAGGGTGATTAAAATTGCACCAGTTAAAATCAGTTGACTTTAAATAAAGGAGATGATTCTAGGTGATCTAGTGAGCCTGATTCAAACAACTGTCTTAAAGCAGAGTTGAGACTTCCTTGTGGAAGAATAAAATCCTCTTGTGGAGAGCATATCAGCCTGTGCCAAGAGTTCTGGCCTGCCCTATGGATTTCAGACTTCCCTGCCCAGCCCCCAAAATTGTATAAGGCATTTTTTTCCAACAAATTTCTTAATTTCTATTTCCCACTGCTCTGGTAGGACCCTAACTCATACAGATAATATCACTCAATATTTTGAGAGCTGTTGAGAGCTTCAACTCATTACATTCATTTTTCAGTTTGACATAATTTCCTAGTGGGTCTGTAATTGTACAAAATATTGAATCTGGGACCTAATCAACTATTTTTGGAAAAACATGAGCCATTATTTCTAATATCACAAATTACTTAGAAAACACAAATATATATATACACATACATATACATACATGCATGTATATATACATATATGCACACGCACACACATGTGCATGCATATATACATATATGCACACGCACACACATGTACATATATACATGTACATATATGCATATATGTGTACATGTATACACAACACACATACATGTATGTGCAAATAAGCATGAACATACACATAAGTCACAATACGTTTATTCTACCCTATAAACTGAGTTTATTGGATGTTAATTAATATAAAACATGTGTCATAACGCTCTCAGTCTTCCATTCCATCATAATAGTAATGTTTCTGCTAAAGTTAGGGGGTCTGCTCTGAGTACTTTTGAGTTTATTTCTGTTCTTTTTTTTTTTTCATGGAGCATGTGTGCTGGCAGAGAAAGACAGAGAGAGACAGAGAGGGAAAAAAAATGAGAAATCACTCTCAAGGGAGGATGGCTAAGTTCCAATCCCTTTGCCTCCATTCTCCTCCTGGGATTTTGGGTATGCATTCACATGTGCCTGGCGTGATTTTCAAGTCACCAGGTCCAGGACTCAAACTGCAGTAGACCATGTGAAAGTCCAGTGCCTCAATTGCCACACCACCTGCCTGTCCTACTGCTGTTCTTCTCTGGTCTGCAGAGGTCTCAGCTCACTTGCAAATGTCATAGCATGATGGTCAATTATGATCTTCAGTCTCCCGTTGTTTTTTGAGGGCCCCTCAGGGGGTCTTGCCACATGCCTCCCCAGTCCTTACTTCTTACTACAACTCTTCCCACTTCCCACTCCCCTCCATAACACTTCTGTCATAATAGAGCATGTGTGGGTGTAGATCTACTTTACTGGCCTTCCTTCTTAAAACCTTTCTCACTGGAAATGACCTTACAGTTTCAAGAAAAATTGTGAGGTAACACCAAATGTATCTAGACTGTTTTGAGAATTATTTCCATCTGTTTATTTAAATTAAATTAAATTTAAATTAAATTCAGATATGACCTCAAAAGAATGAAGAATAATGTAGAATATAATTGTAGGGTTTTTTTTGAAGTGGTCTATGCAGTACATCTGATAGGAAAATTTAAAATTCTTTTTACTCCTCATTGCCATGATAGTTGCTCAAAATCCTGTTGTTAGGAGGATGATGGAACAGGATGACTGACAAAAGACTCCAGTGTTTACCCCCTCGACATACACAAATAAAGAGCAAAAGCAATAATAAATAATTATATCCCAACTATAGAGTCTAAAGGAGAGTGAAGCAGGAGATTTGGGGAGACCCTCTGGAATACACAGACTTGGATGACCCTCATAAAAAAGGTAGTGAAATCTTTTATCTCTGCCACTCCATCTCCCTGGTTAGAAACAGCTGAAATCCAGCAGGAACTTCCACCAAAGGGGAAAAAGTAAGCAGACTGCACCCAGCAGTCTTCATAAAAACCATGGACACCTTTGCTAGTGGAGAGGTCTGTAGTCCTCACAGACTCCAAGCTTTATCTAGGGAGTTGTCTGGGCTGCACAAAGCTGAACTACTCCAAAGAAGGAACCCACGTTGTGCTCCCTTCTCCCACGACCCAGGCTGCTGTTGTAAGGCACCATCCTGAAACCAGAACCGCGACTGGAGCACATCTTGCACTGGATACCAGAAGCTGCCGCCTGGCCCCATCACTGGGGCACCAAAACCACTGCACTGTAACTTCCTGGCCCTGGCTATAAGGAGTTTCAGCCCTGCACCAGAGCCCACATATCATCCTGGCCCTTGAAGAATGTGGGGACATCAGTCAACCCCTGTGCATCTGGGACCTCATGGCAAATCTTTTAGTCAGCTTTAAAAAATGATGAAAATAAGCTTTTCAGTTGCTGACAACTGAAAACCACAGGTCGAATAATTATTAAAGAATAAAAGTTTATTTAGCTCATGTTTTTCAGGTCCAAGGACAAAGGGCCAAATATGGTGAGGGTCTTCTTGCTGTGAGGATGCTCTGCAGAATCCCAAGGCAGTGCAGAACATCACATAGCAAGAGGACAAGAGCACGAGTGTCTGTGTCCATGTGTGTTTGTGTTCATGTCTCTGTTTGGTTTCATTTCCTCTCATTATAAACCCAGCAATATTCAATCATAGGTGAACTTTACCAATCCTAATAATTTCTTAGAGTCTTCACTTCTTAATCCATGTAGATTAAGCTTCCATTTATTTATTTATTCTACATTCAATCCCCAAATGAATTTTCCAATCATGAATACACTGTATATTAGTTCAGTCAAAGATATTATCATACATTATCATCAATAGATTATTCCATTCTCTTAGTACCATCACAACCAAATTTCAACACATGAATTTTGGGGGGACATATTTAAATCATAGAATTGTACTAGTATGGAGAAAGATTCACATGACCTGGTGGAGATTAGGTGGCCTCCACATTCTGAGAGCTTGAGATGACCCTGTTGCCAGGTCAGAGAGGAAGTCACCCACAGCTAGCATCTGTGTGCCTAGGAGACTACAGTGACTCTGCCACTAGCACAGAAAAAGCTGCATGTGACCTGAAAGAGAGAAGTCAGCTCCCAACCTGGGCCCCAGTGGGGAATCTGTCCTTGACTTGGAATAAGACATCCTTTATGCACCTGTGATGCATGACACCTCTGCTCCCAAAGGGAGACTGTGCTCAACCCAGTTTAGCAACTGCTCAGAGGCCACTGAAGAACTCACAGGCAGTACTAACCTTGACTATAGCTGAAGAGACTGTACCGAGACTACACTATGCATCCACCTGGAACCAAAGTCAACACATCCCACCCAATCACCACCATAAGACTCACCTATAGGCAAAGATCGTTCCCTTTGAGAGTCACCCTATAAAAATGGAATAACTGACTGCTCTACCAGATGTACAGGTACCAACACAGAGATGTAAGAATCTTGAAAAGGAAAGGAAACATCTCACTTCCAAGAACTTTGCAGGTCAGGAGAGGATGGTGTGATAAATTCAGAGCTTAAAGAAAGAAAAAACTGCCAGATAAGAATACTGTATCCAACAAAGCAATCCTTCAAAATCAAAGAGAAATAAAGGTTTTCCCAGACAAGCAGAAGTTGAGATAACTCATCACTACTAAGTCGACCTTTTAAAAAGACTTAGGGCAGTGCTGCAACTAGAGTGAAAGAGTGATAATGATTTTCATGAAAATATAAAAATTAATGGCAGAAGTAATAATCAAATTCAGAATACTCCATTACTGAAATAGTAGTATATATTCTTTCTCATCTATAATAGGAAAGCTAAAAGGCAAAAACAAAATTATAACAATAGCCACAATAAGTTATTAGGGAATACACATTAAAAATGTAAATTAAGGTAAGAAAATTACTAACTATGTGTATGGGGAAAAACTCTAGAGTACTGGTATGAAACCAAAGTTTAATTTTTATCAGCTTAAAATAGTCTTTCCTAAGACTATGAGATATTTAAAACCCCACAAAAGAAAAGAGTAACCACAAAAGAAAAAAAATTAAAGCATATATACACATGGAAAAAATGGAAAAATTAAAGCCTATCACTATAGAAAACTACTAAACTGCAAAGGCAAACAACAAAAGAGGAAGAGAGGAACAAAAAATGTACAAAACCACCAGAAAACAACTAACAAATAAGTTCCTACTTATCCATGATAACCTTGAATATAAATGGATTAAATTCTCCAATTAAAAAAGATAGAGATGGTGAATAGATAAAAAATACAGAACCATACCCTGCTTACAAAAGACTCACTTAATCTTTAAGGATAACCCGACTGAAACTGAAAGGGTGGAAAATGACACTCCCTGCAAATTGAAATGGAAAGAGAGCAGGAGTAGCTATATGTATATGAGATAAAGTAGACTTTAAAGCAGAAACTGTAAAAAGAGATAAACAAGGTCATTATATAATGATAAAAAGAAAAATCAGCAAGAGACTATACTAAGTATAAATATATATATATACTCTGCACCAGACCACACAATTACATAGAGCAAATATTTTAAAATATAAATGGGGAGATAAGGGACAGCAGATGGTGTAATGGTTATGCGACCATAGTTCGAGTCCTGGACCTGGCTGCTTGAAAGTCACACCAGGTGCATGTGCGTGCATGCTTAAAATCCCAAGAGAGGAATAGAGGAGAAGGGATTGCAGTATGGTCATCCCTCCTGGGGGGTGATGTCTCATTTTCTGTATCTCTGTCTTTCTCTGTGTCTCTGATTAGCACACATGCCCTATAGCAAAAAAATCTCTCAAAAACAAATAAATAGAGGAGAAGATTCTTCATGGCTCCTGCGAACTAGTCAGTTCAGGGTACAAGAGAAATGAAGATTTTCTGCTGATAATTCAGCCTCCAGCAAACAAGCTAGTGAGGCAGGAGAGGCAAAGCCTTCAGAAGAAGATTCCTCATGGCTCCTGCGAACTAGTCAGTTCAGGGTACAAGAGAAATGAAGATTTTCTACTGATAATTCAGCCTCCAGCAAACAAACTATTGTGGTAGATAAAAGGCCCTCTGACCTTTTATCTCTATCTGTGTTTTCTATTTCACGCTTTTTTTAAAAAAGGAAAACAATAATTACATTTTTTTAATCTTTTTTTCCTCTTTCTTTGTTGTTGTTTCTCTCTTTTTCATTGTCTTTTTTCTTATTTCTCCACTCTTCGATATCCATTTATTGTGTTTCTAGATGGATATAAGGGAACTGTAGCTAAACATCCAAATACTATTAGGGTTAATATATTCCCCAATATCTACTGAATCTGCTGCACCAGCGAGCACAACAGAACGGCAAAGAGATTCTAGATCACCTCTGTCTGCTTGCTCCTGAACATTCGGGCTGAACTTCAAGAATTTGACAGAATTTTTTAAACACACCATCCATCAGATGACAAGAAATCACCACAGGACCACAAGAAATATGGGAAAGCAAGATAATACCTCTCCTCCAAGGGAAAAGAATAACTCCTCTTCATCCACAAGCAATTCAATGAAAATAATGGAAATGTCTGATAAAGAATTTAGAGTATTCATAATGGTGAAGCTAACTGAGATGGAAGAGAAGAGAGACAATGA
>NW_006160154.1:3314929-3321180 GCF_000334495.1 Tupaia belangeri chinensis | reverse complement strand
TTGGCATTTCTTTGATTTAAGTTAAAACTGGTTTTCTTAATAGTACCATATGAACTTACCATTGAAAGTAGTTAGATTATTTAAGAAATTGTGTGATCAATACAATGTGTGTGTGTGTGTGGGAGGAATGGAAGACAATTGTAGATACCAGAGATAGTGTGAGAAGAGGGTGGGAAAGGACAGAGGGTAAGAAAGAGGGGTAAAAAAATTTTAGGAACTAAAATGGAAAATTTTTGATAATAATATGCATGATTAAGTCACTATGCAGTATATTCTGGATGGGAAATCACATTTTGTATGCTGTGATGATGCTTAGGGAATGAATGTAAATTAAGTTTAATAAAGTTTCAGGAAAAAAAATATCTATTCAATGACTGCAGTAAGATATATAGCCCCAGCTAGGTGCTACTTTATAGGATGCCTAAAGTTAGACTTGTGTTCATGGAAATGTATATATCAGCTGTGTTTGCTATGAAAATATTTAGATTAATTAAGATCTTTAGTAATTCAATAAAATGTGGGGGGAAAACAGTATAGAAAGTAAACATAGATACCAGAGACAGTGTGGGAGCAGAGTGGGAGATGGCAGAGGGTAAGACATAGGGAATCAAGAATGGGGGAAAAAAGGCAAAACATACAGGAAACAAGAAATGGAAAATTATTTGTTGACAATAACATGTTTGTTGATGTGCTTGATTGAGACAATATACAGTGTACTCTGGATGGAAAATCTTATTTTGTATGCTGTAATGATGTACAATAAATTAATGTAAACAAATAAATTTAAATTAAAAACAAACAAATAAATAAATAAATGGGGAGATATATTACAATCCACTTATAGTACAAAATTTCAACACTTACAACAGCCAGATTATTTGGACAGAAAATCAATAGCATTAGATTTAAACTGCATTCTAGACCAAATGGATCTAACAGACATTTATAGAATAGCCCATTAAATGGCTACAGAATACACATTCTTCACAAAAGTACATACAACATTCTCTATGATAGATAATAAGTTAGGTCACAAACAAGACTAAACAAATTTAAGAAGACTGAAGTAATTTCAGCTATATTCATTAACCATAATGGTACAAAGCTAGAACTCAATAATATGAGGAATTCCAGAAACTTTACAAATACATGAAAATTAAACAACATGCTCCTGAACAATGGATTAATAATAAAATTAAAAAGAAAATTAAACACTTTCAAGAGACAATGAAATTAGAAAAACAATATACCAAAACTTACAGGATGCAACAAAAGCAGTTCTAGGAGGAAAGTTTATAGAAATAAATTTCTACATCTAAAAAAGAAAGATTTCTAGTAAACAACCTAATGTTACACATCTAAGAACTAGAAAACCAAGAACAAATGAAAATGAAAATTAGTAGAAGGAAAGAAACAATAAAGAACAGAGCATAAATAGAATAGAGACAAACAAAAAGAAAGATCAACAAAATGAGTTTCCTTTCTTCTTTTTTTTGGGTGTGGGGAGAGGATTTTGCTATAGGGTGCGTGTGCTTGCCATAAAGACAGAGAGAAACAGAGAGACAGAAAGCGAGAAATCAACCCCCCGGGGTGATGGCCACACTGCAATCCTTCCTCCTCCATTTTCCTTTCAAGATATTGGGCACGCACAAACACGTGCCCAGTGTGAGTTTAAGCCATTGGGTCAGGGACTCAAAGAAGAGTAAGTTTTTTTAAAGATAAACAAAATTGACAAACTTTAGCTAGATTAAGAGAAAAAAAGGTACGGCTCAAATGGATAAAATCAGAGATAAAATGAGAGACATTGCAACTGATACCACAGAAATACAAAGGATCATTAGAGACTACTATAAACAACTATATAGCAACAAATTAAAAAAAAAACTAAGCAAATTCCTGGGTGCGTAAAATCAACCAAGAATAGGGAACAGTAGATGGCATAATGGTTATGTCACTGGACTCCCACATGATCAACTGTTCTTCTAGTCCTAGACCCTGTGACTTAAAACTCATGTCACCTGAGCGTGTGTGTGTTCCCAATATCCTGAGAGAAGAATGGATAAGTGATTGCCGTGTGGCCATCCCCCATGGGGGGGAGGGAGTGACTTCTCGCTTTCTGTCCCTCTGTCTCTCTCTGTCTCTCCAGCAAGCACACACGCTCTATAGCAAAAATCTATCTCAAAAAAAAAAAAGCCCAAGAATAAATAATAAAGAAATAGGAAACTCAAAACAGACTAATACTGAGTTTATAGTAAAGAGAGAAAGAAAACACTTCAGGATATTGGTTTGGTAAGAAAAAAAGCAATAGCCAATGAAATTATATAGAACTAAAAAGCTTCTCCAGAGCAGAAGAAACATTCAAGAGTTAAAAGACAACCTATAGAATGGTAGAAAATATTTGCAAACTATATACATCCCATTAAGTTACACTCTGTGTGACCCTAGGACACTTGTTAACATTTCTGAGTGAACAAAGCAGCCAGAACATCTGTCAGCTGTTGGAGAGCAGCTGTATAGATCTCTATAGTTGGTCATATTGGGTTATCTTGAGAAGTGTCACATGGTAAAAAATAAATCACCTATAAAGTACCCCTCAGTATTTATTGGCAATTCTTATAGTCTTAAGTTCTTCCTGAGGTACCAAGAGGCTCACACCTGAGTAGAAAGCAGTCCTTCAGGATGCTCCAGAGGGGCTGGGCTAGGTTGAAGCAGCTCTTCCCACTCTGGATGGAAAACTTATTATTTGAACCCCTCCAGGTTACTGAACTTGGCATCTGGCAAAAAAAAAAAAAAAAAAAAAAGATAGGTATTTCCACAGCTTCGTGCACCACTTAGTCTTATTTTGCCACTCTTCCAATAAATCATGTGCTGGGTTTTCCTCCTTGGATTTGCTTATTCTTGGAAAATGTTCTAGGGGGAGGCCTGCCTGGTTCTAGGTCCAGTTCATCCAGTTCACCTCCTGTGCATGGTGACAGCTCCAACACAAGCTTGCCCAACCTGGGACCAACCACAGTAGTCTCCACCTGTCAGCTTTTTTTTTTTTTTTCATTTTAAATTTTGTTATAGGGCATGTGTGCATGTTGTAGAGAGATAGAAAGAGAGAGAGAGTGAAAGCACTCCTCCATAGGGATGGTCACACTGCAATCCTTTTTTCATTTTTCTTTTCAGGATTTTCGTCATGCCTGCACTTGCACCTGGCATGTCTTTCAAGCTGCAGGGTCTAGGATTTGAATTCCATAGTTGGTCACATGGATTTATATGCCTTATCCACCATGCAACTGCTGGTCCCACCTGTCAGCTTTACATGACTGCAGACAAAGGGCAAATGTTCCTGGGTTAATATAAAGGCCAGAGAGAAGGAAGTTTGATACGAATGATGAATGGCACAGGGCTGCATGAGACCCAGAGAGGATCATTAGAAACCAAGTCAGGAGGGTCAAGACTGGGATTGAGACATTCACTCAAGTTACTAAGTTAACATCTTATACTAACTAACAAATGAGACCATAGTTTGTACCTAGTCATTTTCCACTGGCCCTTTTGTTGTCTTAATAGACCTGAGAGGAAAGAACTCTTCAGGCAGCATGTTTGAGAAGTACCCAGGCCAGATAGGCACTGACAGTATGACAGGTCAGGATGACTCTGTTCACCCACACAGTTGCCTCTGCAGAATGGAGCCTTCCAGACCTCATGCTATGACCTCAGGCTATGCTGACAGCTAACCCAAGTGGGGCAGCAGGGAAACTGGCAGAGGAGACATACAATTCTGCAAAGCCTATATACCTCATTCACTCACAATTTAAGTCTTGTTCATTATCCTTTTTCTATAGACATGAATTCCTGTTCCATATACTTTATTTAAAAAATACAACTTTTTATTATAAAAATAATATAATAGAAATAAGAAATACAGAAGATTTTACTACAACTGCATGATCTTAGCACCTTAATAGCTACTTTGGTTATCTGGAGTTAGTTCCTGGATTTCATGCATGTGCATATGTAATCACAATTCTGGTTTATTTGCTTTATGTATTCTGTGTTCCATTTAGCCTATTGAAAATATGTAATCATAATTCTGGTTCGTTGACCTCCTGTATTCCGTGTCTCATTTAACATACTGCCAATGTTCTCTATGTTTTGCTCAGGGCAGTCTTAGTGCAGTCACAGGGGTCTTCTCAGAAGGGCCCTAGGCCTGATTAAATGCTTTGTTATTGCTATTTCAAAATTCTAATACTTTTATTTTATTTATTTATTTTTAAAGAATGATTTATTTAATTTTATTTATTCATTCATTTTATTTTTTAATTTTACCAGAAAGACACAGAAAGAGAGAGAGAGAGCGAGAGAGGGAATGTGAGAAAGCAAGCCACCAGCTCCGAGACTTGAACCGTGGTCGGCTATGTGGGAGTCCAGCGCCCTTATCCACCACGCCACCTGCTGGCCCCAAAATTCTAATACTTTTAAACAAGGTACTTAATGTTTTCATTTATCAGTGAGACATGTAAATTATGTAGCTGATCCTAGCTTCTATTTTTATTTTGTTTTTATTTTAATTTTACAGTTTTAGAATTTCATTTGCTTTTTCTTTTGAGAAAGGGAAGGAGAGAGAGAGAGAGAGAAAAGCATCCTCAACAGGGTCCCCATGTCACAATCCACCTCCATCTCCATTTAGCTCCAGATCATGGGCATGTATGCCTGGTCTGTTCAGGGAAGTCTCTGGATGTGAATGCAGAACCTTCTTAAGGGAATCTGCTTCGTAGAACATCACATTACCACTGTGCCACCACCTGGCCCCATTTTTATTTTTATGACTACATTATGTCATAATTTATGCTTAGACATTTAAACTGTAGTGAATATAAAGTATGCTGCAAAAATCTCTTTATGTCTATAGAATTTTGTTTTGTTAAATTATTCAAGACAAATTCTAAATGTAGGTTTTATTGATCAAAGTGTGTGCTTTTTTAAGTCTCACATTGCTGTACTCTGATATGATATCTACATTTCTCCATATTCTTTATTTACAATGCATCATACATCCCACTTCTTTTAAGCTAATAAGAGGATTACTCAGCTTTAGGTCTCTTACAGAGAGCCCTATCTTGGCCTTCCTTCTCACCCAGCCTTGTGATTAGGAATGTATGTGTGTGCAGGAGATACTAGCAAGCATGCTCAATGTGCTTGTCTTTTATTGAAAAGGAGGGTGGTGATTATAGACACCTGAGAGTGAACCACTCTGGATGCCAGATTCTTCAACTGAAAAATGAGGCAGTGGCCAGGCAGCAGTATTGCAACTGGATTCACAGGAGAAAGAGCCTAGATTGTGTCCTGGGACTTCCTTGAGTACACTGAGCTCATGCATGCTACAATCCAGGCTGGCTTAGATTGTGGGTGAATCTTAGAATCTGTTTGTATCTTCAATGGAAATTAATAAACTATTAAAAATGAGGGAATAATAGCTACTCTAAAGAACAATTTTTATGAAGATTAGGAAGAGCATTGAAAATCAACGTAATGCCTAGAACACGGCAGATACAAATTAAATGTTAGTATCCATGACTTCTTTTTCTTTAAAGAATTAATCATTTTATTCCATTTATTATTATTATTATTATTGTTTAAATTGACCAGAAAAAGACAGAGGGAAAGTGAGAAAGCAAGACACCAGGTCTGGGACTCAAACTGCAGTCCCCATTGAGGAAGTCAAGCACCCTTAACCACCGTGCCACCTGTCAGCCCCTAATTAGAATAATTCTTAATAACCCCCCATAATATTAATATGGCAAAGACTTTGCCTGTTTGGTTTCCTGCTGTTTATTTCCTATGGTATGTAGACTAGTATGTTACATATAGAGAAGTGTACAGTAAATACATAAGTAGTTGTGGAGTATAAATACATGCCTAGGAAATAGGAATGATTTACATCCAATAAAATGCTAACAGTATTTCTTTGAGTGGTAGGATTATAGTATATTTATTTAAAATGAGCTATTTTCCAGGTTGTGTTTTTAAATGCAGGGGCTGGGAGACCAAACTGAGGCAACTTCTAGGTGTTTAGGTAGTTTTGTTTTGTGACCTCAAGGAGATTTGGGTTATCAACAATTCCTTTTCTAGTGAGTAGATAATTTTATAAATTGATGTATCTATCTATCTACCTATATATGTGTGTGTGTGTGTATGTGTGTGTGTGTGTGTGTGTGTGTATATATATGTGTGTGTGTGTGTGTGTTGTGTAATTAAATCATTTG
>NW_006160154.1:3282424-3314917 GCF_000334495.1 Tupaia belangeri chinensis | reverse complement strand
TATATATATATTTTTTTTTTTTAAGTGTCAGGGTGGCTTCAAGTGTCACCTTAAAAATTGATGGTAATTTTTCCCATGTTACACGTGTGGCAGAATTGGGTACCTTGTTAAGATGCACAAAGTCTGTGGTTCTTCATTGTTACATGCTTATACAGTGAAGCAGAGACAAAGGGAGTACAATTTTGACTTTGTACAAACATCCCTTAGGAGAAAGCTGCATGGTGATGGTCTCTGACTGTCTACGTATATGAATGTGCCCTGGGAGGCACATGCTGAAAGTTTTTGGAATGTCTCAATACTAGAAAACCACAGGGTAGGCAGAGCTGAGCTCTAGGAACTGATTTAGAAAGAGTTCAGGGAGCCAATAGCAGGTTTGTCACACAGGAGAGAGAGGCTCGGGGGACCAGGAGTCCTGAAGAGGCAGCCATGCCACAGGGCGTTCCACACATAGGCTCTCTCTGGCTCTCTTCATTCCTCCAACAGTCTCTCTCTTTTTTTTTTTTTTGAGAAGTTTTCGCCAGACAGACAGAGAGAGACATAGAGACAGAAAGCGAGAAATCACCCCCCAGGGGGGATGGTCACACCGCAATCCCTTTTCCTCCATTCTCCTCCCGGGATATTGGGCACGCACACACACGCGCCCGGTGTGAGTTTTAAGCCACGGGGTCTGGGACGCAAACCGCGGTCGACCACGTGGGAGTCCAGCGACATAGCCATTATGCTAACTGCTGGTTCCCCCTGCAACAGTCTCTTTGAAGCCAAAACATACTCAGCACTGAACCGTGTCATGTCCCAAACCCAACTTCAAATATGTAGAAAGGAAATAGGAAGTGTTTACTAAAGCTTTTCTTAAGACGAGGGTACCAAAGACAGACTTATGGTGCAGAATTCAAAGTAGGACTTCCTAAATATTCATGTTCTGGATCTCTTTGCCCAAAACATCACTTGTCATAGCAACGCTCAAACTCTTCTCTCCCCTCTCGCTTCCCTTTGGCAATCCTTCTAGCCCCTCTCATCTGCATAGATTTCACTCTCCTAGATCCCTCACCTCTTCTGGAGTGCTTTCTAGCTAGGCCAGGGAGCTGTCAGGCAGCAGGACCCAGCTTTTCTCTAGGGCTCTGTTTTGTAGAACACATAGTCCCCTATGCTGAGCCAAACAAAATGATCTTCCTCAGGACCTACTCCCTTGGAAGACAGGGGAGTGGAGAAATACACCTACCTATAGATTTATACCGTTTGGCTCTATGGGGCTCTAATAGTCTAAAGTCATGAGTAGAAGGCCATCTTAGGTGAGCAAGACACTAGACATTCATCTTTCAGCATCTAGTGCCTAGCTGAGGGCCAGGAACACAGAGGCTACTTAGGAAAGGCATGCTTAATTAATCTGATGACAACTGAAATAGTAGTATTAGAATGGAGGTTTCTGGCCAGCTGCAGGGGCGCAGTGCTCATACCATGCTGAAGTCACATGAGAAGGTCCTGAGTTCATATCCTGAGGTCTCCCTGTACAAGCTGGGCATATCTATTCATGTTCTTGGCTGCTGAGGCTGGGGGTAGATCTTTGCATGAAGGAAGACCCTGTTAAAGAAGCTCATCTCAGTATCTCTCCCTCATAGAAGGAGTAAATAAATAAATTAAAAATAAAAAAGAAGTTGTATAGCCCCAGTGGGGGCAGGCTCACCTCCACAGATGCCTGTCACCAAAGGTCAGGCCACAGGTAGCCCACAGAGCATGATGCACATGAGAATTTGACACCACTTCTCCCTGATATAAACTTGTTTCCTTGTTATGCAGTGATTTTTGTTAGAACAAGACATTTTTCTACAATATAGACACACATGTGCACACACACACACACACACACGCATAAATCTATGGGTCTAGCATGTGAGGGAAACACCATTAGGTCTGGCATCTCATGTGGCAACTCTGAGTAAGGCCAGACTGCAGAGAGGCTGGACTCTCCTTCCGAAATTAGTTCTGACATCTTAGGCCTGCTGTGGTTATCCCCCCAGGAAAGATCATTTGAGCCTTTTTAGATCCCTAAGTCGAGCTGAGTGTTTTCCCCAGGGAAAAAGGAATGGGAAGCATCCCAGCTCCTAAAATTCTAGACAAGTCTAAATTCTAGGTTTATTAAGATAAAGTGGATGGATGATTCCACTAAAGAGACTGAGAAATATCTCGTACCTAAGGGCAGTAGCCAGATACTGTGTATGAAAACAGCTTTTCTTGGCACAAAGAAATCACAGTACTTCACTTGTTATTGTAAACTTTCTATTATTACGTTGACCCTAAAATAAAATCCTAGAACATCTTATGAGTGTCTAACATTTTTCAATCTACAGCGTATTTGGAGTGAGTTTTTTTTGATCCTTGGAATCTCATATTCAAATGCAAATTACATGTGAAAAGCCCTTTGTGAGCTATAACTGCTATCACTTGCAGACCACTTAGTTGCAGTTTATCAGTGGTGTATTGCTATTTTTATATTTATTTTTAGTATTACATCGGCAAGAGTGTTACTGAAGGTTTTGTATTTGTTTTTAGTAAATTATTAGATTTCCACACAGGACATTGTCTGATCACAACTCTTCATTTCTCATGAGGTAAATGAGACTAACCTATGACTTGTCTAAGGTCACGTGGAAGTATTTAATGGAGCCGGTCTTCCGTTAGCCAGACCTATCTCCTAAAAACTAATCTTTATAATGGGAGAAGAAGAAAAACGCTGTTATTTTTCTCCATTACATTGAGCAACCAATGAGCATATGCAGCATTACCGCCACCTAAGGTTGATAAAGGTCCTATCTCTTTAAAAAGAAAAAAAAAGGTCGCTGGGTAGAGGGAGCTCCAGCCTCTGCCGCAGAGTGTCTGCCTGGACCCAGTGCGGCTGGCTGCGGTGACAGTCACGCTGGAACCTGCTGATGGCACAAAAGGAAAACAAAGGCTCGGAGACCGTGATGCTGACAGCTCTCAGTAAGTATTTGAGGATCCAGCTGCAGAACAAACCGGAAGAGTAAATGAAGACGCAGCTTAGAGGAACCAGCGGGCTCCGCGCAAGGCTGGGCTTGCAGTCCTCAGAGCTGGTCTGAAACCAGGTCGGTCAGTCACTGCAGTTGTTTGCGGGAGATCGTGGACCACTCTCGGTGAGATACCGCCTTCGTGATAGGGCAGAGAATCTTGAGCTTGTTGTGCAGCTGTGAGTAATGAGTTCTCTCAAAAATTTGCAGTTTGGGCTGGCTGCCTGCGGATTTGTGGGTGAGGCGCGCCAGCTGCAGGGTTACTAGAGAGATCGCTGTGGTCCAGAGAGCCAACGAGCCGGCTTTGTCATTTTAATTGCCACCCGGGTTGCAGGCGATAGCCACAATGGGTCTATTGCTGTCTGTGTGTGGGGTCAGTGGCCCTGCTGAATAATAAAGTGGGACTCTGAAAGTAGCTCAGAGTTTATAGTATCTTCATTTTAAACAGCATGCCCTTAAATGATTCTAGTGTCCTCATTTTAAACAGCATGCCCTTAAATGATTCCGCATGTTATCTTATATAATAATGTGCAAATCCTACTTTTAGTTAAAAACATTTTACTTCTTTAATTTTACTCTAAGAAGGGGCCATTAAATTCTTAGAAAGAGTATTCTAATTTGAGCAACATAATTTCTCTCTTGCTTGCTTTCTTTCCTTTTTTTTTTTCTCCTCTTGAAACAAGGTTAATACCTCAGAGAAGAATGCTGGATTTGTTTCTAAGGTCTCAGTGTCTTGACTTTATTATCTCCATTTCTGAAGTGGAATCAGAGCCTGTTCCGTTTTAGTGAAAAGCAGACTGCAGGTTAATTCCATGTGTTTCCCATACACGAGCTGCCCTGAGTTGTATAGAAGGGGACCTTCCTTTCTCCACCAATGCAGGTAGCAGTGATCAGCCCTCACTGCCACTTAGAGTCCACATTGCTTTTTAAGCAGTCTGTTAATAACAGGTACGGACCAGCGTAACCAGTGATTGATGCCCCAATAGCTTTACTTATACCTGACCAGTCTTTCTCTACAATCTTCCCTATGAAGTCTTACTTCCTAGTGTCACAAATGACATCCCATTTATTTTCTTTTCTCCTTGACTATCCCCTTCACTCTTTTTTTTTTTTTTTTGGAGAGATTTTTCACTATAGGGCGCGTGCGCTCGCCAGATAGACAGAGAGACAGAGAGACAGAAAGCGAGAAATCACCCCCCAGGGGGGATGGTCACGCCGCAATCCCTTCTCCTCCATTCTCCTCTCGGGATCTTGGGCATGAACGCACACGAGCCTGGTGTGAGTTTTAAGCCACCGGATCCGGGACGCGAACCGTGGTCAACTACGTGGGAGTCCAGCGACATAGCCATTACGCTAACTGCTGGTTCCCTATCCCCTTCACTCTTGATTTTCACCTTCCTTGGCTTTTGGCTGCTCTTTTTTTTTTTCCTTTTCTCCCTCGCCCCACCCCACCCCACCCCACGAAGGCTCTTCAAGTCTCCTTCACTTTCTCATTCAAACAAACCAAGCCAGAATTTCCATATGCTCACATTTTCCTTGTACTTTGGATTGTAAGAACTTGTTCATAATTCACAGAACAGGAGGAAAAGCCCAATGATAGCCTCTTACGACCACGGTTAGCTTCCATCAGAAGCTTCTTGTGAACTGTTGCTTTATGCCTTTCGAAGCCTTGAGTTCAAATCTCAGCTCCGCCTTAACCTTGCTGAAGATTCTGTTAACTTCTGTGAACCTCCCTTCCTCCCAATTCAGGGATGATAGAGCACTTCGTTTACATAGTTGTCAAGGGGGCGAAACCGCTAAAGTGTGTGAGGGCACCTAGCACGATTAGGCACAACTTAGCTATTCAGTAATCGTTTTATCATTTTCTCATTCAGTTCGCCCAGCCGTAGTGACACCAGCTATAGTGGTTTCATCACACCATTTCCCAAAAGAAATGCATTTTGATGGGGTCAGCAGGTGGTGGGGTGGTTAAGGGCAGTGGACTTCCACAGAGCCAACTGCGGTTCTAGTGCTGGGCCTGGAGGCTTGCTTTCTCACTTTCTCTCGCTCTCTCTTTCTCTTTCTGGTCAAATAAAAGAAAGAAAGAAAAGAAGAAAGGAAGTTAAAAAAAATAATTCTTAAAAAATTAAGAAAAAATGCATTTGAAATATGCTTTTGACTGAGAACATCTTAATCAGCTCTGATGAGTACAAAATATATATACAGTTCTTGTCATGGGCTAAGCATTGTTCTAGGACCTCTTACCTCTGAGAGTAATGCTGGTATTTTTGTGTTGCCGTGAGAGTGTTCTTTTGGAGGAAGCAAGGCCAGTTCCCTTCATACAACTTCCTAAATCCTTTATGAGCAGCAGCGATGATGATATTGACTGCACTTGCCCTGAGTCCAAGTGAGCACTGCTGAAAGTGATTGATGCAGATGGTGCCAAGTTGGAAAAATCTGAACAAGTCCCATTGCTATTCTGATCTTGGACAGCCTGGGTGGCAATTTGCTCTTTTGTTGCCAATCCCGTTACTATTTTAATTTCTATTTTCTGTGTCTTTCTCCCTTTTTTTCATCCTTCTTCTTAAACTCTGCACATAGTATATTGTTTCAGATGTCAGTCTCAGCTGGAGCTGCTGTGCCTTTACCTTACAGGGAACATAGTGAAGTTAGAAAAGCTTGGATTGGGGACCAAAGGTGTGGCTTGAGCCCTGCCTTGCCTTGGCTTCTCTTTGTGCTGATTAGAAAGACACTTACTGTCATTCTAAGTTAAGAGTTTAGAGTGATAATGTCTACATTTCCTTTGAGTCCTGTGATTTAGATAGCTGTCTTTAGGGATATCCTCAGTTTGTAATAATTATTTGATCAAATGTAATGCCTTCACACTGAATGGTCTTTTGGATTCTCCCAACAGACTTGTGCAACAGGCATCCCCATTTTACACACCACACAATGGAAGATTAAGAAAGTGAAACCCCAAGTATTTATTTGTAAAAAGAGAGGTCAACTAGCCAATATTGATATTCATTTCTCTTGCTGAACGTCAGTAAGTTCTCAGACTGCAAACCCTGAGCTCTGGTTGCTACCACAGTGTCAGTGGTTTACTATTAACATTGCATCCAGAGAGTCGTTTTAAATATTCTACTCTAGATCAGACCACGGGTCTACCATCTTAGGCTAGAAGACAAGGGTTCTGCGTGCCACACAGACTTCTCATGGGTTCTGAAAAGGTAGCATTTAAATAAGACAAAGCCATCCTGATACTATTATGGGTGATCATTTAAATTTCACATGCCTCCTTATTCACTAAAGTCCTGCCATAAAGCAGTATTTATACGAACTTTACAGATACCTGGAATTTGGGTACATTTTTATATGGGAGTTTAGCCTTTCTCCTTGTTTTTAATGCAATAAAAAATTTAACCGTGAAAAAAAAAATCCTAATAAGATTACAGGATAAAATAAAGGAATGTAGCATAAGGTATATACATACTAATTTTTTTCATTATTTGTGTGAAATTCAAACTTAACCAGGTATATCTACTTATAATTTTTTTTTTTACTAAGTCTGGCAACACTATATAAACAGAACCTTATTTGATGAATTAATTAAATAAGAGTTATTTTGAGCTTAAGGATATTCGTTTGTTAGGCCTTTAAGCTTAAAACATAGCTTATAACCATTTTTTACCAAATTTTTATCAATGTGCTGAACATTCCACCAGTTTTATTAATGTTTTGTTTCTTTTTGAAAAAAATATTTTATTTAACATTATTATTTTCCAATTTGAGAGAGAGAGAGAGAGAGAAGAGAAAGTGAGTAAGCAAAAGAGAAAGTGAGTAAGGAAGCCACCAGGCCCGGGACTTGAACTGTGGTCAGTCATGTGGGAATCCAGTGCCCTTAACCACCCCAGCACATGCTGGCCCAATGTTTTTATTTCTTAAATGTTTGTGCTTAGTGAATTCCTAAGAAAATTATGGACCTGAAGAACATATTTGTGTCCTACTCACCTTCATATTTCCCAGAAGCCTGGCTAAGAAACAAAATGTTCATGATTTTAAACAAATGTATTTGTTTCCTATAGGCTTGGTTTTGAATTCAGTTAGGATGCACAGTAATAAGATAGAGACCATGTTAACAAGTGACTCTGATGTCCCAATAGTTTTGCTAATGACCCACCATATGTAGGTATCAGAATTATCTACTAATTCTAAAATTTAACCTCTTGAAGCCTCAATTTCTTCTTTCTTAAGTGGGAAAAATAATGATGTGGGGACTCAGGGGTATAGGAGTGATCAGGTCCAGTACCTGCAGTGGGACATGGATTCCTGGTCTGTAGCTTACAAAGAATTAGAGATGTAGACACAGAAAGGGGATAGCAAGTAGAGTTTATTAAGAGAGGGAAGGAAGAACAGATTGCCCAAGCAGGGAGCTGTCCTGGGAAATGGGTTACTGAAGAGGAACTGAGGTGATGAGTTTTATCTGGTCAGGAAGGGCTGTGTCTGCACTTGTGCTAGATGGGGCCTGTGCATGCATCCCTCTTCTCCTCATCATGGTGAGGGTTACATGTTGGATGGATCTGGTCATTCTCCTAATTTTGGAGTAAGAAGGCCAACAGATTCTCTGTCTAGAAGCTTTGGACCATAAAAACCATTATCTTGCCTTCTTCCTAGAATGTGGTGGGGCCTAGAAAAAACCTTTGTTTTAGGTCCTGAATTACTGTCGCAAGCCATTTGTCCTGAGCAAGCAGCTAAGCTGTTTCTTCATCTTAAAACTTAGCCATTTTGTGGACCAGCAGATGGCGTAACGGTTATGTCGCTGGACTCCTACAGAGTCTACTACGGTTTGTGTCCTGGACCCAGTGGCTTCAAACTCATGCCGGGCATGTGATGCGCATCCAAGATCTGGAGAGAAGGGTGGAGGAGAAGGGATTGTGGCGTGGCCATTCTCCCTGGGGGGGGGGGATCTTTCACTTTTTATCTCTCTGTCTCTGTCTTTCTGGAGAGCACACACACCCTATAGCAAAAACCTCTCCAAAAGAAAAAGAAAGAAATCCAGTATATTTTTCTGTTGCACATTTTATGTGGAAATGTGTCATTACACACACAGATACATGGCCTTCACCATCAGCATTACCTTCTGGTGCTCTATAAGCTGTATCTTATGTACATACTCAGGTAGAGACTTGGATTTACTGTCATGGAGTGACTCTGGAAGTGACCATGACTTCTTTACCATGTATTTTGTTAGCATAGTTCTGTCACTAGCGACACCCCCAATGCTCACTGTGTCTTACATTTTGGTCTATTGATTTGTGGAGTGAATTAATCTGACTTTTCCATTTTGCAAAGATTCCATTTTAAAACAATTTGGTCTTTGCTGACTCATGTTTTATTCTGACATTATTATGGAGGACAAGACAATGACTCTGCTGGTAATTCTAGTGGAGGCTTTGTGTGGATCTGAAATCTGGCTGCATTTGACTTGTTTTTGTAGTGTTAGGGACTTTCAAGGGTAAATTTTCACCATGGCCCAGAGAATTCAGCCACGTATGAATCTGTTTTGTCAAACATGATGAAAAGCAATGTAGATTTCAGTTCTTGTTCTCAGCTGAACGTGCTCCGCCTTCTCAGGAGACTGCTAAGAACAGTTCGCCCTCTGTTCTTTGCTATAAATGTGTTAAAAGACTGTATCTAGGGAAACTAAAGCTATTCTGATAGGTGAAGCTGCAGAGCCCTGTGCCTGCAAACTCTGCGGTATTAAGAACAGTGACATGGGAAGTCCCCAAAGATGCTTCCTGCCTCCACTGCACAGGGCCCTCCCCTAACCCCTAACCTCATCCCCTTCACACCATACAACTCCTGCATATGTAATGTCGCTTTCATGTAAAAGTTTATCTTTGTGAATAAATTGAGCTTTTAAGGGCAAACTGAAACTCCAAGGAACCTCTGTTCTGGCGTTAGCTACCCTAAACCTCTCTTAGTCTGATCCCCTTTCCCCTTCCCCACAGGAGGAGGTGTTTTACTATTCTAAATCTACAAGAAATGGATGCCGAACTGGGGCCTGGGAGTGGTGGGGTGAGGTGTGATGCCCTGCAAGGCTGACTCACATGGGGAGGGCTGGGGTTCTCATCTGGAGGCTTCCCTGGTACACTGGGCATGAGTGTTTCCATGACCTACGGCTGGTCTGGGTGGGGGTGAATTGGGATGTCGAGACCCTGTTAGGGGTGCTTTCTCTCTGTCTCTCTCACTCATGGAATAAATACATAAAACTTAAAAAATAAAGGCTACAGTGCAGTTCTAAAATTTAACAAACACCCTTAAACAAAGAGAAAGAGCATCATATTGAAGAGAATAAAGTAACAAGAAGGCTCCTGATTATATTTTCTTCGCATCCCTGCAGGAAAGGCTTTCTTGTCTTTCCCTTGGATGACAGCCAGGTGTCTGTGTGCTAGTTCCTGCGAAGTTTACTTTGTCCCTCTCCTTTTTGGTGAAGTTCACTTTATTCCACCTTAGGAACCACTTTATCTTCCCATACTCCTCTCCCTTCCCACCTCTGCTCAAGGGCAGAGTCAGGGAATGTCTCGGTTATGTAAATGATGGCTGTGATTTAAATCTGCGTCTCCTAGCTGCCTCTGTTTCAAGTAACTCAGAGCAACATCACACCAGGATGAGTGGAGCAGGCACGTTTCTCCTCCCTCTCCTTAAATGAGATCATACATAGTGCCAAGTCATCCTACTGGGGGTGAAGCTCAGGTTGCCAAAATAGGATATTTTTGCTGGGAAGGCAAAGAGGTCACTGAGTGGACACACTGTGCTTATGTCAGCCGTGGGCAGCTGCTTCAGGTCTTAGAGCCAAAGGAACGATTCCACAGCTGGCGAGGATGGTCGTGCAACCCTCCCCTGACAGCAGCTGCGGAGCACTGATTGTTGTGTGTCGGTGGGCAGAGAATACCATGAGCACTAATTTTACATTTTATGTCTTAACAAATATTACATGGCAAAAAGAGTGGTATAGCAGTAATGAGTTGCTCAAGAGAAACTGAATCCCGTGTGGCCACTGTGGTTCGAATCCCTGGCTATATTGGTCTGAAATGTACTAGGCACACCCACGAGTGTCCAAGATCCGGTAGGCTGGAGGACTGGAGGATGGAGATCACGGTGTGACCAGATCCTGTGGAGGGTGTCTCCTTCCCCGCCACTGCCCTTTGTGCATGTTCACACACTCTATCATGAATTAAAAAAAAATAGTGGCATACAATATTCGTAAGAACTACCTGCAGTTTACTAAGTATTTTTATTATTTTTTTAAAAGTTTATTTCTCTCTCTTTCTCTCTCTTTCTCAAAAAGCACCCACAACAGGGTCTTGATATTCTAATCCACCCCCAGCCTCAGCCAGCCCCAGATCATGGGCACACACTGGCCCAGCGTGTTCAGGGAGGTGTCTCCACATGAACCTGGAACCTTCCTGTGTGGATCAGCTTCACAGTGTGAAATTACTGCCACTGTCGAGCCCCCTACTCAGTACTTTTAGGCACATTTCTTTTATTTTTGGGAGAGGTTTTTGCTATAGGGCTCGTGTGCTCGCCAGACAGACAGAGAGAGACAGAGAGACAGAAAGCGAGAAATCACCCCCTGGGGGGAAGGCCACGCCGCAATCCCTTCTCCTCCATTCTCCTCTCGGGATCTTGGACATGCACACACACATGCCCAGCATGAGTTTAAGCCACCGGGTCTGGGACTCGAACCACGGTCGACTACGTGGGAGTCCAGCGACATAGCCATTACGCTAACTGCTGGTCCCACGTTTCTGTACATTTCAATCTGGTCTTTACAGTTGTGCTGTTCATGGGTAGCGCAAGCTGTCTTGTGTGGGATGAGGAAACATGTTCACTTTCCTCGTTAAAAAAGTAACATGATTCTCAATTTGTGGGAAGTGGAAGGCCCCAGATGGCTCTGCTTCATCTTACCACAAGACTCCCCAGGTGAGACGGTAGAAGCATCTGTCTTCCTCTCCGGGACGGTGAGTGGGGTGAAGGAAATATTTGAGTGCCTGTTGTGTCAGGCACTCATACTGGGGAATCTGGTAACAGCTGGGAGTCCAAGGACCTGGATGGGCTCCAGTTCGATTTTTCTGGCCACAGCTTCCTTACCTGTAAAATAAAATGAACAAGTCCCTCCTGAATTACCAGGCTGTTTTGAGAGTGAAATAAAATAATATCTATGAAACCACTTTAACAAATTGAAAATACTGTATCTCCACAAGGAAACCTCATTATACTATATATTAGTTTTACTATCAATAATATTTCAACTGTATACAAAATTTAGAATATGTGAATTTCCTCAGCCATGTTAATGAACTGCATAAACACAAAGTTATCATGGAAGCAGTAAAAAATATTGGATTTATTATATCACGGTTAATTTTATTGTCTTACTGAGGCACTGCCTTAAATGTATTAATATGGGAAATGTGATGTTTGTATTTCTTACTTTTTAAAATTGCATTACTGCTGCTTAATCACATTAGATGCCATAAAAAAGGCTACTAGCTTCTATCTGCTGTGCAGTGTCATTGTTAGGAATTTACAAAAATAGGGTCAGCCTTGTGGTCTAGTGGTTAAGGGAGCTGACACGACTGACCATGGTTCAAATCCTTGCTTTGGTGGCTTGGAAAAACACACCAGGCACATATGCCCAGAATTTAGTCAGGATAGGAAATGAAGGAGGAGGGATTGCAGTGTGAATATACTCCATAAGGTGGTGGTGGGGAGATGCTTTCTTTCTTCCCCCCGTCTTCTGGTTAACATACATGCCCTCTGGCAATTAAAAAAGAAGAGAGTTTATAAAATCAATGTATGATCCATTGAAGCACTCACAAATAGATGCATTATCAGATGAAGATTTATATTCAATGTAAATATTAAAGTTGTAAATATAAGAACCAGCAGATAACATAATGGTTAAGTTGCCCACATAGCTGACCGTGGTTCGAGTCCTGGACCTGACTCACACCAGGTACATGTGTGTGTGTGTGTGTGTGTGTGTGTGTGTGTGTGTGTGTTCAAAATCCCAAGAAGAGAATGGAGAAGAGACTGCCATGTGGTCATATCCCCTGTGGGGTGTGAGTTCTTGTTTTCTGTCTCTCTGTCTTTCTCTCTCTCCAGTGAGCACATGAGCCCTATAGCAAAAATCCTTATATATATATATATATATATATACAAAAATATTTGTATAGGATCAAGCATATATTAGTAAGAAATGAAAATCATTTTTGTAGCTTAAAACAATAAAAAGGAAGAAGAGTTAAATATACAAGTGTCAGCAGAGATATTCTTTGTATAAATGCCTACATATTGCATACCTGAAATGTTTCATTTTGGCATATGAAGAAATGACTATTTGTTGAATTGAATAAAGGTTTTGTGTGTGTGTGTGAAATGATGAGTTAGAGATCCCAAAGGGGGCCAGACCATGGTACACAGTAAAACAAAGTACTGTGCCAGGCTGACCCACATGGGTAGGTTCTGGGCTTGCTTCTGGAGAACTTCCTGCGTTTAATGGACCTGTGCGTGCCCATGATCCGGACTTACTGAAGCTGGTGCATGGAGAACAGCCTCAGGACCCTGTTGGTGTGCCTTTCTCCCTCTTTCACTCATGGAATAAATTTCTTTTAAAAGAGAGAGAAAAAAAGCCACTTTAGTATCTCTATTTATTTTTTGTCTTGAATTAGTTCAAAGTAAATAAAAAAATACATGTTTTGTGACTGTTGTTCTCTATCCAGCTCCTTACTGCCATATCGACAGTGGTCTGATTTTATTTTCTCTCTCTAAACATGATCTGGAGCTCTGTTGGAACTGTGTCATCTCCTTGGTGTGAACTTTCAGTGGCCACATGCCCCAGGACACACTGGGAAGTGTGTGCACTCTCCCCTCTGTGCAGCTACTGCAGAGCTAGAGTTTATAAACACTAACGTCTTTGTGGAACCCCTGTAAACTGGTCCCTGGGGCTTCCATCACCCTATCCCCTTCAACTGTATGCCCTTATGGCCTAGGCACATCCCTTAACCTCTCTGTAAACTGTAGAGGCTATCTGGTTTGCTTTTCTTATAAAGTTATCTTGAGGTTCATGTGAGACAATGCATGTAATTGTAAAATATTATGCAAATGTCACTAGTATTTAAATACTATATGCATAATTTAATGTTAATTAAGGATTTATTAGTATACCACGTGGATCTTTGAAAGACTAAGGGGTGCTTTGATGTGCTTGGAGAGTAAGTTCTTGTGGAGTGGTATATAGGTGTAGGGCACATGTCCCCACCAATAGCCAGAGGGCACATGGGGGTTCAGGAAGGGGCGTAGGTATTACCCAAGATTGGCTCCAAGTAAAACGACATCTTGCCGGGACCAGCAGTTAGGGTAATGGCTATGTCGCTGGACTACCATGTGGCCGACTGTGGTTCAAGTCCCGGACCCGGTGGCTTAAACTCACACCGGGTGCGTGTGCGTGCGTGCCCAAGATCCTGAGAGGAAAATGGAGAAGGGATTGCAGCGTGGCCATCCCCCCTGGGGGGTGATTTCTCGCTTTCTGTCTCTCTGTCTCTCTCTGTCTTTCTGGCGAGCGCACGCGCCCTATAGCAAAAACCTCTCCAAAAAAACCCCAAAAAAACAAACGACATCTTGCCATGAGGAAGTGATTCCTGTGTCAATCCCTTGCCTCGCCTCCCCTTTTGCTATAGAGCACGTGCACTCGCCAGACAGACAGAGAGACAGAAAGCGAGAAATCACCCCCCAGGGTGGATGGCAATGCCGCAATCTCTTCTCCATTCTCCTCTCGGGATCTTGGGCACGCACGCACACGTGCCCGGCCTGAGTTTTAAGTCACCGAGTCTGGGACGCGAACTGCGGTCGACTACATGGGAGTCCAGTGACATAGCCATTACCCTAACTGCTGGTCCCTCTATACCTAATTCTTAATGAACAACTATTATAACAAATGGAAGATATTAAAAACACTATTTCGGGTCAGCAGGTGGCATGGTGGTGAAGCTGCTGGACTCTCACATGGCCGACTGAAGTTCGTGTCTCGGACCTGGCAGCTTGCTTTCTCACTTCATTTTCTCTCTCTCTGGTCAAAAATAAAATAATACGTCATGCTGGGTAAAGTCTCTTTAAAATCTAAATGATGTATAGTGATTAAATGTATAAATAATAATTAAAATTAATGAATAAAAATTATAAAAAAATAATAATTCTTTAAAAATAATACTATTTCATAATGTCATTATGTATTCACATTATTATAAATCTATTTTCATTGTTCTCATGTATGAGACACATTTACAAATTTAATTTTTTTAAGTGAAAATATTATGCTTGCAAAAGAGCATATATAAATCGAAGTGTGTTTTCCACTTTTCTCTCAGGTTATTTTTTTCTTTTTGTTTTTGCTTTTTAAAGTTGTTTGTTTTTTTCTTCTGAGAGAGAAAGAGAGAGGGGCCTATCTTCACATCACGATCCATCTCTAGCCTCTGCTGGTCAAAATCACAAGCACATGTGTACATATCCACCTGTCCAGCATGTACAGGGAGGCCACAGAACACAAGCCCAGGACCTTTCCCATGTGGGTTTACTTATGGTACTGCTATGCCACCTCTATGCCATCAACTGGTATATTCTGAACACAGAATTTTTGTCAGTTACCTGTAAGGAAAAATATACACTGATTTATGTAGCTTGCTGTAGGTGAATGGAAGATCTTAATTTTAATGTAGTTTGGATTTAACAACATTTCCCTTTTTGCTTTTTATTTGTTGTTTATGGAGTTCCTCTCCACCTGGAAGCCATAACGATACTATATCATATTACATTTTTTTTCTAAGTCTTACGTTTTGATTTTCTCACTTACGTTCTCAATCACCTAGGGTTGATATTTGTGCACAATATCGGGTACAGACATGTTTTTGTGCTGGTTTTCACATAGACAGCCCTTGTCTCTGTAACATTTTTGGAATGGCCCAGCTTTCCCCACTGAGCTCCATGGAAAGCTTCCTCAGGTGTCAAGTTTCTATGGACAGGGATCTCACTCTGGGCTTTTTACTCTTTGACTGTTCTCATGTAAATGCCACACTAATGGAGGCTTGATATCTAGACAAGCAAATATACCTTTGACTCTTCTTCTTAAGAATAGTTTTTGGTTATTTTTTGTCTTTTGGTTATTTCATAAAACTTTAAGAATCTGCTTGTAAAATCTGGGTTTTGATTTGACTTACTTTGAGGGGCCAGACTGTGGAATGGCAGTAAAACATGATGCTCTGCAAGGCTGGTCCTCCTGGGAAGGTTCTGTATTCATGCCTGGAGACCTACCCAAGTATTCTGGGCACATGTGTGCTTGTGATCCAGGGCTGCCTGAGGCTAAGAGTAAACGGTGTCAAGACCTTGTTGGGAGTACTCGCTCAGTCTCTCTCTTGCTCGTGGAAGAAATGAATGAGTCATGCACACACAATATCGACAAACTAGAATTAGGGTTTCAGTGAAGTTGAACAAGCAGTGTTCCATTGAGATCGATACTTCTCTGATCTTCTCTACTGTCCCACAGAGGCAGGGCAGCATGAGGTAGTATGTGCTGGCCGAGGACAGAGCCCTGGAGGCCTTGCTTCATGTACAATCAATTCCAGATTTCCCCTTGGAATCTCTTCTTCACTCATAAAAGTTCAAACAAAACCTGCAGCCCTTCCACAACATTCAAATTTTATGGTTATATTTAAAATGACATTTTAATTTCCAAAATAATATTTAAAAGGCATATTTGGATTAGTTCCTTTCCTCAGAATCATTGATGAGTTTACAAAAATGTATACTTGTCTGGAATTGTAGATCTTAAGAGGTGTGAGTAACTGAGCACACTTATTCCAATTTCTCTGTTTTGCAAATAGAGAAATTGACCCTAATCTTCCACTTTATTATACATAACCTCTCTTAACCTAAACATTTCAAATTGAGCAGTTCAATTAAAAGAAATCTATTATCACTCAGAATGCTCCCATCTTCTTGGTAATGTAATCCCTTAATTTAAATTCTTAAATTCTTAATTTAACTCTATAATTTTTCTAAACCTTGATGCATAGCAATCCAAATTTTATAATACATGATTTTACTCAAAAGAATGATGAGATTTTGGTTTAATTTGCTTTAATGAAGCTCACTCATAATACCTGGTAACATTTTCAATTATAACAAGTTATTGGGTCAGTGTTTCAGAAAAGAGTTTACAGTGAGCTTTGAGTTATTTTCTAGAGTTTTCCTGAACACCCAAAAGCAATATTTTATCAGTATAGCTTAGATGATTATTCCTATATTATTTTTCTCCATAATGGAACTTTTTGGGAAACAAAAATAGAGGTCAGTGGCTAGGTGATGGCATAGTGGGAATCTACTGGACCCACTTGGGGAGGTCTTATGTTTGTGACCTGGGACCTCCTCAAACATGCCAGGCATGCATACCAATGACCCAAGCTGGTAGAGGTGTGGGTGGACTGCAGTGTGAAGACTCTGTTCAGGGTACCTGTCTTTCTTTCTCTTTCTATTTGTCTTTCTCTCCTCATGGAAGAAATGAATAAACTGAATAAATAAAAGGAGCTAGTTTTCCAGTTTGCAATTCATCACTTCCTAGTTGGGTGAGCTTAAATAAAGTTATTTTCCTTCCTGTGTCAAGTTTCCTTGACATATTAGCAATTCCCTTTCTCTTCTTCTGTCCATTTCAAAAAACCAATTTATAAAGAATTTTATAATCATGTGAGGTGAAGCACCTAGGTACTTCAAAATGTTTGTAGAAATACGGAATTAAAATAGGAGTTTATGGGGCCAGCAAGTGGCATGGTTAAGGCACTGGACTCCTATATGGCTGACTGTGGTTTGAGTCCTGGATACAGTGACTTCAAAATCATGTGAGGCACTTGTACGTGTGTGCCCAAAATCCCAGGAGAAGAATGGAGAAGGCATTGTGGTATGGCCACCCCTTCTGGGGAGCGATTGCTCACTTTTCCTTTCACTGTCTCTCTCTCTGCCTTTCTCTGGTAAGCACATGCTTCCTAAGGGAAAAACCTTAGAGTAAAAAATTTTTCATGATACACATCCTCACAAGCTTTTCTGAAGTCCTCCTGTATTTGTACTTGCAAGAGACCAGGGAAAGAAAAAGAACATGGAACTATGTTGTTAAGTAGATAGGTTTTTATTTTGGAGTCAGGCATGTCTAGTTCCACATGTGCATCTGTTGGGTGCATGTCTTGTTGTGAGTCGGAGAAATGCCATGCTGCTTGGCAGAGCTGGAGTGCTAGCTGCAGTTTATAATTAGAAACTCACTGGAGTAAGGACCACGGCTATCTTCCATGGGGAATTACATTTTTAGTGCATTTACTTTGAGGACCTTCCCTTACTCCTTTCTTTACCCTGCCTTGTTCTTTTCTTTCAGTATCACAGAAGTGAGGCCAAGATGCCCGTATCACCAAAACAAGCAGAAAACCTCTCACCAGTGAATGTTTTACACCTGCTGAGATGAGGGTGAGACAGACTGAGTCCAAGAATTTCTACAACTTCCCCTGACACTTTCAAAAAGAAATACGAAAGAGTCTCCAATGAAAAGAAATTTATTTTGCTTTGGGGAAAAGCCAAAAACCCTTAGCAAATCAAAATTGCTTGACCTGCAGAACGTGTACAGGTTTCTGGATCAAAAGGCAGCCATTAGCAGACTGGAGAACACAAACACAAAACACAACAATGTTTCCTGACATCAGATGAAGAATGGACGCTGAGGGGAAAACAGACTTTCCACTGGCCCAAAGGAGCTGAACTGGGGACGCGTATTTAAAGAACACACGAACAAAAGACTTACGCAGAAGAAAGAAAAATACTTTCATGGTTCTCACAGACAAATATTCCAGAAGAAGTGATAATGGAGATCAAGGAGAATAGGTAAAATGAGTTAACATTTTAAATGACAATAATTTGCACTGAGGTTTTTGGAATTGTTGGGTTTTCTAAATGAAGCATAGGCAAGCAGAAACAAATGAACGCTCTTTAGAGGTAAGAGTGAGTATATACTTCAGTTCTAACTGAAAGTGAACACGAAACATCTCAAGCCAGCGGCTGGAAATAAATTCCTTCACATTTGTCTAGACAGTGTTTTGGGTTTTCTGTTTCCTGGTGTGGCTGTTATAATGGGGAGTTGACTAGAGGTATCCCATTTTCTTCTTTGTAGAATGTATGTATTCATTTCTCTCACTGGTCATACATTTATTTGGAAAACATAAAGTAAATACTGTGAAGTATCTGGAATAATGTAGAATAACCTGAGAAAGGAGATAGAGAAAAACCACTCTTACTTTTTCTTTATAAACAATAACAGTAAAAGATAATCCTCATATTTTTCCTCAAGTTTTATCACTATGAGCATATATTTCATAGACTTAAAATATATTTATGCAAAAATATATTTAAGTATATTTATCATTGTGCCTTAAATTTCTATGTGCATTTCTTTTTTTTCTTAGGCGTTATAACAAAATACCCTTCATTACTTTTAACTGCTGCATTCAAATACTGTATTTGAAATAGAAATTTTAGTGCTATAGAGACCAGGAAAGGTGTATCCTATGATCCATGATATCAACAGATGTACAGACTTTTCAAATTTGGCTTTCCAAATTTGAAACATTGAAAAAAATCACAATTTTTTTCCCTTGGTTTTTTGAAAATTTTTACTGCCTCTTAGAGGAAGCAAATGTAACTTTCTCAAGAGAATTTGTCTCCTAGCTTATCAGGAATCATTTTGTGACTAATTATTATTTAAGTATGTGACTGCAAAAGGGTAGTGACATTACTTTATGGGCTTGATTTTTATTGATCAGTTAGAATATATGATTATTTAGTGCTATGAAAATTCATCTGAGATGAATGTAAATTGTTTAAGCCTGAGAGAAATATATGTATATATCATCACACATATTGTTCACAATAATTCTGTGGATTTTTTTTTTTTAACCATCTAACGTGCTTCTATGTTAATTCCTTTCCTCCCTATTTTGGAAGTAGATGGTTTTTCAAATTAAAGGAGAATTCATTTTTATTCAACTCATCAATTTGAACATAGATACCACTTTGCTATAGGTAATTTCATTTATACATTTATTTTAATGAATAGTGATTATATAGATTCATTGATACTGATACTAAATTTTCAACAACCAAGATTGGTTTGAAGCATCTAACAGATGTTGAGAAACCAACAGATTATGTTGTCTTTGTAATCACTAGATGATAGAGTCTATTTATAGCTAGAAAAAAGTATGAATTAATGTTGAGTGTGTTTTTGCCAAAATTCACAAAATTTTATAGCTTAGAATTTTCCATTGACTTAAAGTAATAGCAACATTTGTGAATATACAGAAGTCAAAACGTCACTCTTAAGGGATTTTTAGTTTGTTATTAAGACATGTAAAACCTAAGACCATAAATTTGTAAAATTTGATTGTCTGCTGGTCTCCTTGTTTTTAGGATCCCATCTGGGTTTCTGGAGCTCTGGGTGTGTTTATCCAAGTGTATAGATGTATTTGAGGATGGAGACGTGGAGTCACAGATTTAACATATAGGAGCTTCCCAGCCTGGCTTTATGTAAATATTTCGGGGAAATAAGTTAAATGATTTATCTGATAAGAAACCTAAAATACTATTTATATGATAAAATAAAAGCAGGTGTATTATTGAATATATTTGTCTGACATTTTAAGCTGAAAGTTGTGACTGAAAGACTCTCACTTGTTGAAGGCTTCCTTGGGTCTGGCTCTTTCTCCATTGCTTCCAGGAAGGTACTGGAGCATCAGTGAGTGTCAGTACAAAGAGCAGAGAGATTCCAGGGCTTCATCAGATTTGGGGAAATGGCCCCTGAGGATTCTGAGGAAACAGTTTTATCTACGGTGTGCTTAGGGACATGGCCTGCTTGGGACTGATTCAGGCTGATGGAAATGTTTGAGAATCTCTTTTATGGGTAGGTTTTGTTTGATAAATGAGCAAACTGAGGTCACTTGACTTGGACAAGATTATAGAGTTTGTTAAAGAAAAAAATTATTCTGAAGCTTGTTAAAATGGTAAGGGAGACTATTTTAATAGATGTCAAGACTATTGCAATAGAAGAGAGAGAATGGTGTCAACTCTATAAACAGCAAAGACAACTGGGGATTTATAGCCACTGAGCACAGTGAATGGGTCAGTGGATGGAAAATTATTATGAGGCGACATCAGAAGTGGGGGGACTTGCTAAAGTGGCATGCTTTGGTGATCGGTATCAAGGGTCAAGGATGAGGAATTTGATCAGATATTGAAGGTGATTGGATAGCAAGAGTGAGGAGATTCTTTGTAAACTGGCTTAGCAGGATGGTTGCTGCCTTGGGCTAGGCAGGCCACAGACAGAGCCCAAGGATGAGGCCTGGTCAGAAAGAGGGCTCACAGGAGCCTTCTGAAGTTTGATTAAAGTAGGGGTCTATTTTAGTCCTTCCTGTTTAAGAAGACACTTCTTTTTCTCTGAACCATGTTAAGTACATTTCTCACGTGATTGTCTTTTGTTCATTAAGAACCGGTTGACGCATCTGTTGAGACTTGGAAGTAGAGTCTATTTGCTAGATATTTCAACAAGCCAGGCATCTGGGGCCAGCCTTGTAGTGCAATAGTTAAGCACTATGCAGAGGAAGTTGGATCCCACCTGCCCAATCAGAGTTTGAGTCCTGGCACCACTGGCTTTAAAAAATATGCCAGGTGGACCTGTGTGCCCAGGATGCTAATAAGATGGAGAACTGGAGGAAAAAAGTTGTGGCATGACTAGACCCTATTTGGGGGGTTCTTTTTTTTCTGTTTCTCTCATGCACTTGGTCTCTGGCATGAAAAGGGGAAAAAAGAAGTCAGGTATCTTCTAAAAATATAAAGCAAAATGGGCCGGTAGGTGGCCTGGTAGTTAAGGCACTAGATTGCCACATGGGCGACCATGTTTCAAGTCCTGGACCCAGCGGCTAAAAAAATCACATGAGGCATGTGTGTGTGCATGCCCAAAATCCTGGGAGGAGAATGAAGGAGAAAGGATTGTGGTGTGGTCATCAACCCCTGAAGGGTTATTTTTCACTTTTCCTCTCTCCATCTCTCCCTGGCAAGTGCACACACCCCAACACATCTGATGAGGGACAAGAGAGAATTCAGGCTTGGAGCCATGATCTTGTGGCAGGAACCCAGAAACAGAGCCAGAGTGCAAGGAAGAAACAAGTGGAATAGCACTTATTACATAGCACCTAAGTTTCAGGAGTTCATGAATATAAATAAAATTAATTTAATAATATTTATGCCCACATCTCCATGGCTCCGAACCTTCACCTGCTTGACATGTCCTTAGCCTTCATGTTCCTCTTGTCTGCTTAAAATTTCCCAAGCTATTTCTGGATGTCCTCAGGGCTTGGGATGTTTCACAGGGCTTCGGAGCAAGTTTACTCATGTTTTTTCCACTTGAGCCTCTTGGTCCAGGGCCTTGTATGACTTCTGCGGCTGGTGCCCTCTGTAAAATATTATTTCCTCCTATGCATCTAATAGACCCCTGGAACCCGAAGCAACTGAAGCCTGTGGCTGGGGTGGAGATGCTAGATATAAGGCTTCTCCTCAAACCTGTGCTAACTGGAGACAGTGCTGCACAAACTCAGCTCTGCCTGGTCTTCCATGAATGCTGTGGCTTTATCTCATGTTCTCCAAGGCTTACATTCAGTCCTTCCTGTGTGGCCGTGTGAGGGGAAGGTGGTGCCAGTCCTGTCCCTTCTATGCCTCCCTCCTTCCTCTTTCCCTTAGATACCTCTGCATCCAAACAAAACAAAACAAACTCAACAAATATCCTCCACCTGCTCGAAGAGAAGACACATTGCATAATGGAAAGAGTATACACTTTTTGAGCCAGACATACTTGGTTCAAATCTCAGTCTTGCCATGCTAGTCTTGAGGCCTTGCATCAGTTACTTTATCCATAATGTGGGAAAAAGTAATACCGACAATAACGTTAGATTAGCGATCATGAATGTAAAACACTGATGCTATACCTGACAGTGAGTGCATGCCTAAAAAAGGGTCCCCGTATGACTCTGTCCTCTGGCAGCTAGCAGGAAGTCTAGCCATCATAGCATCGTGTTCTCTAGTGTGGGAATCACTGCCACACCCCACAGTATCTGTCACTGTGTAGGTGTCAGAGAATAGGTGCCACTTGCCACCGTCCCAGCCGAATGAGTGGTTAGTTACCAAACTGTCTGTCTAAACCCTCTTGGTTGGTTTGGGGGACTCTTCTTCTTGCCACTACGTCAATGTGCCCAGGTATACTATGATCTTGTGCAGAGAGGGGCTTATAGAATGTCTCCAGCATCAAATAGAAAACACAAGATGGGAAGAGAGGGCTTGGGTAGAATCCAGAGGAATAGCTCACAGTATCTTTTAAAAAAATGAATAACCAAAAAGCATCAAGCTATCTGACAGTTGGTGGCCCTTGTCAAGTGGGGATGAAAAGGCTGGGTCAGCAGATTTGGTTTCCCTGCTGTGGGCTCCAGCTACAGCTTCCATTTTACTAGAGCTACATTTACTCATTAACTATCAAACAGCCCTCTTGATGACAGTCTCTCATATGTGTGTTTTGGCCCATTCTTGCCAAAGCTATGAATGCATAAAACATGAGGATTTTAGATGATCTCATTTACTGAATCTCCTGGGGTGGAGGCAGGGTAGAGAATCTCATATAGAAATGATCATTTAGAACCAAACTGACTCAGGTTTTTTTTTTTTTTCTTTAATTAAGCAGTAGGGAAAAATGTTTTTTTGTGAACTTTTAATTTAAATTACTCTTATTTCTAGTACATTATGATTTAAAGCAGGGGTTATAAGAAAAATAGCAGAGACATAAAACACTAATTACTTTCAGAACCAAACACAATTTCAAACCTGTAACAGTTCATACCTAAGTAAATAGATTCTATAGAAAGAATAATTTGTAAACCCTAGTAGAGTGAACAGGGAAAAAAAAAAAGCCCTTTGAAATCTTGTAGAAAATATAAAAAAATCAGAAAAAACCACTTAAAAGTGGTTGTCTATTATTGTGACCTATGGTATAAGTAGGTGCAGTCTAACAATTTGACATTGTGATGTAAAATTAAAATGTTCTGGGGACCAGCAGTTGGCGTAATAGCTATGTCATTGGACTCCCATGTAGTCGATTGCAGTTCGAGTCCTGGACCGTGTGGCTTAAACTCATGCCAGGCGCGTGTGCGTTCCCAAGATGCCGAGAGGAGAATGGAGGAGAAGGGATTGTGGCAAAGCCATCTCCCCAGGGGGTGATTTCTCACTTTTTGTCTCTCTGTCTCTCTCTGTCTTTCTGTTGAGTGCACATGCCCTATAGAAAAATCCTCTCCAAAAGAAAAAAAAAATTCCCTTCTCCATTTCCTTTATACACCAAAAAGAAAAAAAAAAAAAACTCCATTCCCTTTATACCCCAAAAAAAAAAAAAAAAAAAAGAATGGAAGTATACTTCTTAGGTTTGAAAAAAATTATGGCTAAGTTCCAGCAGATGGTGTAATGGCTATGTCTCTGGACTCCCATGAAGTTGACTGCGGTTTGAGTCCTGGACCCCACCAGGGTCACTTAAACTCATTCTGGGTGGGTATGTGTGTGTGTGTCCACAATCCTTAGAGGAGAATGGAGGAGAAGGGATTGTGCTGTGGCCATTCCCCTTGGGGGGTGATTTCTCACTTTCTCTTTCTCTTTCTCTGTTTTTCTGGCGAGCACACATGCCCTACAGCAAAAACCTTTCCAAAAAAAATTACAAAAACCCTAAAAGTATTGGGCCATCGGAAAAGTCAGGACACATTTTTGCATAGAAAAATACACATGACTTTTTTGATAACCAATGGATTTCTAACACTGTAATTTATTTGCTCCTTTGCTTGCATGGAGAGCAAAAGAAAATATGTCCTTTAAAGTACTACCTACTCCTCATATGTATACATAGTCCCTTTTTAATTAGGGAAAGCTTAGCTCAGGCTGGTTCAGTTGAGTTACAGAATCAGATATTTTTAAACTTGGAGAGGATAGACGTTGGCAAGGAGTGCATGCACTTTGCAGATATTGTGTATGTGCAGAGGCAAGTGATGATTTCTTTCTGCCTACAGACCACGAACCAAGGTCACCAGAAAAGGCAGATACTCCATGTGTTATCTGTATGCCCATATTTTACTATCTATTAGATCATCGGGGAAAGTCATAATATGTTTATCTATGACTTTCTGTGCAAAAATGCGTCATGACTTTCTCTACGACCTATTCATATTACCGTAACATCATATTCTTTGGCTCCATAGAGCATGTTATAATAAGAGGTTGTTCATAATGTTTATCCCTTATAATAATATAGGGAATTGTTTCTATGCACTTTTAAAGTAAATGCCATAATGGTTCTCAACTCAGTCATCTAGTGAAGTCTGCACGACGAGTTAGGTCAGGGATCTGCAGCCCATTGCTTTGATTCATAAAGTGGCTTTCCCATGGATTAGGTTGTCTTTCACCTTTTGTGTCCAGTCAGTTGACCATGTAAACCATGCCTGATTACTGGGGAGCTATTTTCATTTTAAAGTCATTAACAAGGAGTAACCAACATTTTCCAATTTTTAACTTTTCTTATGGGCTGTCTTATGTTACAGAAAGGTTGGTTTTTATAGATATTATTTCTCACAATTAAAAAGTCACTTAAGTGGATTTAAACTTAAGGGACAAATTAAATTATAAGTTCTTTCTAAAGAAGATCAGTTTTCTGAACCATGCTATCCACTGGGTGAATGCCAGATATCCTTCTCATAAGTTGTGCCACTGAACTTCAAAGCATCACCTTACACAGAAAAATGGTATCTTCATAGATAAATATATTAATATCAGCCATATATGAAGACTGAAAAAAATCTTTAAGGTGACCAGAGGGACCAGTTTTTCTCTAAGGGGTCTTCCAGTTCTGGAGTGGAGCCCGTAGACTAGTAAGTACTCAGTAAATGCAAACAATTTGGAGAAATAAACTTTTAAATCTCATGCCAATACAATCAATTCTTTTTATCTTTTGATACTCCACGGTCTAATCCCACCTTCCCTTTGGACTTTGCTTTTAAAAAGATTATCTTTTTAAAATTAATGTGTAGCGAAGGAGGGCATCTCTTTTCTTGCTTTGAAAATGGTTTTGGCGTCTGCTATGAAAGGCTAAATCAGTTCCGTTCCATTCTAGTTTATTGATATCTTCCCGATAAGAGAATTGTTAAAGAAAAAAGGAAAGAAAAATGGAGAAAGACTCATATTTTTCAGATTAGTGTATTATCAATTTCTTATAACATGACTCAGCAGTAATGCATTGCTCAAACAATGCTGTGTCCATATGGGAGACCACAGGTTCAGTTCCTGGGCTGACCTGTAGGTGCTGGGCCAGCATGCCCTTGATCCTGGCTGGCTAGGAAGGCTGTGGAAGGCAAAGGAGGGACTGTAGCATGAGACCCTGTTAAGGGTACTTGCTTCTCTCTCTCTCTTTTTTAGCTTTGCTATAGGACACATATGTTTGCCAAAGAGAGATAGAGAGAATGAGAGATAAAGTGAGAAATCACCCTCCAGGGGGGATGATCATGCTTCAGTCCCTTGTCTTCCATTCTCCTGGAATTTTGGGGGCACAAAGACACAGCCTGGCATGTTTTTCAAACACTGGGTCTGGAACTTGAACTGTTCAGTTGGCCATGTGCAATTGGTCGCCTTAACCTCCACACTACCTGCTGGCTCTCTCAGTTTCTCTTTCTCTTGAAAGAAACAGTTAAACTTTCGGGCGGGGGGGGGTTAGTTAAGAAGCCCAATTTATTTCCCCTAATTTAAATTTGTACAAGGGTAGCAAAGTGAATATAGGGAATGAGCATGGGAATTCAAACATGTGAACACCCCTGAGTTCACAGACTTGGAGGAGTGATGCAGAACATAGAATGACATGTGAGGGATTGTTATTAAGAGGGAGTTTCAATAGTTTATGAGTAAATGCAGTTCATTCCTCCATGATCAGAGGAGTGGAAATTAAGTACTGAAAATGTTCAGAAAGTGAGTCTTTGCATTGGCTGGACTAGGGAAAGCTTCTGCTTTTCTGTCTGGGCACTGATGGATGAGCAGACTCTCAATAGTGTTGTTGGAGTCTTCCCATCTCTGCTGTCTTTTATGGCTACCTCCTGAAATGTGAGGGAGTGTTTCCAGCACCCACTTGTGCACTTAGTAACTTAGTATCAATATCCTCCCATGACATGATTTAAGGTGGAAGTTCTAGCCTGTTCCCAACTCTCTAGAGAAAGAGTTTGCAATGATCCTTCTTGCTCATCTTAGCCCTCTTTTGCCCATAGGCAGTTACCAGGTTCTGTGCAAACCTCTGGGGTTGGGGAGAGAGTGTGGTGTGGACAGGGGTATAGAGACCAGTTTCTTGTTCTTTCTTTTCTTTTCTTTTCTTTTCTTTTCTTTTCTTTTCTTTTCTTTTCTTTTCTTTTCTTTTCTTTTTTCTTTCTTTCTTTCTTTCTTTCTTTCTTTCTTTCTTTCTTTCTTTCTTTCTTTCTTTCTTCCTTCCTTCCTTCCTTCCTTCCTTCCTTCCTTCCTTCCTTCCTTCCTTCCTTCCTTCCTTTCTTTCTTTCTTTCTTTTTTAAAAAAAGCTTATATATTTATTTCTTCCATGAGTGAAAGAGTAAGTGAATGAGAGAGAGGGAGGGAGAGAAAGAAACAGTACCCTCAGCAGGGCATTTGTGTCTCAATCTACTTCTAGCCTCAGCCAGCCCCAGATCATGGGCACATGGATACAGGATGTACTCAGTGAGGTCTTTAAATATGATTCTGGGATCTTCCCATGTGGGCCAGCCTCTCGGAGTGATGTGTTTTACTGTCTCACAACTGTCTAACCCGTTTCCTGCTCTTCAGAGGTTCGCAGTCTCTATAGGGGGCCACTCACATGTAATACATGTTTTAAGCGATATGGAGCAGTGTGGGATAGATAGTTATACCAAGTGTTAAGAGAGTGTGAGAAAGAAGACACAAGCTTTGTTTGTCATGGACTCATTTCCATTTTTTCCTTAAGTAGTGTGGGATACAGAGAGAAGGCTTCATAATAGAAGTGACATTTGAGTGACATGGGTAAAAAATGGAGCATGTAATGAGAAGGCAGATGCTGTAGGAAGAAAAAGAATTTGCAGAATAATGTGCACAGAAAAGCACAAAATCATGAGCATGTCTATAGAGCTGGGGTGGGAGCTGTTCAGGAAGGAAGGACAGGAGACGAGGCTGGGAAGGTAAGCCTGTCTTTGGAGTGTTTGGACTTTATCATGCAGGTAACTTGAAGTACCGAACATCTTCACCGCTGAGAGATTTAGTAACTTTTGGTTGTAATTCTGTAACTCAGTGGCAGTATGAAGGATTCACTGGAGAGAAAGGGACTGGAAGGTAGTGAAAACAGTTGAGACCCTGATGTAGTGGTCTGAATGAGATAGGGTAAGGACCTGAGCCAGTACTAACAAGAGGAAGAAAATCCAAAATATATTTATCATCTAGACTGGGATCTGACTGGATGGTTAGGTAGAGGGTTTGCTGAGAATGACCAAAATTCATTTCTTGGAATATTTAGGTGTAAGGAGTTGTCTGCAAAAAGATCATGAAAAATGTGTGTTATGAAAAGACAGTATGATTTTCAAAATAAACTCATATTTGTATTCCATTTTTCCATGAACGTTTTTGAAGTTGTCATATTTTGTACCTATAATATCTTCAGATTATTTAAACTAAAGATAGAACATACTCAGAAAATAGAAAAAGTGAACATATAGTTTTTATGACTTTAATTAACAGTGAATCTAAAAATATGTTTTCTTTTTTTTTTTGGAGAGGTTTTTTTGCTATAGAGTGTGTGCAGTCTCCAGACAGATGAAGAGACAGACAGAAAGCGAGAAATCACCCCCCAGGGGGATAGTCACGCTGCAATCCCTTCTCCTCCATTCTCCTCTCGGGATCTTGGGCACACACGCACACGCGCCCGGCGTGAGTTTTAGGCCACCGGGTCGGGGACGCGAACCGCGGTCGACTACGTGGGAGTCCAGCGACATAGCCATTACACTAACTGCTAGTTCCCTAAAAATATATTTTCTGAGCAACATTCTCTCTTCTTAGATATTTTTCTTTTTTTTAAAAAAAATTTATTTAATTTTATTTATTCATTCATTTATTTTAATTTGATGAGAGACAGAGGGAGAAAGTGAGAAAGAAAGCAAGCCACCAGGTCCGGGACTAGAACCATGGTCAGCCATGTGGGAGTGTACAACACCTTAAACACTATGCCACCTGCTGGTCCCAATCCTAAATATTTTTTCTTTCTTTTTTTTTTGGAGAGCTTTTTGCTATAGGGTGTGTGAGCTCGCCAGGAAGACAGAGAGAGACAGAGAGACAGAAAGCGAGAAATCACCCCCCAGGGGGGATGGCCACACTGCAATCCCTTCTCCTCCATTCTCCTCTTCGGATCTTGGGCATGCATGCACATGCACCCGGCGTGAGTTTCAGCCACTCGGTCTAGGACTTGAACTGTGGTCGACGACATGAGAGTCCAGCGACATAGCCATTAGGCTAACTGCTGGTCCCCCTAAATATTTTTTCTAATTGAAGAGTTTTTAATGTATATTACTTACCCATTATATTTATAAAGATTATAGTAATGGTGAAGAGTGATATGATTTGTCTAGATTTAGCTTTGGGAGTAACATATACATTGGAATGTTATCATTTGCTTTCCCTATTTAAAAATTTTCTCCTTGTTTCTTCAAAAACACTCCTTTTTATAATCAGTGACTAAGTAGAAATCTTCTTTTTCCATTTTATAACTAATTTATCCAGTGAAATTCTATCACGAAAGAAAATTCAAAATGATTTGGAAAAGAAGCAAAATGTAGACTTTTAACAAATGAAGCTTCTGTTCAATTGTAATAATTGTGTAACATCCAGTCATTTTGGTTCTTTTGTGGATCCATTCCCAATTTTTCTTTAAAAACTCCCCTGACCTATTTCTAACTGACGTTTTCTTTGTGTCCCCTCCAGTAGTGGATGCCTGCCAACTACTGTAATTGTTCTACAAGACAGAAAATGTGTGTAACCATTTATAATCACTTCTATATGAGGAAGACTGTAGCATGCTCCTCTTTTAAGAAGAAGCAAGAAAAAACAAAGTGCTATTTTTCATAAGTTCACAGATCTGTAATTTTGTGGACATGGTTTTATGATTCATCTCTCTAAGATGTTGTGGCATTGGCTTTTATAGAAATAAAATAATGATAACCCTTTAAACTGCTCTCTGACAATATTGCTCCAAATCCAGATTTAGAAGTGAGATAAATAAGAACTTTTTAAAATTTTTAAAAACCTTTAAGGAATATAACCTAGAAATATTTTTGTATTTTAAAAAATTAAGTATGACTGCAAATGAAGATTTCCATTTATTTTTTATAAATAAACTCATGTGTCTCAATTACTTCTTCTTCTTTTTTTTTTTTAGATGTATAGGGTGCATGCACTTGCCAGAAAGACAGAGAGAGACAGAGAGACAGAAAGCGAGAAATCATCCTCCAGTGGGGATGGGCATGCCGCAATCCCTTCTCCTCCTTTCTCCTCTTGGGATCTTAGGCACACATGCACATGCGCCCAGCGTGAGTTTAAGCCACCAGGTCCGGGACTCGAACCACGATCGACTACATGGGAGTCCAGCGATATAGCCATTATGCTAACTGCTGGTCCCTGTCTCAATTACTTCTAACCAAAGGATGCCAGTTTAAGCACTTCTAGTCTAGGGATTCTATTTAAGACACCACTTCAAAACTAAGTAAAGGGGAGTGTATTTTTAGATGAGTAACTCAATTGACTAAAATTAGCTGAATAAAAGTAGATAATTGCAAGATCATACTCTTTTTGCTGACAGTATGTATCTCTATTCATATGTATCCTCCATATTTCTAGCATGTGTGTGTGAAGGCTTCATGCTCCCTACATCCAGCCGGTCTGTGTCTGTGGGATTGCCATGCGCTTGATTGGCCCTCAGAAGAGAATGTAGTGTACTGTTGGCCCTAACGAGAGCTGACCCTGACTTTTATCATCTCGAGCCAAGTGTTGATTTCAGTTTCTTTACTTCAAAGTTGGGAGCAGTGCAAAAAGGAGAAACTGAATGACATTTTGGGTTCTAATCCTAACACTTAGAGTTGTAAGGAAACTTTAAATTATTTACCTTCTCTGGGTTCTGAATCCTGATTTATAATTATAGATGATAATGTCTCTTTTGCAGGTTTGTCTAGGAATCAACTATGATAGTATTGATGTGAAGGATTTGGCATGCATGCAGGGACTTTAAAACGTTTATGGGAAAAAGGGATTAAAGTACAAATTTATTTGGGTAACATTTTATTTGAAATTTAGCCATAGTTTTTCATAATATGTATTTTCCACGAACTTTTTGAGGAACACTTTTATCTGGTGGTAAATAAACATATGGGCCAACCAGTGGCCTGTTGGTTAAGGTGACTGGAACCCACATGGTTGCTTGTGTGGTTTGAGTTCTGGACCTGGCAGGTTGAAAAACATTCTTAAATAAACTCATGTGTCTCAATTTCTTCTTTCTTCTTTTTTTTTTTTAGATGTATAGGGTGCATGCACTTGCCAGAAAGACAGAGAGAGACAGAGAGACAGAAAGCGAGAAATCATCCTCCAGTGGGGATGGGCATGCCGCAATCCCTTCTCCTCCTTTCTCCTCTTGGGATCTTAGGCACACATGCACATGCGCCCAGCGTGAGTTTAAGCCACCAGGTCCGGGACTCGAACCACGATCGACTACATGGGAGTCCAGCGATATAGCCATTATGCTAACTGCTGGTCCCTGTCTCAATTACTTCTAACCAAAGGATGCCAGTTTAAGCACTTCTAGTCTAGGGATTCTATTTAAGACACCACTTCAAAACTAAGTAAAGGGGAGTGTATTTTTAGATGAGTAACTCAATTGACTAAAATTAGCTGAATAAAAGTAGATAATTGCAAGATCATACTCTTTTTGCTGACAGTATGTATCTCTATTCATATGTATCCTCCATATTTCTAGCATGTGTGTGTGAAGGCTTCATGCTCCCTACATTCAGCCGGTCTGTGTCTGTGGGATTGCCATGCGCTTGATTGGCCCTCAGAAGAGAATGTAGTGTACTGTTGGCCCTAACGAGAGCTGACCCTGACTTTTATCATCTCGAGCCAAGTGTTGATTTCAGTTTCTTTACTTCAAAGTTGGGAGCAGTGCAAAAAGGAGAAACTGAATGACATTTTGGGTTCTAATCCTAACACTTAGAGTTGTAAGGAAACTTTAAATTATTTACCTTCTCTGGGTTCTGAATCCTGATTTATAATTATAGATGATAATGTCTCTTTTGCAGGTTTGTCTAGGAATCAACTATGATAGTATTGATGTGAAGGATTTGGCATGCATGCAGGGACTTTAAAACGTTTATGGGAAAAAGGGATTAAAGTACAAATTTATTTGGGTAACATTTTATTTGAAATTTAGCCATAGTTTTTCATAATATGTATTTTCCACGAACTTTTTGAGGAACACTTTTATCTGGTGGTAAATAAACATATGGGCCAACCAGTGGCCTGTTGGTTAAGGTGACTGGAACCCACATGGTTGCTTGTGTGGTTTGAGTTCTGGACCTGGCAGGTTGAAAAACATTCTGGTTAGGTGTATGCATGCCCAAAATCCCAAAAGAAGGAAGAAATGGAAGAGAAAGGATTGTGGCATAACCATGCTTCATGGTGGGATGCTTTCTCATCCCCTTCTCCCCCTAATTTCTCCTCAGTGTATACCCTTTGAAAAAATTAAAAATAAATTATAAACATAGTTGAGAGACATGTTGGGTGCAAAGAATCCCTTTTAGTTGCCTTCCTGAATGAAGAAGCAATCAGTGATTAAGGGACACTACCATGACCAATGGAATGATAGTGCTGGTGATAGTTACTCAGTATGCATCACCCTTTCTAAAGGTTTAAAGAGGTGGGAAAAAAATCAATTCTGTTTGTAAACACTTACATACATAAATATGAAAAGGGACAAAAGGGAATACAGGGGCTACTTTGGAGTGAGAGCTTTCTCATGTAATGTAGTCTAGGTAGAAGAAGAACCATGATATGACATGATGGGTAGATCTGACTGGGAGCTGAGCTCTGCACTGTACTTGGGTATAAATGTAATGAGAGAAAGCAAAATTCAGATTTATTTTTAAATTAAAATCAACCAGGGAAGGTAGTTGCTGTTATGATTGAGACATAAAGCCTTGGTGAGAGTCCCAGGAAACCCTATTAAAGAAAGAAAGTATCTCGG
>NW_006160154.1:3274368-3282148 GCF_000334495.1 Tupaia belangeri chinensis | reverse complement strand
TCGGCATTCAGCAGCAACAAATGACTTAGATAGGTCTCCTTTATTTAAGTAGTTTCTTTTTTTATAGGGAAATTATATTTATCATGTTTGTGTATCATTTTATTCTTCAAGCTTCTTACAGGCAGCGTGCTGTTATAGTCCCATTATCTTTGATTTCTTAGCATCTGTCAGAGTGCCTGCAGGTGGAATGTACACAGATAATGTTTATTGACTCAGAAGAATTGAGGAGAGGGTGGGTAAGGGTAGGGCATATTAGGAGAGGGAGGTGAAACTGAGATGAGGAGATTTAAGACACCCTTCCCCTACTTCTCAGTTTTTCTGGCATTGGCCTCGACTGTTCGGATGACAAAGCAAAGACTCTGCCATTTGTGATTTCCTGTTTGGTTGGTGTTTAGATCCCCAGCATGTAGCATAGCCTTTACATTTTTATTATATGAATTAATAAGCATCTCCCAGGTTCGTGATTCATCCCATCTTACAACAACCCTACAGGGAAGATATTACTAGTTCAATGGTGCAGGTGGGAAAGCGAGCTTGAAGCAGTGACTTGTCCCCATTTTCCCATCTGTGGGTGTGAGAGCTGGGGCCACACTTTTGATTCACAGAGATAGAGGAGGGAGAAGGGCAGAGAGTGAAGAATGGTAACTCAGGAAAATAAAGGATAAACCAGAAGGAAAATTAACTGGCTGAAAGAATGGGAAGAGCTGAAAGACAGAAAAATAAAAGTGGTTACAGTATATTATGCATTCTTTGCTCATATTGTTTCCTTTTTTGTGTTCAATTTAGTTTATAAAGGAAAGTTTTATAGGTTTATATCCCAAGTTTCCTACAAGTTGAGACTCCATTCAAATATGCTGGTTATTAGCATATATTAGGTTTATTTTATTGTGCATATTTCTATGATCAACTCAATTTACTTCCATACTTTCTATAAAATGTTACAAAAGAGAATGTTTAGTCACAGGTAGTTAAAAATGTAAGAGGAATTTAGAAACCACATGTGGTTTTAATATTCTCCAAAATGACCAATACAACTCAAGACGTGTCACCTTTACCATACCCAAGGGACCGAGTCTTATTTTTCCTTTCTAGTACAAAGTTGCCTTTATTACTCAATGGATGTATGTAGGTCTGACTATGTTTTGGTTCACTGGCTAATTTTTGCTTTGGCAAAGCTGTTTTTTCAATAAACCAGGATTTTTGGCAACCAAAACAACCAGTTCTCATTAAAATTAACAATAGATTCAAAAGCTTCGTGTAAAGTCTATATGATCCTTCGTTCTTATAACTTTTAAAGCACTTGAGGGAATTCATAATGCCCTTTTTGGAAGTAGAAAAGGCAGGAGCGCTGACTCAGAAACATGACATCATTTCCCCAAGTGTGTTTAATAAAACTAAAAATAAAGTTAAGTGATCACGTTTATATCAGTACAAAGAGAAGGGAAGTTTTGATTTTTGTCTGGCTGATGGGTGACTGAATGTGGCCTGTTGGATAAATTCCACTGGAGGCCACCAGCATTGCCAGTGGAGGACCCATCTACTATTCTCAGAAGCAAACTCCTCTGCACCAGGTTTGGAGCTCGGGGTCCAAATGCCAAGGTCCAAGTGCCTTGTGCTTGGTGAGCCTGCAGCGTATGGAGGAGACAGAGACACCAGCTGAGAGCAGGGACACTCTCAGTGGTGGTGCTTGTGAAACATCAAGCATTCCTGAAGATGGACAACTGGGGTGAGTCTGAAGCAGGAGTGGACCCTGAGAAAGCAAAGTGCCAATCATATGTAAAGGCCTAGTAAGAGAGCTTGTGAGGGGAAGGGGATTGATTTGCTGCACTAGAACACAGCAGGGGGTGTAGATTGGAAAAGTCAACAGAGGACCAAAGGACAGTGAAAAATAAGAGAGAAAAGAAGAACTTGAATGTTTTGATAAAGCGTTTTTATCTTGTTTGTGTATGTATTTGGGAGTAAAAATGTGCATTCTGACTGTTTTGGAATGGCCTGAGAGCAATGTAAGAAGACAGCTAAATGAACAAACCACCAGGCTCTCCAGAAAAGCTATGTGGGAGTCCAGCATCCTGCTGACTCCCCTTTTATTTTATTTTTTTTTAAGAATGATTTATTTGGGGCCTGTAGATAGTATAGCGTTCATGTTGCTAGACTCTCACATGGCCGACTGTGGTTTGAGTCCCAGACCTGGTGTCTTGAAAAATCACACTGGGTACGTGTACATGCATGCCCAAGATCTCGGGAGGAGAATAAAAGAGAAGGGATTGCAGTATGACTATCTCTCCTGGGGGATGATTTCTTACTTTCCCTCTCACTGCCTCTCTCTCTATCTTACTCTCTAGAGAGTACATACACCTTAAGGCAAAAACCTCTTTAAAAAAGGAATTATTTATTTCATTTTATTTATTATTATTATTAATTTTATTTTGGCCAAAGATAGAAATAGAGAGGGAAAGTGAGAAAGCAAATTCCCAGGTCTGGGACTTGAACCACTGTTGGCCATGTGGGAGTCCAGTGCTTCAACCATCATGCCACCTGCTGACCCCTAAACTGGTGCCTTAATTCTATTTTTTTCATGAACTGTTTGAAGTTACCTCATATATATCACATATATTTTTGTTGACTTACATGTTTTTGTATTCTTTTCTCCCTTGGACTCTCTGAGAACAAAATTTGAGTTGTTTGATGTATATTTAAGGTAAAAAGTTGCTGACGAACTGTACAAGGAAACCTAAAATGTACTTACTAATAGAAATCAAAGAAGACATAAAGAAACGGAAACACATCACACACTCATGGATTAAAAGACTCTTTATCATTAAAATGTCAATGCTACTAAAATGATGTGTAGATTTAGTGCAATCCCTATAAAAATTTCAATGATTTTTTTTTTTCAGAAATAGAAAAGCCATCCAAAAATTTATATGGAATTGCAAGGGAACTCAAATAGCCTAAACAATATTGAAACAAAAATGAAGCTGAAGGACTTATCCTTTCAGATTTCAAAACTTACAACATAGCTTCAGTAATCAAAAGAGCATCGTAGTGGTGTAAAGACAGACATATAGACTGATAGAATAGAATAAAGGTCCCAGGAATAAACTCTAACATATGCGGTAAAATGACTTTTGACAAAGGTGGTGAGATCATTTAATGGGGAAAGGTGGTCTTTTCAACAAATGGTGCCGGGAAAGTAGTATATATGCATGCAAAATATTGATGTTGGACCATTACCTAACACCATATATAAAAATAAATTAAAAGTGGGTCAAAGACCTAAATTAAACCTAAAATGATCAAACACATAGATTAAAACACTGGGCAAAATCTTCACTGTATTTGATTTTGCAATGATTTCTTGGATATGACACCAAAGGTATAGGTAACAAAAGAAATAACAGACGAATTGGGCTTTATGAAAATTAAAAAAAATTTTGTTAGCAAAAGAAAATATTGGAGCCAACAGGCAACATGGTGGTTAAGTTGTTGGACTTCCACATGGCTGACTGTGGTTCGTTCAAGTCCTAGACCTTGTGGTTTGAAGATCATGCTGGGGGCGTGCGTGCATGCCCAGAATCCCAGGGAGAGAGTGGAGAAGGAAATATGCCATGGTCATCCTCCTGGGGGGTGATGTTTCAATTTCCCTTTCATTCTTTTTTTTTTAATAGAGTTTAGGGCACATGCATTTGCCAGAGAGACAGAGAGACAAAAAGTGAGAAATCACCCCCCAAAGGGAATGGCCACACCACAATCCCTTCTCCTCCATGCTTCTCTCAGGATTTTGGGCACGCACGCACACATGCCCAGCATGACTGTCAAGCATCCAGGTCCAGGACTTGAACCACAGTTGGACATGTGGGAGTCCAGTGACATAACCATTATGCCATCTGCTGGTCCCTCTCACTTTCTATTTTACTATATCTCTTCGGTAAGCACATGCACCCTATGGCAAAAACCTTAAAAAAGAAAAGAAAAAAAGACAAGATCAACAAGTAAAGAGAACTCACAGAATGAGAGAACATATTTGCAAATCATGAATCTAATAATGGATTAACATCCAAAAACATATAGGAGACACCTAAAACTCTACAGCAACAAAAGCAAATGACCTGATTTAAAAATGTGCAAAAAAACTTGCATAGAGCCTTTCTCCAAAAAAGATATACAAGTGACTAAGAAACACATAAAAAAAAGTTCGACATTACTAATAATTAGGGAAATACAAATCAAAACTATAATTAAGTGCTACTACACACATACAAGGATAACTGTTATCAAAAACAAACAAACAAACAAAAACAAAATAATAAGTGTTAGCAAGGGTGTAGAGAAATTGGAATCCTGCGCATTGTTGGTGAGAATGGTAAATCAGTGCAGGTGTTGTTGAAAATTGTGTTATGATTCTTCAAAAAAAATAAAATAGAATTGTCACATGATCTAGTAATTATAGCCCAAAGAATTGAAAGCAGAATCTTAAAGAGCTATTTGTATACCCATATCCATAGAAGCATTATTCATAATATCTAAAAGGTGGAATCAACACAAGTGTCTATTAATGGATGAATGAATAAGAAAAATATAGTATATCCATACAATGGAAGATTATTATTCAATCATAGAAAGAAATGAAGTTTTGCAGTGTGCTACAATATGAATGAATCTTGGGGTCATCATGTTAAGTGAAGTAAGCCAGTCACAAAAAGTCAAATATTCTATGATTCTACTTCAGTGAAGTTCTTAGAGTAGTCATAATCATAGAGACAGTAGTAGAATGGTGGTTGCAAGGACAGAAATAGGGAGCTATTATTTACTGGGTACACAGCTTCAATTTTACAAGATGAAAAGAGTTATGGAGATGGATGGCAGGACAGTTGTATATCAGGAGTGCATTTTATACCACTCAACTGTAGCCTCAAACATGGTTAAGATGATTTTATTTTATGTGTATTTTACTATAGTAATAAAAATATGGAAGAAAAAGAAGTGCTGATAGCTAATGTATAAGGATGGTAAGAAGCTGCTAAAATAAAATGTATCCTACCTTAGTTTCGACAGTAGATACTATATACCAAAGTCTTTGAGATGACAGATTCTCCCTTGTGTGTGTGTATTTTCCAAAGGACCTAAGAGCCAAGTCCATGACTCTGAGACCTCAAACCAGAATGTAGAGGAAAGAAATGTTTTATAGAAATATTTTTGAAGAGAAATGTCTTCAAGTGGACAAGAGTAGAGGGATGTAACCTCCTTCACATCAAACTTAGTGAAGCACTCAGAGAACTTTAAAAATGTATTCACAGACACTCTGGGGTCCAGACCTGACTGCTGAAACCAAAGAACGTGGAGGTCACAGGAGGGAGGTGGCTGTCTTGGAATCAGTCTGCACTCCCGAGCTGGATAGGTAAAGGTTGTGGGAGAGTTTCAGAATCACCTGAGCTAAGTGGAACAGCATCAGAGTGGGTTCAGTGACTCCTTTACAAATGGGGAGGAGCGGCCCCAGAAACAAGAAGCAGGTGATGTGGAACTTGCAAAGTGTGTGGAACTTGTCATGAGTGGACAATCTGGTATAAAATGAAATGACCAGAGTCATGAGAACCATAGAAGTCATCAGTGGTGATACTTTTCAAAGACCCACTTTAATTACCTGTCAAACTCATAGGACTCAAAGCCTTTCTTAGCATCCTGGCTTTGGCCTGTGTGGGGTTAAGTTGCACCAATTATTTGAGGGAATAAGTGGAAAGCAGAAACTTCTCATGTCTCCTTTCTGGAATGCAGGCAGCTTCTGACAAGGCCTTTGTATAGGGTTGTAATAGTAGGGACAAAGAGAAGTATGATCTTTGAGTGGAGATGGAAAGGTGAAATATTATTTAATGACTCTGAGCTTGTTCCAGTCACAGAGCTGAAATGATGTCACTTAAAGTGGCCTCAGGACTGTCATCATATAACAGTGACTGGAACAGACATCATGGGACCTGCCCAAATTCCCAACCCAAGGCACAGAACAATTACTTGCACAAAATATCCACTCTCTACCTCACCAATGTCCTTTAATAATTTATTAAAAATGTGTCTTGATTATTTACTAGTAGGCTTTTTTTTTTTTTTTCGCTATACGGTGTGTGTGCTCGCCAGACAGACAGAGACAGAGAGACAGAAAGCGAGAAATCACCCCCCAGGGGGGATGGTCACGCCGCAATCCCTTCTCCTCCATTCTCCTCTCGGGATCTTGGGCACGCACACACACGCGCCCGGCGTTGAGTTTTAAGCCACCGGGTCCAGAACGCAAACCACGGTCGACTACGTGGGAGTCCAGCGACATAGCCATTACGCTAACTGCTGGTTCCCCTAGTAGGCTTTTTTAAAAAAGAATTATTTTATTTAACTTTATTTATCATCATCATTATTTTTCAGTTTGGTCAGAGAGAGACAGAGGAAGGGAAAGTGAGAAAGCAAGCCACTAGGTCCAGGACCCAAACCATAGTTGGCCATGTGGGAGTTCAGGGCCTCCAACTACCATGCCACCTGCCAGCTATACTAGTAGACTTTTAAAAACTTAACAGTTATTGTCATCTAATATTTCCACCGACACTATAAAATTAATTTTGCTATGTATAATAGATTAGAGCAGTGTTGTGTATAGTGTTACTGGGTGATTCAGTTCACTCAAAAATTCTTACTTTCTGGCTGAAACTTTCTATAGAGGCTTAAAAAGCTTTTTCTGACCAGCCTCCTTCCCCAGCTGAATCTGTGTCACTTCTTGTGAATGCCCGTTTAAGGTCATTCCTTTGTTTCTCAAGTCTTCAGCCCCACGCCTAGTTTCCATTGTCACTACATCCTGTTTGCTTGGGTCCTGAGGAAAGCGCATAAGGAAAGACTATGAATTTGTATTTATTTATTTATATTTCCTATGAGTGAGAAACAGAGACTGAAAGCACCCCAACTGGGTCCTCACAGTGTGACCCTCAGCTTCAGCCAGCTCAGAGCATGGACATATGCCCAACTTGTTCAGGATGGTTTCCCAGTGCAAACTTGGAAGCTTCCCATGTGGGTCAGTATTCTTTTTTTTTTTTTTTCTTTTTTTTTGGAGAGGCTTTTGCTATAGGGTGTTTGCGCTTGCCAGAAAGATAGAGACAGAGAGACAGAAAGCGAGAAATAACCCCCCAGGGGGATGGCCACATTGCAATCTCTTCTCCTCCATTCTACTCTCAGGACCGTGGGCACGTTTGCACACACGCCTGGCGTGAGTTTAAGCCACCGGGTCCGGGACTCGAACTGTGGTCGACTACATGGGAGTCCAGCGACATAGCCATTATGCTAACTGCTGGTTCCTGGGTCAGTCTTGAAGAGCATTGCATAACTGCTGCACCACTGTCTGGGCCCTTATTTTTAAAACGAGGTATTTATGCTATAGGGTGCATGCACTCGCCTGAGAGACAGAGAGACCAAAATCAAGAAATCCCCCCTGCCCAGGGGACATGGCCACGCTGCAAGGCCTTCTTCTCCATTCTCCTCAGGATTTGGGGCACTCATGTACACAGCATGAGTTTTAAGCCACCAGGTCCAGGACTCAAACCGTGGTTGGTTAAGTGGATGTCCAGTGATGTAACCATTACACCATTTGCTGCATCCTTCTTTTTCTTCTTTTGCTAGACAGGGCATGCGCTTGAAGGATTCGTCCACGGATTGATGTGCTTTGAGACCACAGTAAGGGTTGACCTTCTAGGTATTAGTGACTACTGTTGTACATGGATCCGAGGGCTCTTGATAGATGAAAGTGCAAACT
>NW_006160154.1:3272805-3274337 GCF_000334495.1 Tupaia belangeri chinensis | reverse complement strand
CTTTCCATTGGTTAATATCCTAGTTCATTTGCTTGTACAGGTTGGTCTGATAAATATTTGCCCATTAGGTTTTTCTGAACTTGTCTTCATAATGAATTCTCCTCTCATTGGCTAATCATCCTTAGCTCTTCCAAGTAAGAAAAGGCACATGTGACTTACACTGATCTCCCTTTTAACTACGGTAAGAAAGGGGTATGGAACAACTGTAGACTATTCTGTTTATTAATTATGAGGGTAAATTCTAATATTATTTGGGGGGAAAGAGAGAAGTGTTAATATCGCTTTTGGGGGTTAACTGTAATAGTTATTTCTATACTGGGGGTATTAAATAAGAAGCACACAAATTTACTTGTTCACCATGTAGTTCTTGAATTGCCTTAATAGATGTTCCTTTTTTTTTTTTTTTTTTTTCAATTTTCTTTTTGCTATGTATTTCTCCTTCCAGAAATAAGCCAAAGGAAGGGCCTGGTCTTCACTGAAGCCTTGTTAAACCTCATACACTTCCAAATTACAAGGCCAACTGTAGTTATTATGAGGCGATTCCATCAACTCTATGACTTATGTTCCTACTTTCAAGGAACTTTCATTTGGAATGAGACACGTAGCCAGTAATATTAGGTAATATACATCTAAAGTTATACACATATTTTTAACATGTCATAGGATATATTTATGTACATTCTCATCTATTACTTTGCTGTGGCTCTCCTTCCCTCCAGCATATGGAATCATTGCTCCTACATTTGTGCCTTAAAAATGAACACAAAACCAGCAGATGCCATCATGGTTATCTTGCTGGCCTTCCACATACTAGACGGAGGTCAAAGACCAGATCTGACGGCTTAAAACTCTTGCCAGGCACGTGTGCATGAGTGCCCAAAATTCTGAGAGGAGACTGGAGAAGGGACTGTGGTGTGTCCATTTCCCCAGGGGAGGGTGTGATTTCTCGCTTTCTGTCTCTCTGCCAAGTGTGTACGCCCTATAGCAAAAATTGCTCAATAAATAACAAACTACAAAGCCATACAAGACACAGCAACCACCACGGTCCACTCTCATGCCATAGAAGCCACGACAGGTTAATCTTATTTAGAGATGCTTCCGTGGAGTAAGTCATTGGAGCTGAAGGAGATGTAGGCCCTGTAAATATCTACTTTTGCATTCAAAGCATTCTCAAACTCACAGGGTAAACCTACCTTCTGTCCAGATGTGCATTCCTCAAATACCGTGGCTGTGCGTGCTTGAGGTCCCGGAAGTGGCTCGGCGGCGGAAAGGGCGGGGACCTGGGCGGGGCCAGGTGGGGTTGGGCGGGGCCTGGGCAGGGACAGGCAAGGGAGGCGGGTTAAGGGAGGGAGTGAGAGGGGTGGGGCGGGGCAGCTCCTTAGATAACGCTCAACCTGCCCGTGGGCCGCGCCTTCAGGGCCCGGGCTACCGGGAGCGTGCCGCCGTCGCTTCTGCCCGCTCCTCCTCCGTGGCTGCAGCTTCCTCCTGCATTTCCACCTTGGCTGGGACTGCAGCTCCTGGAGCTGGAGGAC
>NW_006160154.1:3229645-3272794 GCF_000334495.1 Tupaia belangeri chinensis | reverse complement strand
GGCGGGGCCCGCCTGCGCCATGAGGATCCCGCCCTTCGGGCCCATGCGGGGCCTGTTGGTGCTGCGGGGCTGGCCGTGACTGGGAGCCAGCGTTGGGGGACGGATACAAGCCCCGCTCTCTCGGTCCCCAGCGATGGGAGACAGGTAAGCCCTCCAGGGGCGGGCCGAGAGCCCCGTGGGGGTCCTGGCGGGGGGTGGGGGCGCGCGCCCGGCGGATGCCAGGCCTGTGAGGTCCGCCCCACGTGGTCCCACTGAGGTTCCCTCTGCCTTCTGCACAGGTGGGTCCGGGTGACCGTCCTCCCTGGCTGCGTGGGCTGCAGGACCGTGGAGGTTCCAGCGTCCTGGACAGCGCGCGACGTTAAGGAGCGCATCTTTGCGGAGACCGGCTTCCCGGTGTTGGAACAGCGGCTGTGGCACGGCGACAGGGAGGTATGGCGGGCTGGGAGCCGAGGGCGACTGTTCTCCGAGTCAGGCCTGCCCTGCATGCGAGGGTTTTAGCACAGTAGTATACTTGCACACGGTGACATTGAGCGAGATTTCTTGTTAATGTCGTGGAAAACAGATGTTCAGATTTCAGTGCTTTGTATATAACTTAAAGGAGATTGACATGGGTAGGTGTGTCTGAAATTAGTCGTAATTTTCTTGATTTACCGTTTCAGCATTTGTATGCGCCTTTCTTCCTATTTGTCTGAATCTTTACTTCCTGAAATTAAGATAATTTTGATGGGATTACTTTAAGACATTTTCTTTAAAGCGATTTAATCATTACTCATATTTCTCTATTTGTAATTATTCCAGTTGTAATTGGGATACTAGAAACTATCTTCACCTTTAATATCTAGTAACTTATCCTATTTTTGAATCACAGATATTGAGGGCTGAAAGGATCTTCAGATATAATAGAATCTATTAAAGAGTAGCCTTATACTAAGATTTCTAAAGTACAAATGAATGACAGTACTTTGGAAATTAGGAATTTCTGATATTGTTATAGCTGTCCTTTAAGTTTGGTGAAAAATTCTACAGTTTTCTTAAAGGAGGAGTTCAATTAAAGACATTTTTACTGAGAAGTAACTTGTTCTCTCAGTAAAAATGTATCTTCACTTTTTTTTTTAGGTTTTTGCTATTGGGCCATATACTCACTAGATAGAGAGAGACAGAGACACGGAGAGAAAGTGAGACTGCCCTCTCCCAATGAGCACATGGCAATCCCTTCTCCACTCTCCTTTCTGGATTTTGGGTTTGCGGGAATATGGCACACTGTGATTTTTAAATCCTGGGGCCCAGGACTCCACTACTGGAATCCTGTTCCTTAACCACCACACCACCTTCTGGCCCCTATCACCACATTTTTACATGATAAAGAACATCAATTTCTAAGATTTAGGAGCCTCACAAAGAGTTGAACAGATTACAGTATAGAATGATGTTTCAAGTATGGCTTGTCGGAATAGTCTTGACACATTTTTCTATTGAAAATAGAAAAAAATACATCATGACTTTTCTGGTGACCTATAGATTTCCTTGCTTTGTAATACAAATGTTGATGACGTGCTTAGTACCTGTGATTTAAAAAAAAAAATATTCATTCATTTATTTCAATTTGACCAGAGAGACAGAGTGAGATGTTTTTTTAACAAGCCACCAGGTCCAGGACTCAAACTGTGGTTGGCCATGTGGGAGCATCCAGCACCTTAACCACCATGCCACCTGCTGGTCCCAGTACCTATGTTTTTTAATCCTTCAATTGAATCTTGACCTTCTTCGTACCTGGGTTAATCTTCTGGTGCCTTATTCCCTTAGACACAGATTTCTGATTAATCTCTTTTCATGTGCCTCCTCAGGTGGCTCTCTTTCTCAGTTCCCCAAGATGTTTCTTGGTGTGCAGACATCAACTTGATTGAAGACTTTAGACAATTGAAAAGAAGCAAAGTGTGTCATTTTTACCCTTTTTCTGTGCCTATCATCTCCTTCTAACTTTCCTCTCACGTCTACTCTCCTGATTCTGTTCCACTTCTTTGGGTGCTTCTTTGGTTCTACTTTGTCATCTTCCCTAGATGTGAAACCCCAAGGCTTGGTCATGGCTCAGTCTTGCCGTTGGAAGTGTTTTTCAGGTGTATGCATAGGCATGGATGTGGAATGATGAAAGTAGCAATGTGTGTAAAGCATTCGGGGTTATGTGTGGACAGGAGGAAGGGGTGCTAGCTCTGGTACTTTTGATCTGGTATAAAGTAATGATGCCCTAGACTGTTGCTATAAATGTGGAATTGAAAAGAAAGAGTTTACAGGAGACTTTGTAAGAGACAAAATTGTCATAATTCAGAACCAAATGGATGTAGGAGGTGGGAGGATGGGTGTAGAATAAGACAGAAGGTCTTATGAAGGACATTCTCAAGTCTTGACTCAGGCCAAGAAAGTAAGAGTTTAGTTACCAGAGATAAACAAGTACAAGGGTACTTCAAAAGGTTTGTGGAAAATGAAGTTAAAGTATGAGTTTATTTTGGTGGAAAATATTGTTAACTTCATGCATAGTTTTTCCATAATGTGCATTTTTCATTAATTGTTTTGAAGACCTCCTTGTACAAAGAGGGGAAAAGGTGATTATTAGTTTGCTTTTATGTATGGTTTAGCTGATGGTAAAACATAAAAGAAGTATCTGAGAAAACACTCAAGATGGAGAGGTGGATTGCCTAGACCCTAGTTCCTATACTTCCTGTTTGTATATAACAGGCCAAATGAATTCGTACGTTAGGAGCTATGTTGAATTTCTAATATGAATGAAATAAAACTGATTCTAACCAATTCTAAGATATCTACTAGGTAACAGTATAGACGAGTGTCAGTCAACAAGACAGCTGCACGCTGAGGCCTGAAATTCTATGGAGAAAGGTCAGGGCTGCAGATAGAATTTTAGGAACTAATGGATACTTAGCACATTTTTCTTTCTGTACTTGGTACAATGTCTTCGAATATGATTGCCATTTATTTGAGCACTTGTCTGTGTTTCAGACACCCTTCTAGAAACTTTGCATACATAATCTTGTTTAGTACTCAGAAGATGCTTGCGGGTTAGTTGTTAACTAGTCTATTTGGCAGGAGACTACAGCCAGGCAGAGTGGACAAATACAAGGTCAACATTTAACCCCAGTCACTATAGTTTCATTTCTAGTCTATGGACTTTTAAAATTTTATACCATAGAGAATCTGTCAAGGTGTTGTCAAGGTGTTAACTGGGGATAAATAAAAGTTAAACATAAATGTTTTGCCCAGTGCTTACAAGCTGAAGTGACCAGGTAGATGGTGATGCTATTAAAATAATAAGATGTGAAATAAAATTGTCAGAAGCCAAGCTAGTGAGTTCACCTTTTGATAGTTTGAGCTTTAAGGGCCTTGGAGGATGTCAGTGTGAGACAGATGGTGGTACATAGTCGGAAATGTTGAATGTTTTGAATAGTAAGTGATGTCCTTCACTCCCTGTCAATGAAGTGTGAGTCAGAAGGTGGTAGCCTTTGGTTGAGCTTCTGAGTAAGGTTTGCAGACTGTTGATCTGTTAGAGAGCACTCCATAGGGACACTTTGGAGTGGGTCCTTGGGCTATTTATACTGCTCCTGTGAATCGCAGTAACACATCTTGGAGCCTGCCCATATGAGAAACAAAAAAGTTGACAAAACCATACCAAACATCAAGGCGTTTTTTGGGAGGGCCAATTTCAGGGTAGTTATAGAGCAGAGCATCATCAGGAGTTGGAAATCTCATTTTCCCTTTCATCCATACCACACCATTGATTGAATGATTGATTGATTACTGTGGGAGCATCTGTATATTCCAAAGTTTATTTCTAGGAACAATATCTCAGAGGATCCTCCTTGAAAATAAATGAAAGAAAATTGGCTGCTAATATTTGGGAACTATTACTTAGTATAAACTTTTTTGAAAATGTTATCTTATATATTAAGATGCTAAATGCCCTAAACATGAAATTATTCCAACTAATTTGAAAACAAGGTTTTATTATTTTTATTATTTTTTGTTTTCTAATATCTTTTGAGGTCCCAATGAGCTCTGTGGTGAGTAGTAAACTGGAAATGCTGTTCAAAAAATGCTTTTCTTGGGAACCAGCAGTTAGCGTAATGGCTATGTCGCTGGACTCCCACGTAGTCGACCGCGGTTCGCGTCCCAGACCCGGTGGCTTAAAACTCATGCCGGGCGCGTGTGCGTGCGTGCCCAAGATCCCGAGAGGAGAATGGAGGAGAAGGGATTGCAGCGTGACCATCCCCCCTGGGGGGTGATTTCTCGCTTTCTGTCTCTATGTCTCTCTCTGTCTGTCTGGTGAGCGCACGCGCCCTATAGCAAAAACCTCTCAAAAAAAAATGCTTTTCTTTATGTTAGTGATCTTGATTCATCATAAACTGTTATGTTAAAGCAAAGATATGTGCATCTTTATTTAATTGTAATTTATTTAGGGAAAAATTCTTAAATTAAAAAAAATTAAATCCTTTAAATTTTTAGATAAAGTTTTTGAATACATTTCTAATCTCTGAAATATTTACTTCTCCAGAGTAACTTACTTTCTGATAAGCATTATTTCCTAAGTGAAAAAAAATTGAGGTGAAAGTTTGAATTTATGGTACTAGGGATGATATTGCTTTTCTTTTTTTAAAAAAAATATTTATTTGATTTTATTTGTTATTGTTACTTATTATTATTTTTTAAATTGACCAAAGAGACAATGAGAGAGAGTGAGAGAAGGGGAAAGTGAGAAAGGAAGCTGCCAGGTTCTGGACTCGAACCATGATTGGCTAAGCAGGAGTCCAGCACCTTAACCACCATACCGTCCGCCAGCCCCAGTATTGCTTTTCATATATTTTCTTTTCTTTTTCAGTTAAGTGACTGGACCAAGATTGGAGATCTGACTTCCAAAAATTGTCATCTTTTTGTAAACCTTCAATCAAAAGGCTTAAATGGGGGAGGTATAATATTGACTTTACCACATTTAGTTGTATAAAGATTATGTTTTAACAAAGAAGCAGAGAGCAAAATTGTTGTTGCCAGGGGCTGGAGGGAGGGAGAAATGGGGTGGTGTTAGTTAAAGGATACAAAGTTTCAGTTATATAAAGTAAATAAAATCTGGAGATCTGTAAAATATACTGGGTGTGATTAGCAATACTGTATTGTAGATTTTAAATTTGCTAAGAGGGTAGACTTTATATTGGGTCGTTAGAAAAGTTGTGACATATTTTTCTGTAGTTTACTATGTAAAAATGTGTTGCATGACTTCCAATAACCCGATATTAAGTGCTCTTATCACCAAAGGCAAAAAACAAAAACAAGAGGATTGGGAGAAAACTTTCGGGGAGTGATGGATAAGTTTATTACATTGATGGTAATGATGGCTTGATATTTTTCTTGGGTGTGTACTTATCTGCAGGTGCATTAGGTTATATACATTACATAGCCACAACTCTGTATGTCAGTCATACTTCAGTAGTTTTTAAAAAAGGCCAAGTGAAATGAAAACACATGATGTTGGGATACAGTGAGGGGATATCAGGGCAGAAGAAAACTGAGGTCAGTGCAGCTAGGACAGGAATGAGTGGGATGGAAGTCTTAACACATTCTCGTTTAGGCTTGGTCTTGGTGGAGGGTTATCCCTACTCATTCTCATACCCAGGGCTGTCACTTATGTGAAGGTGAGAAGGTATAAAGTGATTGAATGTTAAAAAAAAAAAAAGAAAAGAAAAAGGAAAACAAAGGCAAAAGAAAAGTGTATCCAGTGATATAAGGCTTAAAGGTACTAGAACTAGGTAGCCATTGAGGCACTGACTGCAAATTTCAGAACAATTAGAACACTGGTTGACTTTAAGAGTATTAATCATGTAATAATAGGTACCACTATCTCTGGTTTATTATTTAGCAGCAAAGTACCCACAAAATACCACCATTTATTCTATTTCTTTTGGAAAATAATAATTTTTATAATCCTTGCCATGATTTTTATTTTTGAATTAATAATCTGTTATGATAGTGTATTTTTAGATGATTTTTTGGAAACTTAATTTGTTGAGTTAAAGAATTTGATATTTGTTAAATCTTCATATTTATAATTTGTAGTTCATTTAAAAATCTTGATATTTGTGGCGTGGTGGTTAAGAGCATTAAAAAAAATATTGTTATTTGTAAAAATTTCCTTTATATTCTACTGAATTGTGTCGTAAGGCAGATTTTTGTACCGGAGTGCCAGAGTGGTATGTCTGAAATGTACCTTGTGTGTGGAGTCTTCAGAAAGTTCATGGAAAATGCATAGTATAAAAAAACTATGCATAGATTTCACCTTTTTTTGGGCACTATAATAAACTTATATTTTAATTCCATTTTCACATGAACATTTTGGAGTACTCTCATATAGTTATATTACATTTTGGAACCAAATTACACGTTGGTAATAGGTCATGGGATTTTTTTATATAAATAATTTAATATGTGTTCTATATTATAGGTCGATTTGGTCAGACAACTCCACCACTTGTAGATTTTCTCAAGGACATTTTAAGAAGATATCCAGAAGGAGGACAGATTCTGAAGGTAGGGTACATGTTGTGTTTATGTGTAATTTACTTTGATAACAATGAGATTCTTAAGTAAAGTTACTTAGAAGTCCTGTTACTTTTAAATTTTAAAAATGTCATCTAGATTTCAATGACTGTCTTTATTTAACTTCACAGCTGCAGTACATAGCTGGATGGGATGGGTTTGAGATTTCAGTCATGAAAACACATGAGATTCCAGGGCAAAGGAACACACTGAGTTGCTGGGTACTGTAATCAAGTACAGTGTCGCTCCAGTGAGGTTTTATGTAGAATCCTGTGCAGGGGTAAGTAAGCAGGCAACCAGCCAGTCAGCCAGCCAAGCAGATTAACACAAAGTCCACATTCAGAAGTCATAAAGACATGCCCATTTGGGACCAGCAGTTAGCATAATGGCTGTGTCACTGGACTCCCATATAGTCAACTGTGGTTCAAGTCCCGGACCTGGTGGTTTAAAACTCATGCCAGGCACGTGTGTGTATGTGCCCGAGATCCCGAGAGGAGAATGGAGGAGAAGGGACTGTGGTGTGGCCATCCCCCTGGGGGGTGATTTCTCGCTTCTGTCTCTCTGTCTCTGTCTTTCTGGTGAGTGCAAAAGAAACAAAACAAGAAACTGAACAGCCATAAAAGAACAATCATGGAATATACTGCTAAAATTAGATTTTAGGCATAAGCTTAATAGGAAATTTCCTTAATTAATTGTAAATGTAGATCAGTTATGTATTTTCCCTCTCATTAACTTACCTAGTGTTTATTACATTCAATATCTTAGCCCTCATTTTATTTTCTAGTTAAGAAATTTTTTAAAAATATGGCCTGGGTCTCTAATTTACGTCATCATGCTCGACTAAGCAGTGATTGAAGGCTGTGTTTTTAGTGATCGTTATGATGGGATATTGGAGGAGTTTCAGTCCATCTTTTAGGATAGAGACTAGTGGTTCACAGAGAGTTAATTTGAAAACTATGTTTATGTTGACTCATTAGGAAAGTGAAGATGGAAAGAATGTGGTCATGAAGTTCTTATGGGGGTAAACAAGTCAATGGAATAGGGACCAGCAGATGGCATAGTGGTTACATCGTTGCTAGACTCCCACCTAGTCCATTGTGGTTCAAGTTCTGGACCCGGTGTTTTGAAACTCATGCCGGGCATGTGTGCCTGCACGGCCAAGATTGCAAGAGGAAAATGGAGGAGAAGGGATTGCAGCATGGCCATCCCTCCTGGCGGGTGATTTGTTGCTTTCTGTCTCTCTGTCTGGTCAGTGCATGTTCCCTATAACAAAAACCTCTCAAAAAAAAAAAGAAAAAAAAAAAAGAAGTCAATGGAATAAATTAAAAATGGAGATTTAGTTGGTGATAATAGGAGTAAGGTCTCATCTACTCAAAAGTTGTGATTGGGATTCTAGTGGAAAACCAAGCAGCGGTTTAAGTAAGATAGCTGGCAAAGAGCTGACGCTTATACTTCTGCTTTGCTTATTGCATGTATATGTATTGTCACCAGGTCAGAAGAATCTTTGTTCCTGGAATATTTTAGTAGAATTCTGCTGTGCTAGATTTAATAGGAATCTTAGATAGACCTAGGCTTAGACTACCACCTTTTGTAATGTTTGCTGAGTCCATTTTAGAGATTTTAGTGACTTACTCAAGAGCAAATGCAACATTTATTGCTGCTGCTTTTCAGAATCCTCTGAAGATTACAGTTTTGGAGGAAAGTTTCCCATCCTATCTTTTGTTCAACTTGCAATTTATAGTTGGAGTCTGGGATGGAATTTTTCTTCAGTTTTCTCCATGTCTCCTCCCTAAAATACACATAAATAACAACTATTTATTTATTTATTTAGGAGAGGTTTTTGCTATAGGGCACTGCGCTCGCTCACCAGATAGACAGAGAGACAGAAAGTGAGAAATCACCCCCCGGGGGGATGGCCATGACACAATCCCTTTTCCTCCATTCTCCTCTCGGGATCTTTTGGTTTTTTTTGTTTTGTTTTGCTTTTTGGAGAGGTTTTTGCTATTTAGGGCACGTGCGCTCGCCAGACAGACAGAGACAGACAGAGAGACAGAAAGTGAGAAATCACCCCCCAGGGCGGGTGGCCATGCCACAATCCCTTCTCCTCCATTCTCCTCTCAGGATCTTGGGCACACATACACACGCGCCTGGCATGAGTTTTAAGCCACCAGGTCTGGGACACGAACCGTGGTCGACTACATGGGAGTCCAGCAACATTACCATTATTCCAACTGCTGGTCCCTCCTCTCAGGATCTTGGGCACACACACACATGCACCTGTGTGAGTTTAAGCCACCAGGTTCGGGACTGAAGCCATGGTCAACTACATGGGAATCCAGTGACATAGCCATTACACCATTGCTGGTCCCAATTAAAAATATTTAAATGAGAACAAAATACAACCTCTAAAGTACCATCATGTTGTAAGTTAACGTTGTGTTTTGCTACCTATTTCTTATTTCTATCCTTTTATTATCATATCCTAATATAAATAAGATTGCTAATTTTTAGGTATTCTGTTAGATTAAATAGGATGAGAAGATGGCTTAAAAAATAAAAAATCTTATGAGAAATAGGCAGTTACATAAGTAGGAGGAATGAGCTGAGAGGAGGCAGGGTAGGCATGTTTCACATGCTCCTGTTTGGAGTTGAACCACTGGTGGGATAAAATGCTCTTGTCCTTTAGGATTCCCTGAGCGAACCAAAAGCCTGAGGTCAACAGGAGCTTTTCAGTTCTGTGCTCTCAGTCTCCTTATAGTTGTTTTGTTTCACATGGACACCATTCTACTGTGATAAAGTCTTCATTCTTGGAATTGCTATAATATCGATATTAAGTAAGCTCTCTTCGGTTTCTGCCAGTCTAATACAGTGATCTCAAGGTTCCAGGGAAGTAAAAAAGTACTTCTCTCAAAAATTCATGGTTCATTTGTATTTCTAAAGATCCATCAACTTAAAACATAACCCTTTGATTTGGTTTGATTTAAGTCAGAGATCATTCAGGAAATGATCATCTATTAATTTTTCCTTACTTTAGGTAAGGTCTAGAATAAGCTATGGAGCATAGCTCTGAAGTTCAAGTTTTTGATGATTATAAGGTGAGCTCTAGGGGCTAGATCCTATTTCAGAGTCTGAAGTGCCCTTCAAATTGACCAGAGCTCAGCATGCTTTTGGTAGGTGTCTAGAAGTAGTTGGGGTGGTCAGGATTAAAAATTTTGTTGAGGCTACTGATGGATGTAAATCTTGCAATTTGCTCTTTCCATTTCATATTGTAGGGATCTGGCCACCTATCCACTCACTCATTATCTGGCAAACAAATCTTATTAGTCCCTTTTTTAACTTTTCTTTTTATCTTTTGCTAGAGGGCATATGTACTTGCTGGAGAGAGATGAGAGACAGAGAGCAAGGGAAAGTGAGAAAGCATCCTCCTCCCCCTAATGGAGGATGGCCAGAATCTTGGGCTTGCATGTGTCTCAAGACACCCATCCAGAAATGGAACCATGCAGTTGGCCATGTAGTTGGTTCCAGTCACATGAATCACCACACTGGCTGGCTCAGTTTAATTTTTCTATTATGGAAGGACTGAGTCAGTCCTCATCATCAGGAAGGTTTCAGCTTAGTCTAGAGAAAGACATGTTCAAAGCTCAAATTCTCAGGATTGTAGCTTCTTAAAGCTATAGATATTAGATTGATATTATTTGGTTTCTTTTTTTATGAAAAAAGATAAGTTTGGTAAACAAATAAATATATACTTTTAGTAACTGCTGAAAAATGAGATACCTCTTACTGAAAACTGTATACAGATTTTTCAAATAGAGCAATTTCTTTTGAATGAAGACTTTGGATAAATTGTAAATGAGAGACAGAGTTATAAATAGTCTCAGGTTTTGTACTTAAGAGTTTGTGTGTGGGAGCCAGCAGTTAGCATAATGGCTATGTTGCAGGACTCCCACGTTGTCGACTGAGGTTTGCGTCCCGGACCTGGTGGCTTAAAACTTACGCCAGGTGCGTGTGCGTGCATGCCCAAGATCCCAAGAGGACAGTGGAGGAGAAGGGATTGCGGCATGACCATCCCCCCTGGGGGATGATTTCTCGCTTTCTGTCTCTATGTCTCTCTCTGTCTGTCTGGTGAGCACAGGCGCCCTATTAGAGAAAACCTCCAAAAAAAGAAAAAAAAAAAAGAGTTTGTGTGATAACATTTAATGACACATTTTACCTCTGCATAACTGGAGAAGAACTTTATAAATGTAGTCTCATAACATACATAACAATTGCTTTTAGTAATTGACACAAGTAGTGAGTTTCTTTTACTTAAATATATTTAGTTTATAAGCATTATAGGTAAATACAAAGATGGGCAGTAGGTTACTGTACTTAAATGTAATTATTTTTTGGTAGGAATTAATTCAGAATGCAGAAGATGCTGGGGCCACAGAAGTTAAATTTTTATATGATGAAACGCAATATGGAACGGAGACTCTCTGGTCAAAAGATATGGCACAATATCAGGGTAAGAATCAATAGTTAGGAACAAGTTTTATTATATTTTGATGGTTTTATGAAACTTTAAATGATTTTGTAATGCTCTGTGTAATGAACAATTTATTATCATTTGTACTTTCCTCTTGACATGTTTAATCCATGTTTGTCTCTGCTTTTTGTGGGAAGGTATCTCCATGGGATAGTATTTTAGAGAACAAAGAATAAAGATCTCAAAACTCAAAACAATGAGCAGTATAAATTACATGGGCTTTTCTCTTTATTCAACTTTGTTTTATATTATCAGTAAGATAAAGGGACACCCTTTCCATATACCTAACACTTTCTGGCATTTGGCGAGAAGTCTTAAGAGGCTGTGCTTTTGTATTTTGTTTTCTCCTTTAGATATCCTTGATGCTGTTTAAAAGTGGGGTGGGAAGAAAGATTTAAAGAGAGAAGGAAAAGGAAAATTAAAAGACATTTAACAGGAGAGCCATAAGAAATAGACTCTTTGTATCTCATTACTACTATATGAAATGTGTTAAAAAGAATGTTCATAACTTTTAGTACAACTCTAAAGTAATAGGATGATTACAAATGACTGTATGTGATGGAAAATTACTGGGAAAAAGCAGGGTCAGTTCAGCTCTCCCTAGACAGGTTTTTTAAGAGAGTAATTCATATATTTTTAAAAAGATGTTTTATGACTTAGATGGGTAATTGGTATTATTATTAACTATTGAATAAATATTTAGCATTTACTATTGCTAATATAGTCATTCTTAGATCAAATTTGTGATGTGAAAATTCCACTTACTCTACAAAGAGAGATGTCAGATGTGGTCACATCAGATGGCATGCCTTCAGTTCTGTCCTTGGCATCTTGTGCCAGTCTTCTCAGAGGCTGGATCATTTTTATAGTGAGAGGATTAAAGTTTTCTGGCTCCAGTTCTATGATTTAATGTAGGCATTGTAAGAAGCATCTAATTTGGATTTGAGGGATTTCAGCTTAAGTTCTGGTCTTACGGAAGACTGTTAAATTGTGCAGCTCCAGGGCACGACTGCATGAGGGGTCGTGACCGTCCGCATACTTACTCGCTGCTCACCTATAATTTGTTATAAGGGAACAGTGTGCCTCCCAGCCACTTTCAGGATTAAATGGGATCACATAGGTGGTAATGTCCTATGTCTGGTGTTGTGCTACTGTTAAGTATTACTGATACTGTGCAACCACTAGATGGGAGTGTAACGAGATACTAGAAGTACTTTGCCTTAGGAGTCTACCTAATGCCTAGGTTTTTTGTTATTCTAGCCCTGATTTTTACCTTATTTTAAAAGATATTTGAGACAAGATTATTTAGCTCAGTTTTTGCATATTTAGAGATAGGCTCTTTAAGATGATATTAGACTAAGAAGTTTAAAACAAACATGGACATATAAAAGTAGGTGGCAAAGATCTTTGCTATCTTTATTGAACTAAATCTTATTTAATTTAGTTACGGGGACTCTGCATGCTCTTGCATGTTTGAGAAGGTTTCTCTTGCATTCAGGTGTGAACAGTCATCTTAGGTCACAGCTTTTTTCCTTTAACCGGCATCAGTGATACAAATGAGAACTCTTGGAGACCCGCTTGTTTTTATGTCTTTTTATGTAATGAAATAACAGAAGACTCAGATTGTAAAAGCAGATACACAAGAGTAAGAGGTCTTACCAGTGTGCACTTTACTAAGGATTTTGCAGGTACTGTTAATTAAGAGATACAGATGAAGGGGACATGAAGTCTGGGACTCTTGGCTCCTCTTCCTCGGTGCTTTTGTGCTTCCTTAGAACATACCCTGGCCTGGAGTTAAATAGTCTGAGTGATGCATGCAGACCGTCGCTTTCACAGAAGGAGCTATTTCAGCTGTAAAACATGTTTATGAGGCCAAACCATGGTACAGTAATAAAACATGATGGTCTGTGAGGCTGACCCACTTGGGGAGGTTATGGATTTGTGTCTAGAGACCTACTCAGGTTCTCCAGGCACGGGCCATAATCTAAGACCGGCTGAGGCTGGAGTGGATTGTGGTATCAAGACCCCATTTGTGATGTCCCTCTCTCTGTTTTGCTCATGGGTGAAACAAATAAACTTAAAAAAAAATTCATACAACCTGTTCATGTTTTTCTCTCATAATCATGTAGCTCATGACATTTTCAAGGGTGTCATGCCTTGTAAATGTATAAATTCCAGGTTATTTACAATAAGCAGCCTCTTGAAAGTATTCAGTAGCTAAGGACTCTCCTCTCCTCTTAGTAAATATCATGAGCATGTTTGTCAGAGATCTCTCATCAGCATGTTTTCAAGGATATTTGGCTGGGTCATCTCTTTCTTGGGTATTCCCTAGGTAAAGAGAGAAAATAGACCATAGGTCTGCTGCTGGCCCTTTCCTTTCCAGACAGCCTTTTTGCTTTTTCTCTTAGAATGTTTATTCCTTTCTTATCTCACTCTCAGAAGCGAGAGCACACCTTTTGATCAGGATAGAGGTAGAGTATGTTTGCAGTTGATCTCAGTGATAGAGGCAGAGAATGATCCAGTGAGACTTGGATCATAGTTGATGGGAGCTAAGACAAAATATGTGACATCTCCCCTAATTCCAAGATGTGTATGGTCAGAAGTATACCTTGATTAAAAACATTGAAAGAGGAGGACCAACAGTTGGTGTAATGGCTATCTATGTAATGGCTATCTATGTCGCTGGACTCCTATGTAGTCTACCGTGGTTCGAGTCCCAGACCTGGTGACTTAAACTCATGCGGGGCATGCGTGCGTGTGTGCCCAAGATCCCAAGAGGAGAATGGAGGAGAAGGGATTGCGGTGTGGGGTGGCCATCTGGGGGGGACTGTGATTTCTTGCTTTCTGTCTCTCTGTCTCTCTCTGTTTTTCAAGCATGTGCAAAACCTCTCAAAAAAAAAAAAAAAAACCCAAAAAGCAAAAAAACAACCAAACAAACAAATTGAATGATAACTAGGTCCTTTCTGCTAGATGCAGAGACCAGTCAAGAACTGATGCATCTAGCTGACTTTCCTAGTTCTCACAGGTGGGGCCATCTGTGTGCACTGCCTAGTTTAGACACTAAACACTCTAGTTCCCAAGGCTGACAGATCCGCTCACTGCGATACTTTGCTCCTTGGTCCTATTTTCTAGGAGTTACACTGACAGTATAAGATAAGAAACAACAGTTTCGGTATGTCTAAATCATCGTAGGGGATGGAGATTGGAGAGGGAAATTCTTTTCATGTGAGACACTTTATTTGAATATATTCTGGAAATCTTATTTAAACATTGTCATATTAGTGGTTTTTAAAAAGTTATGCAAGAAAATACCTTGTATGGCAAAAGCTTGAAGCTGACAAGAAAGTCTAAGAAACAAACCTCCAAGTACTTAGAAGGTGATTATTTACATTACTAAAGGAGTATTTTTTATCTTAGGAAATAGTTTACTAACCAGGTGTTCTTAATACATTTTCAGTTAATTCCATTTACAGTAACAATAAGAGATATAAATATGCTATTTAGAACTATTTTCACTAAGTATAATACACCATGGTTAACTTCCTTTTTGCTCTGTTTTTGGTGTGTACATAGCATAAAAACCTTTCATTTTTCCTATTTGGAATTTTCACCAATAATACTGTATTTCTTTTATGAATTTTCACCATTAGTCTGTGTTCTTATTTTTATTTCTAAAACAATTGGAATTAGAGAATAGAATTCAGTCCATTTACTCCTCTGCATTTTCCCATCAAATAAGTGATTCTGTATAAAAGCATCTCTTGAAACAGAATGGAATACTCACTTTGGTGTACTTCTTTCTGAATCCTCGCTGTGCCTCTCACGCTCAGGGCCTGCGCTGTATGTGTACAACAACGCTGTCTTCACCCCGGAGGACTGGCACGGCATTCAGGAAATAGCCAGAAGTAGGAAAAAGGACGACCCTTTGAAGGTTGGAAGATTTGGGATTGGGTTTAATTCTGTGTACCATATAACAGGTATAGTATTTGGCTTTTCAGTTGTGATAATAGAAAATATTTCAGCCTTTATTCTGTAACTTATTTGGCTAACTTTAGAGATGATACTGTTTTAAAGGCTTCTCTCTAAATTCTGGCACTGGCAAGAAGTTTGGGGAAGAGGGTCCTTCAAAAAATTTATGAAAAATACATATGAAGAAATTATGCTGGGTTTTTATAATTTTTTGCACCAAAATAAATTCATACTGTAATTTGATTATCCATGGACTTTTTGAAGTCCCTGCATATGTCAGTGGACTATCAGTGTATCTTTAATTTTCTAAAATGACTGTGGGAACTATATATAAATCTTACATCATTATGTGATGCTAAGAGTTAAAGTCATGATGATCTGGTGGAATCAGTATCATATCATTTATGTGAGATTTGAAATGTAGTTTTTGAAATACACAAAACTGGTACTCTGAAAAATTTTTCACTGTAGTTTTTAAGAGTCAAACCAATTATCACTCTTTTTGTACATATTTCTAAATATCAGAAGATTGAAGAGGGGAGGTATCATACCTAATGGTATTGAATAATAGTGAAGATCTTTAAAGTGGTTTTGGTCTCTACATTTTTCTCTCATCATTTCTTAGACTTACAAGTTTCTTAAAAATTACTTTGAAATCATGTTTAGAACCTAAAACAATATGAGGTTTCTAGTTCATAGTTATAGTAGGAAGTACTTGAAACTCTTAGTGTAGGTACCTGTAAGAGTAAATAGCTATTCTTCCCAAATCAAAGCTCTTAGTACTTATTATAGTTTGTGGCCAAAATTCTTTGATGAGATTGGTTCTTGTTAGGGTTTAGTTCCAGATTGCCTTGTGGAAGAAGGAGAGATTGAATAGACAGAGCTATAGCTATGGTTGGGATGACCATAGAGCTAGAGCTATGGCTATGGCTAGGATGACCATTTCATTTATTGTCCAAACTGGGACATGTTTGAGGGTGAAAGAGAGGTTTTTATTCTTAGACAACTGATCTCAAGTGGGACTACCCTGAACAGGTGGGAATAGGATTATTCTAACTCAAATTTTAGTAAGCCTATTGTATTTATAGTAATATATTTAATACCAACTGTATAATTTATGGTATAGTCATATTAAATTATGTGTTAAATATTAATATTCATGTCTATCTGTTTGCAAGATACCCCATTGTTTGTGACACCTAGGGGCTTATAAATGATAAGGGGCACAGATGTGAGTTGTACAAACATGGGTGGAGAATGTTGTATAGAGAAATGGTGGAGTTAGAACCCAGCCAACTGGCCAGCATCTGCATCTCAGTACAGATGTGTTAGACATTAACCAGAGGGCTATTCTCTAATCTGAAGATTTGAGAAGAATATAGGCATGCTTCTGCGGTGACAGGTGCATCTCTCCGACTTGATTTCAGTCACTGGGGTGGCACTGTGTAATGGGACAGGGATGAGTATGCTCTGGACCACGGTGATAATAGATTTAGCCAGGGGATGGTGGACAGAAGATTTGCTACAGGAAAGACCCAATCAGTGGATGAGTGTGACAGCCGAACCTGTGGTTGACAGCCATAGGTATTAAGGTTACCTTCACTGGAGATGCATCTTGCACAAAGCGTAGGTGCCAGAATCAGCATGTGAGGCAAAACACAGTTACCCTTGGGAATTCCTTGGAAAAGCACTATGCTTAGGAACTTCTCTCAGTACAGAAGGTCTGAAATACATATTTTTTTCCTGCCAGTGTTGAAATATGACTCGTCTTTAGTTCAGGAACAGGTGTAGCAGCTGGTATCAATTTAGAAGCCACTTTATGCAAAAATGTGTGTCTTTAAGTATTATAATTAGGCTCTCTGTGGTGAGGAGCTCCCAGTGTGAAAAAGCACAGGGATTAAGACCAGCAGAGGGAGCTCACTTCAGGACACGCGCTTCTTGGGTAACAGGGTGGGCCGAATCGCCTACATTGTACTCCCACCACCTCTTTTTTCTTTTTATGGTAGCACATTTACATTAGAGAGAGAGAGAGACAGAGAGAGGCACAAGGTACCCTCAACAGGATCTCATCACACCCAATCTCTTTCCTACCCTTTTAGTCCCCAGAATCTTGGGCCACCTGCATCCACACACTGTTTTCAGACTAACCTGGGTATCTCAACCAGCATTTTAGTATAGTATATATAGACTGGGCAGTCTCTATTTTCACAGTCTATAGTTCAATTTTTAATTTTGAGCATAAGATACAACTTTGTTCAGTTTTATTGGGTTCACAAAACTGGGGGGGCTGAGTATAACTATCGAAATACTCTGTACATCTTTTGTTTAATAGATATTTGAAGATATATCCTCAGTTTTTACAGTAATCATTGAAAGTTTTTATGCTTGGCACTTACTCTTGAGTTGGATAGAAAGAACAATCATTTTTCATGTTTGAAGAATTATATTTTCAATGCTAACTTAAACTTTTTTAGACAAATTTGTTTTTGAGTCATTTTATGGCTCATGCTTTCTCATATGTAATATTTTGATGGTTATTATAATGATTCATTGTATTTCAGAATTGATCATGATTTAAATTTTTCCTACAGATGTTCCTTGTATCTTCAGTGGTGACCAGATTGGGATGTTAGACCCTCATCAAACACTTTTTGGCCCACATGAATCTGGCCAATGTTGGAATCTTAAAGATGACAGCAAAGAAATTAGTGAACTTTCGGACCAATTTGCACCATTTATTGGCATTTTTGGAAGCACCAAGGAAACATTTGTCAATGGCAATTTTCCAGGAACGTTTTTCCGTTTCCCTCTTCGTCTACAACCTTCACAGCTTAGTAGTAACCTTTACAATAAGCAGAAGGTTCTTGAGTTGTTTGAATCTTTTAGGGCAGATGCAGACACAGTGCTGCTCTTTTTGAAGAGTGTGCAGAATGTTTCCTTGCATGTCCGAGAGGCTGATGGAACGGAGAAACTGGTATTTAGAGTGACTGCAAGTGAGAATAAGGCCCTGAAACATGAACGGCCAAATTCTATAAAGATTCTAGGAACTGCTATAAGTAACTATTGTAAAAAGATTCCAAGCGATAGCATCACCTGTGTGACGTATCATATACATATAGTTTTAGAAGATGAGGGTACTAAGGATGCACAAAAGACATCTTGGTTGGTGTGTAACAGTGTGGGTGGGCGGGGGATCAGTAGTAAACTTGACTCTTTAGCTGATGAATTGAAATTTGTTCCAATCATTGGAATAGCCATGCCTTTATCTGGGAGAGATGATGAAGAAAAAGGAGCAACATGTGACTTCTCAGGAAAAGCGTTTTGTTTTCTTCCTTTACCACCTGGAGAGGAAAGCAAAACAGGCCTTCCAGTTCACATCAGTGGGTTTTTTGGCCTGACAGACAACCGGAGGAGCATAAAATGGAGAGAGCTGGACCAGTGGCGAGATCCAGCAGCCTTATGGAATGAATTTCTCGTTGTGAATGTCGTCCCCAAAGCTTATGCTACTCTGATCTTGGATGCAATTAAACGCCTGGAAACAGAGAAGAGCTCCGATTTCCCCTTGTCCGTTGACATCATCTACAAGCTTTGGCCTGATGCGAGCAAAGTCAAGGTGCACTGGCAGCCGGTGTTAGAGCCTCTGTTCAGTGAACTCTTCCAGAATGAGGTGATTTACTCCATTAGCAACGATTGGGTCAAGTTGGAGCAGGCATACTTCTCAGAACTTGATGAAAGTTTGGAATACACAAAAACTGTGCTCAACTACCTCCAGAGCTCAGGGAAGCAGATTGCCAAGGTGCCAGTGAATCTGGCCGCTGCTGTTCAGCTCACCGCAGTCTCGGGCACAGCCCCTGTGAGGAAGGTGACGCCTGCGTGGGTGCGGCAGGTGCTGAGGAAGTGCGCACATCTGGGCAGTGCTGAAGAAAAGCTTCACCTTTTAGAGTTTGTGCTTTCCGACCAAGCCTACAGCGAGCTGCTTGGGCTGGAGCTGCTACCTGTACAAAATGGAAATTTTGTCCCCTTCTCATCATCTGTATCAGATCAAGATGTTATTTATATTACCTCAGAAGAATATCCAAGGTAGAGAGCACACGTCCACAAAGCTCGTTTCCTCCTAGAAGCTCCCTTGCTTCTGCCTACATTTAGAGTCCTTTGTTGTGAAATTCATGTTACTTAGATATCATTAGATTTTATAATCAAGGAAACTTTTACAGAAATACTTTGCTAAAATATTAGTGAATGCATTTATTATAAAGTTAAAAAATATTGAGACATTCACCAGTTAAAAAGCTGTATGGTTGGTGCCAGCAGGTGGTGTAGTGGTTGGGCCACTGGACTCCCATGTGGCTGACCGTGGTTGAGTCCTGAACCTGGTAGCTTGAAAATCACTCTGGGCTCCAGCAGGTGGTGTAATGGCTATGTTGCTGGACTCCCATGTAGTCGACTACAGTTCGAGACCCAGACCTGGTGGCTTAAACTCACGTGGGGTGCTTGTGTGTGCATGCCCAAGATCCCAAGAGGAGAATGGAGGAGAAGGGATTGCATTGCACTGTGGCCATTGCCCCCGGGGGGGTGATTTCTCGCTTTCTGTCTCTCTGTCTTTCTGGCAAGCGCACACACCCTAGAGCAAAAACCTCTCCCCCAAAAAAGAAAGAAAGGAAATCACACTGGGCATGTGTACATGTGTGTCCAAAATCCCAAGAGGAGAATGGAGGAGAAGAGACTGTGGTGTGTCCATCCACTTGAGGGGTTAATTTCTCACTTTCCCTCTCACTGTCTGTCTCTTTCTCTGGCAAGTGTATTCTCCTAGGGCAAAAACCTTAATAAAAAAAAAAAGATATATAGTTGTTTTTCTTGAAAACTTAAGTAAGAAAACACTGAAAACAATAATAATGAAGTACTAATAACTAGGTAATATTAGTTGGTAATGAATTATTTTGATGACATTTAATTTAAATTAATTAAGATACTAAACCATTCTTTATAACTGGAAGTGTGTATTGACATTTCAGAAAATATTAGTCTTATTCTTAAGTGTTAAGAATATTTCTGGGGACCAGCAGCTAGCATAATGGCTATGTCGCTGAGCTCCCATGTAGCTGACTGCAGTTCGAGTCCCAGACCCACTGGCTTAAACTCATGCCGGGCGTGTGTGCATGTGCCCAAGATCCTGAAAGGAGATTGGAGGAGAAGGGATTGTGGTGTGGCCATGCCCCCTAGGGGGTGATTTCTCGCTTTCTCTCTCTTTCTGGCGAGTGCACGTGCCCTAAAGCAAAAACCTATCCAAAAAAGAGGAAAAAAAGAATATTTCTGAATGTCAATGTAGTAGCCTCATGTTTCAAAATAAAGCTTTTATTTATTTATTTATTTTAAAAATAAAGCTTTGATAATATTTGGATGGAAAGTATTGTAATTTGATGTGTTGTGCGCTTTATCATTTATGTAAAATGAAATAATAGGTGTAACTGGCTTGAAAACATGATTTTTTAAAAATCTTAGACTTGTTGGAAGATTATGGTAATTGCTCTGTTCCTTTTACCTTTTAGGTCCCTTTTCCCAGGTCTTGAAAGCAGATTTATTTTGGATAACTTGAAGCCTCACCTTTTAGCTGCTTTAAAAGAAGCTGCGCAGACCCGAGGTATTAAAGTTGCTTAGTATTTTTAAGATACTTTATAAAATATAAACAATCTGTATAAGTTTTTTATTGATATTTATTTTATACCTATAAGTCAAAAATTTGATATGCTTCGATCTAATATAATTGTTATATTTTATATGTTTCTGTAGCCATTCTGGCATCTAAAAGAATCCAAAGGTAATGTGATAATTAACAAATCTCTCCTGTCATGGTATACTAGTACATATTTACAGAAATGATATTTTGTACCTGCATAGTGCTTTACAGTTTTCCCAGAGCGTGGCCACTTCTTTTCTTGTTTGAGCTCCCATCCTCATACTTTGCAGTCTCTGTGGTAATGAGAACAGTGATTAGTAGTAAAATTTCAGAGAGGAGAGAAAAGTTAAGTTCCAGGTTGAAGGCTGAGTACCTGTGAAGGTCAGGTCTTCCATCTGGTCATTTTTGCTCTCTTTCCCATGATTTTATGTGATTCTGCTGGGTTTGTGTTAGACGTGATCATCTTCAGTGAAATGCAGAGATGAAATAAACTTTCTAGGTGTTAGGAAAGGGGACTCATGGGGTCTTAGAAAGTCATGAGTATCCTTTATTGGGAATCCTTTTAAGGAAAAAACAGTTTTTTGGAGAAAAAACTCAACATGATTCTAACTTTAATGTTAAGTTTCAACTTTTACATGTTCTTTTTTCCTTATAAAACTGTTGTCCAAACTTTTAAAAAAAGTTAGATGTCAGGGGCCAGCATGGGGGTTAAGGCACTGGACTCTCACATGGCTGACCATGGTTCGAGTTCTGAACCTGGTGGCTTGCTTTCTTATTTTCCCTCCCTTCCTCCATTCCTCCCTCTCTCCTTTTTTCTCTGTCTCTCTGGTGAGCGCACATGTCCTGTAGCAAATTTAATAATAGCAATAATAATCAAAGCAGCTAAATAAATAATTCTTTTTTTAAAGGTTAGATATTGACCTGAAAAATTACGAATTCATTCCAGAATTTTTTGGCTAACATTTTGGCTAACAATTTGTTTGTGATGTGTCTTTTTGACGGAAAAATTTCTAGTTATTGTACATATTCATTAAAATGTAAGTGAAGGGAACCAGCAGTTAGCATAATGGCTATGTCGCTGGACTCCCACGTAGTCGACCGCGGTTCACGTCCTGGACCCGGTGGCTTAAAACTCACGCCGGGCGCGTGTGCATGCGTGCCCAAGATCCCGAGAGGAGAATGGAGGAGAAGGGATTGCGGCGTGACCATCCCCTCTGGGGGGTGATTTCTCGCTTTCTGTCTCTATGTCTCTCTCTGTCTGTCTGGCGAGTGCACGCGCCCTATAGCAAAAAAAAAAATCTCTCCAAAAAAAAAAAAAGTAAGTGAAAAGAATTTGAACAGGGGAGGCAAATAAAGTTGGAGTTAAAGTGAGACTTAAAGATAGTGGATTTGTAAATGTTGCTTACTTTAAGGACACCTATGAAGACAGAAACTATGTAATTGATTTTTCCAGTGTCTATATTGCTCATTTAATTGTGAAATGTCATCATGTTCAAAATAACATTTTAGGGAGTCTAAACATATATTCCCATAACCCGGCCATACTCTGGTCCATAATTTTGAAATCCCCTTTTCTCCCAAGTTCTCTGTTGTATTTCTGTGTAAAACTTCAAATTGAAATGTAGGGTGTGTCAGGAAAGTCACACACCATAAATGTAGGGGTGAAATTTTATAAACTGTACACACCCATGTAACCCGACTCAGAAAACAGATTGCCTGCCCTTTTCCAAAAGCCCCTTGCCTACCCTGTCCAGTCACATCATTCAGGATAGGCTTGGTCTTGGACTTTGAATAGTATAGATTAATTTAGTCAGTATTGTACCTTCTATCGAAGGAATCATACTCCGTGTGCTTTTTTGTGTCTGGCTTCTCTTACTATTATGTGGCTGAGATCCATCCAGATTTTGCATATCACTAACATTCTTTCTTGTTGCTGCTGTGTCTCATTCTTTCTTTTTTTGAGAGAGAGATTTTTGCTATAGGGCATGTGTAGTCGCCAGAGAGACAGAAACAGAGAGAGATATAAAGCAAGAAATCATCCCCCAGAGGGATGACCATGCCACAGTCTCTTCTTCTCCAGTCTCTCTAAGGATTTCAGGTGCGCATGCACAAGCACCTGGCATGAGTTTCAAGCTGCTGTGAACCGCAGTTGAGCGTGTGCGAGTCCATCATCTTAACCACTGTGCCACCCGCAGGCCCCTGTATCTCCTCCTTTCAAAGATAATATTTTTGATGGTGGCAGATTGTTTCTGAGGTGGATGTTTATTTGGAAATCAGTTGAAAGATACTCAGAGCCAAATCAGGTGAAAAGGATGGAAGGCCAACAAAGTAATACTGTTTTGCTCAAAAATTTCAAATACTGTGAGGGGTCAAACATGACCACAGCTTGTAGATTCTCTAACCCTACATAGGTGGAGGGAATAGACCTCTTTTATATTTGTAGGGGTAAGTTAAATTTATTAATATATCACTAACATTCTTTCTTGTTGCTGCTGTGTCTCATTCTTTCTTTTTTTGAGAGAGAGATTTTTGCTATAGGGCATGTGTAGTCGCCAGAGAGACAGAAACAGAGAGAGATATAAAGCAAGAAATCATCCCCCAGAGGGATGACCATGCCACAGTCTCTTCTTCTCCAGTCTCTCTAAGGATTTCAGGTGCGCATGCACAAGCACCTGGCATGAGTTTCAAGCTGCTGTGAACCGCAGTTGAGCGTGTGCGAGTCCATCATCTTAACCACTGTGCCACCCGCAGGCCCCTGTATCTCCTCCTTTCAAAGATAATATTTTTGATGGTGGCAGATTGTTTCTGAGGTGGATGTTTATTTGGAAATCAGTTGAAAGATACTCAGAGCCAAATCAGGTGAAAAGGATGGAAGGCCAACAAAGTAATACTGTTTTGCTCAAAAATTTCAAATACTGTGAGGGGTCAAACATGACCACAGCTTGTAGATTCTCTAACCCTACATAGGTGGAGGGAATAGACCTCTTTTATATTTGTAGGGGTAAGTTAAATTTATTAATTAGCTTAGGTAACTTGACATCTTTATAAAGTTGGATCTTCCCACTTTATGTCTTTTCATTTTCTCACTTCCTACAAATTCTGGTTTATTATTTTTGGGTCATACCATATACACCATGTTTTGTTTCTGGTTCTTGATTAATTTTCTTTGAACTGTTGCACTCGATGTTCATCTAGTGATTTTTGTTCTTTGCCATAAAATGTGGTTTAGTCTTCTCAAAAATTGTCTTCATGGTCATTTTTCTTTTTCTAGATTTAAGTGTTGTGCTTCCATTCTCATGATTATTTGGTAACTCTGATCTCTAGCCTTGATAAGATTTTCAACTGTTAGTATGGATGATGGGTAACTGCCTCCTGGGCATCTTCTTATTTTTGTACTGTTTGTTCCAGAGATTGGTTCTTGTTGTAATTTTATAGGTATAATTTTTTTTTTCCGAAAATTTTTTGCTACAGGGCATGTACACTTGCCAGACAGAGACAGAAAGATAGAAAGCAAGAAATCACCCCCTGGGGGGATGACCATGCCACAGTCACTTCTCCTCCATTCTCCACTTGGGATTTTGGGCACACTTGCAGATGTGCCAATATGAGTTTTAAGCCACGGGGTCCAGAACTTGAACCGTGGTCGACTATGTGGGAGTCCAGCAATGTAACCATTATGCCATCTGCTGGTTCTGCTATAAATGGTTTTAATGTTTGGGGAGGAGGATGATGTAGGGACTAAGAGGGGCCAACAACCGACACCCTTGCTTTCCTTCCTGAATCAGGGAAGACGTAAACAGAGAGGAGCTGAGCAAACAGATGTCAAAAGTCACCCTGTCACTGATAATCCAGCTTCTGGTGATTACATCTTAGAGCAGGCAGTAGACGTCTACAATTTAACGTAAGGATTAATTGAACTAGCTCACCCATCTAATCCCAGACCACTCTGTAAACCCACAGGCTTCCTTTTTTGGGTCCCACCCCTGTAAAACAGCATGTTGGAGCTCTCCCTGACTTACTGAGTCTGTACAGGTCCTCTTTCTAGACCTATTGGTCGGTTAAGTCATTCTACTTGCTGGTAGTGTGGGGAAGGGGGGTGGGGTGGGTATAGTAAGTTGAGATAAGAGAGACCAAGAATTATGTTTATAGAGCTCCCTTCATAAAGCACAATAGGAAGCATCACAAGTATACAGCAACGTCTGATAGGTTTTGCTCTGTGCATAATGGTTACTCCATTGTTTTGCTGACGTAGAGCATTATGGAATTCTATTTACCAGTGTTCAGTGAATACCAGCCACTCTTGAAAGTGCTGTTGCATAAACTTGAAGCTTGCAATGTTTTTTCTTTGCAATGGGTACCTCTCTTCTAATTCTATAGCTCAAACAAAATCTGTCTCATTAATTGATAATTTTACTCTTTACTTGTATACATTTAAAATCTTTAGCCAAGTATTGTTACTTTTTGTATTTTCTTCAATTGCCTTTTTTTCATTAACAGTCAAACATATTTCACTATCTCTCATTTCAGGAAAAATAAAAGACTGACTTTCATTTCCTTTATTGCACTCTGTCAGAATCTAGCTTGTAAGAATAGTTTTACTGTCTGTACATCTTCACCATTCATCAGCAATCCAGAAAAACTTCTGCTTCCACTGTCATTCCACTGAATTTGTCTAGCTGAGATAGAATGAATGATTCTTCTGTTATTAGATCCAGTTTTTATTTGTGGTCATTTTTTGTTCCTTCTTGATTTCCTAGGAGCTTCGATACTATTGATCACTCCCTCTTTGAACCCCTCAGCTTTTATGTTACCATTCCTTCTTGTTGTCCTCCTGCTTCTTTGCCTAATTCTCCGGACTATTTGTGAATCCTCTATCCTCAATTCACCTCCTACCTATGGGTTAATTCAGGGGCTCCATCCTCAGCTCTTTTATTTTGTTCTCTACTTTGTGTGAGTTTACTCATCCACTACCATGCATGTACTAAGGACATCTGTTTCTTCAATAGCTACCTATCTCAAGAGGGGCAGTGTAGTGTAGATATTAAAAAGTTGGACTGTGATTACACAATCTACTTATTGTATGACCTTGAACAAGTTACAGACCCTTTCTGGGCTGTTTGCTCATCAATAGCATAGTATTGGGTTGTCAGAAATGATGCATTTTTGCATAGAAAAATATGTCATGACTTTTCTGACTACCCATTAATACAGTATAATAACATCCTTCCATAAAGATGTATCAGAGGCCCCAGGGTTTGATTACATAAAATGCAGGATTCCTTGTTTCAGGGATAATGAAATGACAATAAGGGTTAGATGGAGGATGGCAGCAATCATAATCAAACAATCAAATTTTATCCAAATTTACATTTTAGTAGGGCAAGTAATGAAAAGCTTTATTGTAATATTTTACTTATAGCAAGCATTATTTTGAAGAACAAATGATTTGTACATAATATATAATTTAACATATTACCTGTCACATAACAAATACTGATAAGTGGCAGCTGTTAATATGATTTTGCACTTGGAGTTGCATAAATGTGGCAAATCAACATTTTGAAAACTTTAGTGCTCATTTTTTCCCCAAATATTTTTCTCTTTTTGAGTGATCCTATTGAGAAAGAACTATCTATGAAGTTGCCCAAGAACGAATCTTCAATTTTATTTCCCACAGTTTCCAGGTTCTGTTGATCAGTCTCTGGAAATTTTCTGTATCAATCCCATTGTCTTATTCCACGGCCACCATTGTGATACAGGTCCTTTAATTTCTTCTGACATTATTATTATACTCTTATAGTTGACATTCATGTCTCCAGTGCTTGCTTTTCTTATGATTATGTCACTCCCCTGCTGCATGTTTTTCGATGGATATTGATTTTAAGAAGAAATGTAGTTTTACTAATGTGGGCTAGAGAGCTTTTCATGGTTGTGAACTCACTTCTTTGATTGTGACTGTCCTTGATTACGAACATCCATGATTATGAACTTGTCGTGATTATTAATGTTTCTGGTTCTGACTGTCCATGATTATGAACATCCAAGGTTGTGAATTTTTCAAAATTGTGAACATCTTCTATAATCATGTAAATCAGTATTCTATCCATTAGTGTGACACACACTTTATCAAATATTGGGAGTAGAGCAGTTCCATGAAGGGGCATGGCAAGTCAGTGGCAGCTGGCATGGATTTGGTCCCCAACATACAGCAGAAAGACTATAGATTTCATTTCTGGAAGGAGGCCCTCTTTGACACAACTTTGTCATGATTTACAGTGTTTTATTACAGAGAGAATGACATCTCATCCATAGGTTTAGAAATCTTCATACAAAACACATTTTTAGGTACCAGCCTCAGGTTTATAGGTAGTGGTAATACAAAGATTTTGGTGCATTATTTGTGCTGTGAAGATGTTTTAAGCTACTACTTCCATAGCTACTTGTCAATTAAAAGAGCCATGTTTTAGAGAGTCACTTTCTCCTCAGTTCCACTTTTTTATTTTTAAGAATTATTTTATTTAACTTTATTTATTTATTTATTTAAATTTGACCACAGAGGGAGAAAGAGATAAAGAAAGAGCGAGAGAGAGAGAGAAAGAGAGAGGGAAAGTGAGAAAGCAAGCCGCCAGGTCCAGGATTTGAACTGCAGTCGGCCATATGGGAGTCCAGCGCCCCTAACCACCATGCTACCTTCCATCCCCCTCAGTTCCATGTTGATCCTCATTTAGGCAGCCATCCTATCTCTCTGAAATACAGACATAAACTTGAAAATCTTCCCACATCTATTTTTTTTAAGTTTGTTTATTTCTTTCATAAGCAAGAGAGACAGACAGTGACAGCAAGAGAGAGCAGGGTCTTGACACCATGATCCACCCTGGTCTCAGCCAGCCCCACATTGTGGACATCGGTACCCAGTGTACTCAGGGAGGTCTCTGGACCTGAACTTGGAATATTCCCATGTGGCTCAGCCTTGCAGAGTGCTATGCCACTGTCCAGCCCCGTTCCCTTTTCCCCATTCTTGCCTCTAGTTAATTCAACAGAGTACTGTCAAGATTATTTTTCTAAAATATTGTTTTCTCAATTCTTATTGAAAATCTTTTAAAGACTTCTCCTTTTTCCCATTTTTTAATAATTATTTATTTTATTATTTATTTATTTATTCTTTTTTTTTTTTTTTAATTGACCAGAGAGAGACAGAGGGTGAGAGTGAGAGAGAGAGGAAGTGAGAAAGCAAGCCACCAGATTCAGGACTTGAACCCTGATCAGCCATGTGGGAGTGTACAGTGCCTTAACCACCATGCCACCTGCTGGTCCCTCCTTTTTCCCTTTTATAAGGTGAAAATTCTTAACATCTTCTGTGAGGCTCTTATTTGGGTGTTATATAGATGCCTGATGCATGGTAAGATTGTATGAAATGTTTACTATTACTCGTCTCCTTTGTTCATTTCATCATCTCTCTTGAGCTTCCTTCCATGGAAAACAATGTGTGCTTTCTTTCCTCAGGTGTGAGTGTGTGTGTGTGGGGGGGGGAGGGGCCTCATTAGCCGCTTCATCACATTTCTTATGTTCATCTGTCATGCAACTCATATATGCTTTCATTGCACTTATACATGTCTACTTTTGTTTAATTATGTATAATAATTTGTCTCATATCTGCCTCCCAATTAAACTATAAGACAAGATCTGGGACCATTTCTATATTTTTAGCATTGAGTCAGTATTGCTTGACTGATAGAATGGCTGCCCCTTAGGTAGTCTGAAGGATGTCAAGATTGGAGAAGCTTAAATTCCTTTGGCTAGACCTATGGTCTCTGTCTTAGCTTCTAAGTTTGGCTCAAGGTTCCCAAATGCACAAACATTTTAAAGAACTGTTATTAGTCTTCTTAGTCAAATAACTTTCTTTATATAGTGTAGGATTAGATGTCCATGGAGTAGTTCTCATAAATTTGTTACTGGTGGTTACTATAAGCAAACAGTGGAAATATATGATCATATCTCCCTTTATCATAAAGTCAAAGTACACTTATTTTGTCTAGATACTCTAAAACCTTTCAAAAATCAGAGTTCTTCTTTCTCTAGATTAGATGATGATAATCTATGCAAAAAGACCATTGTTAGCTTATCAAATGACTTTATGTGAATGAAATGTAATTAATGCATGTACAGTACATACTGTCTTCTTTGCTTTTTCTCTGAGCTAAGACTCCCAACTCTTAGGTAGTTTGAATTTATTTGCATTGAAATATATCTTTAAATCTCAGTTTTAATATTTTGCTATGTTAGGGTTTTCTTTATGGCTTTTTACAAAGTGTAATTGTAAAGATTCTATAGACAGCATTATCTTATGATACAGAATAAGTTTTGTAGCCATCTTGTGAAAATTGTAAGAATTCTGGCTTTTTCTAAGAATGAATTTAATTATATTCTAGCACAACAACTTCTCTGGGGATATTCAGGTAGGCTAACTAATTGAATGTTGTGTTCATTTGAAGCTTGTTGTTTTTGTTCATTTGGTTCTTTGAATCCTGTTTTTTCATTTAGCTAAGTAGTTAGCAATTATGTTAATTTTTTTTTCTGATGATAATAACTATTAAAGGAGAGAGGAAACTATATTAAAACAGATATTTTTGTTACAACTGCCACAATAACATCGTATTTAAATGACTCAGAATCATTCATTTTATGGAACATTTAGTCCCAAATAAAAGAATTGTCGGGAAATTTGTATTTTAAGATGTAGTATTTAATGGGAAACTGTGATAGTGAATTTACTTCTGTAAATATGATACACACAGTATTTTGAATAAAAAGGATTGAAAAGGAGTAAAATCTGGGAACTTTGGCTCTGAAGTTAGTGGACCTTCTGGCTAATTATTTTGGAATATGGCTTCAAGAGCTAAGGCAGGTGACAGAAGGGAGCCTCTGTCCTGGGCATACTGAAATGTCAGCTGCTAACTCAGCTGTCAGTAGGCACAGGTGGCTGATCGTCCTTATAGTGACAACATGACATTTTACTGACTGCTCTTTTTTTAAAGTGAAAAAAATTTTAACTCAAACTGTGGTATTATTTCCCTTAAGTGCATGTTTCACTTAAAAATTAGAGCATGCAAGATTTGCTTTATAGAAATTGCTTTTATGATAAATATTATTCTTTGAGGGAGATTATATATACACTAAAATTAATTTAAAAACCAAATCATTATACTAATAATTTATGTAAGTGTTAAATTTGGTTTCTAATTTACATTAAAAGTGGCATGGACCAGCAGGTGGCTTAGTTGCTAAAGCTCTAGATCCCACATGACCAACTGTGCGGTTTGAGTCCTGGACCTGATGGCTTGAAACTCACATTGCGCACGTGTGCATGCGTGCCCAAAATCCCAAGAGGAGACTGGAGGAAAAGGGATTGTGGTGTGACCATCCCCCACCACCACAACAACAAAAACTGGCTTATTATTCACAACTACTATTACCATAGTTTTCTTAAAAGCTTTATCCTATATTTTGTAGGGTATAATCAAATCAAAGAGGAAAGAAAAATCTTGAGTTAGTAAGTAAGCTGCTTAATTAACACCCATCCTAGGGACTGACTTTAAGCCTGTGAATTCTCTAACCCTTATTGCATCTCGTTCTCAAGACAAAAGCTAGGAAGTCAGTAGTCACCTGTCAGAGCTGACTTCTAGGGGAGGGATTTGAGCACTGGGGCTATTTCGAACTGCCTTGTTGTGCCTCTTTGTGAGAGCAGGATGCTTCCCCTGGCTCCCCAGCTACTTGCAGTACTTCTGCTATACTTGCAGGGGCCAGCTGGAGTCTGACTTTGCAGGCAGGCTGCCCTTTTCTTCCTTTTTTGTGTGGTATTATCTTTTCCACTTTCTTTTCTCTTACTCTATGTTGTTTCATTGAAGATTTGACTAAATCTACTTCATTTAATTGGACCCTCACTGATCACATATGTAATTCACAAAAAATTTGAATCTCCACTCAGCGGAGCATTTTTAGCGCTCTCAAACCATCAAAGCTGCCATTGCCACTTTCTGTACAAGAAAACTAACAAATTGTCCTTGTGCTTAGAGCCTCATCATAGCCAGCTGGGTGTGACTGCAAAGCAGACTGGTCTAATGGAGTAACTCCCAATTAGTTAAAGCATCCAGGACTGAGATTTCTAGATTAAGTAAATTTTTAAGTAGATGAGAATATTTCTATCCATATTGAACTAATTTTTAAGATTACGACTGACCATAAACATATACATAAATATAAATAATAAAAAAGTAACGCAGTCTTTGATTAGTGTGAATCATTGTGTTGATGTCATTATTTTGAATATATAAATGATTGAACTGATCTATAGTAAAGCAAAAACTACTCTTAGAAGAATTCCTTCCAAGTTAAATGATCATATTTGATAACAGTTTAGATGAAACCTTCCTGTCTCTAGGAACAATTTCAGTACTGTAGTTAACCTCTTTCAACTATGCTCATTTTTAAGGCCATCCAGACCACAAGTCATTTATTAAAATGTTATAGAAATTATTTTGCTAGTCCTGTTAGAGGTGCTTTTATAATTCCAATGGCTTTCTTAATCCAGGACATGGAATCTTTTTTCTTGTGTTAATATACTATGGGTCTTCAAAAAGTTTGTGAAAAATGCATATTATTTTTAAAAAGTATCATGAATTTCAACATTTCTTTTTGTACCGAAAGAAACTTGTACTTTAATTTTTCCATGAAATTTTTTTAGTCTTCTCATATGTATTTCAGGGTTAAAAACTAAATGTCTTAATCACGAAGTAGAGTTCAGGTCTTAAAATGGAATTGACTTTATCTACTTAGAATTGTGTATTGCTACATTTTCTCTCTCCTTTATTTTCCATCGTATTTTCAGTTGAGCATGACTGGTGTGTTATTTGCATGCTGTATGTGATGTGATATGTGTGTGTGTGTGTTTTATTTGGCATTTTACTTACACGTTAATATTAAATACTCTTCCTGAAGGTAGGTATGTGTTTTATAAATTGGCAAATTTCATGCAAGGATCTTGGGAAGGATCTACAGGTTGCAGATCATATGGCTATTGCTAACATGGAACACAAAGAGGGTGCATATTTAATTTTTTGTTTTCCAAATATTTTGAATTTTTAATTTGTAACCCACTTGTATATTTAATATTGTATGTCTTTGCTTTATGATTTGGTTATTCTGTTATAGTTCAATTCAGTAAGCATTTTTAAAGAACGTCGTTCAGAGAAATTACACTAGTCAGACTGCTGGCAAGATTTTATAATTTCTTAAGTATTACTACTTGAGTTACTCAAAATCACACAATGTAGAAACTGAAAATATTTTAATTTGGGTTTTGATGTCTTCCTGAACTTGCAAAAGTGTGCCTTTTTAAAATTTCTGTGGCAGTAATTTTAAAAGGTCTTATTGTAACATGAAAGATGATTTCTTGGTAGGAGGTACAGTCATGTTCTTGGTATATAAGCCTCTGAAATAAAAAAGTGCCTTTCCTTGGTTAAAAAATAATGATATAGAAAAATTTCAAGGGTCTGAGATGTGTCCCTCTTATATTGTTTTCCAGAGTTGCTCTTTTAAGTAGAAGCTTTTAATCTAGAGGTTGTATGTATGTAGGGAGAAAACTGAATGTCAGGTTTCACAAGATTGAATTTGAGATGTTCTTTGTTTCCCTAAATAGCAAATACATACATATTGGAAATATACTGGTACTTTTTAGTCTTTTTTTTCCAAGGATATTTTAAATCCTATAAATACTCTTAAACACAAACCGCACTTAGAAAAAAAAACATGTTAATTTTAGGCCTATTGTTAAAATCAGCAAAAAACTTCCTCCCCACCCAAAATATCTGCCTACTCTCCTGGTTTATACAATGTCCAGAAGTAGAGCTGCTCTGATGAGAGACAACCGCTGCCTTCATGACAGTGCTCTGCTTGCTCCCGTTGCCTGGCCTTAAGCATTTCTTTAAAATCTCAGGCTCTGGCAACCACTGCTTAATAGTAGTTGTTTCTAAAACTACTTTAGAGACATTGTAAATATGCCCTATATTTGGTCATGTGAATACAGCAATCTTTATTCAAACCCCGGAAAGATTGAATGACATCTAAAGTACACGTCTGATTAGTGGTTGAAAGGCTATGTAAGTCTCCTTGCTGGCTAGCTTTAGAAATTGCTGGTCACCTGTGACGGAGATGCCACCTATGCTCTGACTTTGTCCCATTCTCTCTGTCCCATATGGCATGCAGTTTCTGAAACATGAAATCACACAAAAAACATTCATATTTGGTTTGCTTATCAATATTTACCCTTAACTAAAAAGATCCTTATATAACTTTATCTACATACCCTTTTGTACATTTATTTGTGGACAGTGAGCATGAAATATTGTTTTCTCTGTTGATCCCATTTGCAGAATATTATAGAACACTTTAATAAACTTTTTAAAGTGTATTTTATATATTTATATAAACTAAGCACTTTCTAGAGAGAATGATTTCTTCTGTAGGTTATTACAAATATGGAAGTATATATAGATTCTCTATCATTATTACTTTAAAGTTATTTTAGCCTAGTAATGCTGAGTTTTTGCTTATACATAAACAAATTAGAACAACCTTCTAGTAGTATCTTATCTGTGAGAGTAGAAACTTATAGTAGAATTATGTGTGTTTATAACACTCTATATATGATTTACAGGAAGACCATGTACTCAGCTGCAGCTTCTAAATCCAGAACGATTTGCACGCCTTATCAAAGAAGTAATGAATACATTCTGGCCTGGCAGAGAGTTGATCGTTCAGTGGTATCCATTTGATGAAGGCAGAAATCATCCATCTCTTTCATGGCTTAAGATGGTTTGGAAGAATCTCTATATACATTTTTCAGAAGATTTGACTTTATTTGACGAGATGCCACTTATCCCCAGAACTACACTAGAAGAAGGTCAGGAATGTGTGGAGCTTATTAGACTCAGGATTCCATCATTAGTCATTTTAGATGATGAATCTGAAGCACAGCTTCCAGAATTTTTAGCAGACATTGTACAAAAACTTGGAGGGATTGTCCTTAAAAAATTAGATACCTCTATACAGCATCCACTTATTAAGAAATACATTCATTCACCATTACCAAGTGCTGTTTTGCAGATAATGGAGAAGATACCATTGCAGAAATTGTGTAATCAAATAGCTTCTTTACTTCCAACACACAAAGATGCCCTGAGGAAATTCGTGGCTAGTTTAACTGATATCAGTGAAAAGGAGAAAAGAATCATTCAAGAACTGACAATATTTAAGCGAATTAACCATTCATCTGGTCAAGGAATCTCTTCTTATACAAAATTGAAAGGTTGTAAAGTCTTGCACCATACTGCCAAACTTCCCCCAGATATACGACTATCTATTTCCGTAATAGATAGTAGTGATGAAGCTACTATTCGCTTGGCAAACATGTTGAAAATAGAGAAGTTAAAGACTACTAGCTGCTTAAAGCTTGTTTTAAAAGATATGGAAAATGCATTTTATTCACATGAAGAGGTTACACACCTTATGTTATGGATCCTTGAGAACCTGTCCTCTCTTAAAAATGAGAACCCAAATGTACTTGATTGGTTAATGCCATTAAAATTCATTCCGATTTCACAGGAACAGATAGTACCAGCCAGTGAACTCTTTGATCCTGATATAGAAGTCCTGAAAGACCTCTTTTATAGTGAAGAAGAAACCTGTTTTCCACCATCAGTTTTTACTTCACCAGATATTCTTCACTCTTTAAGACAGATTGGTTTAAAAAATGAAGCCAGTCTTAAAGAGAAAGATGTTGTACAAGTGGCTAAAAAAATCGAAGCCTTACAAGTCAGTTCTTGTCCAAATCAGGATGCTCTTTTAAAGAAAGCCAAGACACTCTTACTGGTTTTAAATAAGAATCATACACTTTTGCAGTCATCTGAAGGAAAGATGACATTAAAGAAAATAAAATGGGTTCCAGCTTGCAAGGAAAGGCCTCCAAATTATCCAGGTTCTTTAGTCTGGAAAGGAGATCTCTGTAATCTTTGTGCACCACCAGATATGTGTGATGTTGCTTATGCAATTCTAGTTGGCTCATCACTTCCTCTTGTTGAAAGTATCCATGTAAACTTGGAAAAAGCACTAGGTATCTTCACAAAACCTAGCATCAGTGCAGTCCTAAAACACTTTAAAACTGTTGTTGATTGGTATACTTCAAAAACCTTTAGTGATGAAGACTATTATCAGTTCCAGCATATTTTGCTTGAAATTTATGGATTCATGCATGATCATCTAAATGAAGGAAAAGACTCTTTTAGAGCCTTAAAATTTCCATGGGTTTGGACTGGCAAAAAATTTTGCCCTCTTGCCCAAGCTGTCATAAAGCCAATCCATGATCTTGACCTTCAGCCTTATTTGCATAATGTGCCTAAAACCATGGCAAAATTCCACCAACTCTTTAAGGTCTGTGGTTCAATAGAGGAGTTGACATCAGATCATATTTCTATGGTCATTCAAAAGGTATATCTCAAAAGTGACCAAGATCTCAGTGAACAAGAAAGCAAACAAAATCTTCATCTTATGTTGAATATCATCAGATGGTTGTATAGCAATCAGATTCCAGCAAGCCCCAATACACCAGTTCCTATACATCATAGCAAAAATCCCTCTAGACTTATCATGAAGCCAATTCATGAATGCTGTTATTGTGACATCAAAGTTGATGACCTCAATGACTTACTTGAAGATTCAGTGGAGCCAATCATTTTGGTACATGAGGACATACCCATGAAAACTGCAGAATGGTTAAAAGTTCCATGCCTCAGTACAAGATTGATCAATCCTGAAAATATGGGATTTGAACAGTCAGGACAAAGAGAGCCACTTACTGTAAGAATTAAAAATATTCTGGAAGAATACCCTTCAGTGTCAGATATTTTTAAAGAACTACTTCAAAACGCTGATGATGCAAATGCAACAGAATGCAGTTTTATGATTGATATGAGAAGAAATATGGACATAAGAGAGAATCTCCTAGACCCAGGGATGGCAGCTTGCCATGGGCCTGCTTTGTGGTCATTCAATAATTCTGAATTCTCAGATTCAGATTTCGTGAATATAACTAGGTTAGGAGAATCTTTAAAAAGGGGAGAAGTTGACAAAGTTGGAAAATTTGGTCTTGGATTTAATTCTGTGTACCATATCACTGATATTCCTATCATTATGAGTCGAGAATTCATGATAATGTTTGATCCAAACATAAATCATATCAGTAAACACATTAAAGACAGATCTAATCCTGGTATCAAAATTAATTGGAGTAAGCAACAGAAGAGACTTAGGAAATTTCCTAATCAGTTCAAACCATTTATAGATGTTTTTGGCTGTCATTTACCTCTGACTGTAGAAGCACCTTACAGCTACAATGGAACTCTTTTCCGTCTGTCCTTTAGAACTCAACAGGAAGCAAAAGTGAGTGAAGTTAGTAGTACCTGCTATAATACAGCAGATATTTACTCTCTTGTGGATGAATTTAGTCTCTGTGGGCACAGGCTTATCATTTTCACTCAGAGTGTAAACTCAATGTATTTGAAGTACTTGAAAATTGAGGAAACCAATCCCAGTTTAGCACAAGATACAATAATAATTAAAAAAAAATCTTGTTCTTCCAAAGCATTGAGTGCACCTGTTTCAAGTGTTTTAAAAGAAGCTGCTAAGCTCATGAAGACTTGCAGCAGCAGTAGTAAAAAGCTTCCCACGGATGCACCAAAGTCATCTTGCATCCTTCAGATCACAGTTGAAGAATTTCACCATGTGTTCAGAAGGATTGCTGATTTACAGTCACCACTTTTTAGAGGTCCAGATGATGACCCTGCTGCTCTCTTTGAAATGGCTAAGTCTGGCCAATCAAAAAAGCCATCGGATGAATTGCCACAAAAAACAGTAGACTGTACCACATGGCTTATATGTACCTGCATGGATACGGGAGAGGCTCTGAAGTTCTCCCTGAGTGAAAGTGGAAGAAGACTAGGACTGGTTCCTTGTGGAGCTGTGGGTGTTATGTTGTCTGAAATTCAGGACCAGAAGTGGACTGTGAAATCACACAATGGAGAAGTGTTTTGCTACTTACCTTTACGAATAAAAACAGGTTTGCCAGTACACATCAATGGATGCTTTGCTGTTACTTCTAATAGGAAAGAAATCTGGAAGACAGACACAAAAGGACGATGGAATACCACATTCATGAGGCACGTTATTGTAAGAGCTTACTTACAGGCACTCAGTGTCCTGCGGGACCTGTGCACTAGTGGGGAGCTCATTGATTATACTTACTATGCAGCGTGGCCTGATCCTGATTTAGTTCATGATGATTTTTCTGTCATCTGTCAAGGATTTTATGAAGATATAGCTCATGGAAAAGGGAAAGAATTGACTAGGGTCTTTTCTGATGGATCTACTTGGGTTTCAATGAAGAATGTGAGATTTCTAGATGATTCTATACTTAAAAGAAAAGATGTTGGTCCAGCAGCCTTCAAGATATTTTTGAAATACCTCAAGAAGACTGGGTCCAAAAATCTCTGTGCTGTTGAACTTCCTTCTTCAGTAAAATTAGGATTTGAAGAAGCTGGCTGCAAACAGATCCTGCTTGAAAATACGTTTTCAGAGAAACAGTTTTTTTCAGAAGTGTTTTTTCCAAATATTCAAGAAATTGAAGCAGAACTTAGGGATCCTTTAATGAATTTTGTTCTAAATGAAAAAGTTGATGAGTTCTCAGGAATCCTTCGTGTTACTCCATGTATCCCTTGCTCTTTGGAGGGCCATCCTTTGGTTTTACCATCACGATTGATCCACCCTGAAGGACGAGTTGCAAAGTTATTTGATATTAAAGATGGAAGATTCCCTTATGGTTCTACTCTAGATTATCTTAATCCTATTATTTTGATTAAACTAGTTCAGTTAGGTATGGCAAAAGATGATATTTTATGGGATGACATGTTAGAACGTGCAGAGTCAGTAGCTGAAATAAATAAAAGTGATCATGTTGCTGCTTGTCTAAGAAGTAGTATTCTATTAAGCCTCATTGATGAGAAACTGAAAATTAGGGATCCCAGAGCAAAGGATTTTGCTGCAAAATATCAAACAATCCCCTTCCTTCCCTTTCTAACAAAACCAGCAGGTTTTTCTTTGAATTGGAAAGGTAACAGCTTTAAGCCTGAAACCATGTTTGCAGCAACAGACCTTTATACGGCTGAACATCAAGATATAGTTTGTCTTTTGCAACCAATTCTAAATGAAAATTCCCATTCCTTCAGAGGTTGTGGTTCAGTGTCTCTGGCTGTTAAAGAATTTTTAGGATTACTCAAGAAGCCAACAGTCGATCTGGTTGTCAACCAATTGAAAGAAGTTGCAAAATCAGTCGATGATGGAATTACACTGTACCAGGAAAATATCACCAATGCTTGCTACAAATACCTTCATGAAGCAATGATGCAAAACGAAATCACTAAGATAACAATTATTGAAAAATTAAAACATTTTAGCTTCATTCTTGTTGAGAATGCATATGTTGACTCAGAAAAAATTTCTTTTCATTTAAATTTTGAAGCTGCACCTTACCTCTATCAGTTGCCTAATAAATATAAAAATAATTTCCGTGAACTTTTTGAAAGCGTGGGTGTGAGGCAGTCATTTACTGTCGAAGATTTTGCCCTTGTTTTGGAATCTATTGATCAAGAAAGAGGAACAAAGCAAATAACAGAAGAGAGTTTTCAGCTTTGCCGACGAATAATCAGTGAAGGAATATGGAGTCTCATTAGAGAAAAGAAACAAGAATTTTGTGAAAAAAATTATGGCAAGATATTATTGCCAGATACTAATCTTATGCTTCTCCCTGCTAAATCATTATGCTACAACGATTGTCCCTGGATAAAAGTAAAGGATACCACTGTGAAATATTGTCATGCTGATATACCCAGGGAAGTAGCTGTAAAGCTAGGAGCAATACCAAAGAGACATAAAGCCTTAGAAAGATATGCATCCAACATCTGTTTTACCACACTTGGCACAGAATTTGGACAGAAAGAAAAACTGACTAGCAGAATTAAGAGCATCCTTAATGCATATCCTTCAGAAAAGGAAATGTTGAAAGAGCTTCTTCAAAATGCTGATGATGCAAAAGCCACAGAAATCTGTTTTGTGTTTGATCCTAGGCAACATCCAGTTGATAGAATATTTGATGATAAATGGGCCCCATTACAAGGGCCAGCACTTTGTGTGTACAACAACCAGCCTTTTACAGAAGATGATGTTAGAGGAATTCAGAATCTCGGAAAAGGCACCAAAGAAGGCAATCCTTGTAAAACCGGACAATATGGAATAGGATTTAACTCTGTGTATCATATTACAGATTGTCCTTCTTTCATTTCTGGCAATGACATCCTGTGCATTTTTGATCCTCATGCCAGATATGCACCAGGAGCCACATCTGTTAGTCCCGGACGCATGTTTAGAGACTTGGATGCAGATTTTAGGACACAGTTCTCAGATGTTCTGGATCTTTATTTGGGAACTCACTTTAAACTGGATAATTGCACCATGTTCAGATTTCCTCTTCGTAACGCAGAAATGGCAAAAGTTTCAGAAATTTCCTCAGTTCCATCATCAGACAGAATGGTCCAGAATCTTTTGGATAAATTGCGTTCAGATGGAGCAGAACTTCTAATGTTTCTTAATCACATGGAAAAAATTTCAATTTGTGAGATAGATAAAGCTACTGGAGCTCTAAATGTGTTGTATTCCGTAAAGGGCAAAATCACTGATGGAGACAGATTGAAAAGGAAACAATTTCATGCATCTGTAATTGATAGTGTTACCAAAAAGAGGCAGCTCAAAGACATCCCAGTTCAACAGATAACGTATACTATGGATACTGAGGACTCTGAAGGAAATCTTACTACATGGCTCATTTGTAATAGGTCAGGTTTTTCAAGTATGGACAAAGTATCGAAGAGTGTTATTTCAGCTCACAAGAACCAAGATATTACTCTCTTCCCGCGTGGTGGAGTAGCTGCCTGCATTACTCACAACTATAAAAAACCCCATCGGGCCTTCTGCTTTTTGCCTTTGTCTTTGGAGACTGGTCTGCCATTCCATGTGAATGGCCACTTTGCACTAGATTCCGCCAGAAGAAACCTGTGGCGTGATGATAATGGAGTTGGTGTTCGAAGCGACTGGAATAACAGTTTAATGACAGCATTAATAGCTCCTGCATATGTTGAGTTACTAATCCAGTTAAAAAAGCGGTATTTTCCTGGTTCTGACCCAACGTTATCAGTTTTACAGAACACACCTATTCATGTAGTAAAGGACACTTTAAAGAAATTTTTATCATTTTTTCCAGTTAACAGGCTTGATCTACAGCCAGATTTATATTGTCTAGTGAAAGCACTCTATAGTTGCATTCATGAAGACATGAAACGTCTTTTACCTGTTGTTCGGGCTCCAAATATTGATGGCTCAGATTTGCACTCTGCTGTTATAATTACTTGGATTAATATGTCTACTTCAAATAAAACTAGACCATTTTTTGATAATTTACTACAGGATGAATTACAGCACCTTAAAAATGCAGATTATAATATCACAACACGCAAAACAGTAGCAGAGAATGTCTATAGACTGAAACACTTACTTCTAGAAATCGGTTTCAACTTGGTGTATAACTGTGATGAAACCGCTAATCTTTACCATTGCCTTATAGATGCAGATATTCCTGTTAGTTATGTGACTCCTGCTGATGTTAGGTCTTTTTTAATGACATTTTCTTCCCCTGATACTAATTGCCACATTGGGAAGCTGCCTTGTCGTCTTCAACAGACTAATCTAAAACTTTTTCATAGTTTAAAACTTTTAGTCGATTATTGTTTTAAGGATGCAGAAGAAAATGAGATCGAAGTTGAAGGATTGCCCCTTCTCATTACATTGGACAGTGTTTTACAAACTTTTGATGCAAAACGACCCAAGTTTCTAACAACATACCATGAATTGATTCCATCCCGCAAAGACTTGTTTATGAATACGTTATATTTGAAATACAGTAATATTTTATTGAACCATAAAGTTGCAAAAGTATTTGACATTTCAAGCTTTGCTGATTTGTTATCTTCTGTGTTGCCTCGAGAATATAAGACCAAAAATTGCACAAAGTGGAAAGACAATTTTGCAAGTGAGTCTTGGCTTAAGAATGCATGGCATTTTATCAGCGAGTCTGTAAGTGTCAAAGAAGATCAGGAAGAAACGAAGCCAACCTTTGACATTGTTGTTGATACCCTAAAAGACTGGGCATTGCTTCCAGGAACAAAGTTTACTGTTTCAGCCAATCAGCTTGTGGTTCCTGAAGGTGATGTTCTGCTCCCTCTAAGCCTTATGCACATTGCAGTTTTCCCAAATGCCCAGAGTGATAAAGTTTTTCATGCTTTGATGAAAGCCGGCTGTATTCAACTTGCCTTGAACAAGATCTGCTCCAAAGACAGTGCGTTTGTTCCTCTGCTGTCATGCCACACAGCAAACATAGAAAGCCCTACCAGTATCTTGAAAGCTGTACATTATATGGTCCAAACTTCAACATTTAGAACTGAAAAGTTAGTAGAAAATGACTTTGAAGCACTGTTGATGTATTTCAATTGCAATTTGAGTCACTTGATGTCCCAAGATGACATAAAAATTTTAAAGTCACTTCCATGCTACAGATCTATAAGTGGCCGCTATATGAGCATTGCGAAATTTGGAACATGCTATGTACTTACAAAAAGTATCCCTTCAGCCGAAGTGGACAAATGGACACAGTCATCATCATCTGCATTTCTGGAAGAAAAAATTCACTTAAAAGAACTATATGGGGTGCTTGGTTGTGTACCTGTAGATGATCTTGAGGTGTATTTGAAACACCTTCTACCAAAAGTTGAAAATCTCTCTTATGATGCAAAATTAGAGCACTTGATCTATCTTAAGAATAGATTATCGAGTATTGAAGAATATTCTGAAATTAAGGAACAACTTTTTGAAAAACTAGAAAGTTTGTTGGTAATCCATGATGCCAACAGTCGACTGAAGCAAGCAAAACATTTTTATGATAGAACTGTGAGGGTTTTTGAAGTCATGCTTCCTGAAAAATCATTTATTCCTAAGGACTTCTTTAAAAAATTGGAACAACTTATAAAACCCAAAAACCAGGTTGCATTTATGACGTCCTGGGTTGAATTTTTAAGAAATATTGGACTAAAGTACATACTTTCTCAGCAGCAGCTGTTACAGTTTGCTAAGGAAATCAGTGTGAGAGCAAATACAGAAAACTGGTCCAAAGAAACCTTGCAAAATACAGTCGATATCCTACTCCATCATATATTTCAAGAGAGAACAGATTTATTATCTGGCAACTTTCTGAAAGAACTGTCTTTAATACCATTCTTATGTCCTGAGCGGGCCCCTGCTGAATTCATTAGATTTCATCCTCAATATCAAGAGGTAAATGGAACACTTCCTCTTATAAAGTTCAATGGGGCACAAGTAAATCCGAAATTTAAGCAGTGTGATGTGCTCCAGCTGTTATGGACATCTTGCCCTATTCTTCCAGAGAAAGCCACACCCTTAGGTATCAAAGAACAGGAAGGCAGTGACCTTGGTCCACAAGAACAGCTTGAACAAGTTTTAAATATGCTGAATGTTAATCTGGATCCCCCTCTTGATAAGGTCATTAATAATTGCAGAAACATATGTAACATAACGACATTGGATGAAGAAATGGTGAAAACTAGAGCAAAAGTCTTAAGGAGCATATATGAATTTCTCAGTGCGGAAAAAAGGGAGTTCCGTTTTCAGTTGCGAGGGGTGGCTTTTGTGATGGTAGAAGATGGCTGGAAACTTCTGAAGCCTGAGGAAGTAGTGATAAACCTAGAATATGAATCTGATTTTAAACCTTATTTGTACAAGCTTCCTTTAGAACTTGGCACGTTTCATCAGTTGTTCAAACACTTAGGTACTGAAGATATTATTTCAACTAAGCAATATGTTGAAGTGTTGAGTCGCATATTCAAAAACTCTGAAGGAAAGCAGTTAGATCCTAATGAAATGCGTACAGTTAAGAGAGTAGTTTCTGGTCTGTTCAAGAGTCTACAAAATGATTCGGTCAAGGTGAGGAGTGATCTTGAAAATGTACGAGACCTTGCACTTTACCTTCCAAGCCAGGATGGTAGGTTGGTAAAGTCAAGCATCTTAGTGTTTGATGATGCACCACATTATAAAAGCAGAATCCAGGGGAATATTGGTGTGCAAATGTTGGTTGATCTGAGCCAGTGCTACTTAGGGAAAG
>NW_006160154.1:3214046-3229256 GCF_000334495.1 Tupaia belangeri chinensis | reverse complement strand
CCATGGATTTCACACCAAGCTGATAATGCTGTTTCCTCAAAAACTTAGACCTCGTTTGTTGAGCAGTATACTTGAAGAACAGTTAGATGAAGAGACTCCTAAAGTTTGCCAGTTTGGAGCCTTGTGTTCTCTTCAGGGAAGACTGCAGTTACTCTTGTCTTCTGAACAGTTCATTACAGGGCTCATTAGGATTATGAAGCATGAAAATGATAATGCATTCCTGGCCAACGAGGAGAAAGCCATAAGACTTTGCAAAGCCCTAAGAGAAGGACTGAAAGTGTCTTGCTTTGAAAAGCTTCAAACAACATTAAGAGTCAAAGGTTTTAATCCTATTCCCCACAGCAGAAGTGAAACTTTTGCTTTTTTGAAGAGATTTGGTAATGCAGTCATCCTGCTCTACATCCAGCACTCAGACAGTAAAGACATTAATTTTCTATTAGCATTAGCAATGACATTGAAATCAGCAACCGACAATTTGATTTCTGACACTTCATATTTAATTGCTATGCTAGGATGCAATGATATTTACAGGATCAGTGAGAAACTTGACAGTTTAGGAGTGAAATACGATTCTTCAGAACCTTCAAAACTGGAACTTCCAATGCCAGGCACGCCAATACCTGCCGAAATTCATTATACTCTACTTATGGATCCAATGAATGTTTTTTACCCAGGAGAATATGTTGGGTACCTTGTTGATGCCGAGGGTGGTGATATCTATGGATCATACCAGCCAACGTACACATATGCAATTATTGTACAAGAGGTTGAAAGGGAAGATGCTGATAATTCTAGCTTTCTAGGAAAGATATATCAGATTGATATTGGTTATAGTGAATATAAAATAGTCAGCTCTCTTGATCTGTATAAGTTTTCCAGGCCTGATGAAAGCTCTCAAAGCAGAGACAGTGCTCCTTCTACACCAACCAGCCCGACAGAGTTCCTCGCTCCCGGTCTGCGAAGCATTCCTCCTCTTTTCTCTGGAAGAGAGAGCCACAAGACTTCATCTTCGAAACATCATTCTCCCAAAAAGCTTAAGGTTAATTCTTTACCAGAAATCTTAAAAGAAGTCACATCAGTGGTGGAACAAGCTTGGAAGCTTCCCGAATCAGAACGAAAAAAGATTATTAGACGATTATATTTGAAATGGCACCCTGACAAAAATCCAGAGAATCATGACATTGCTAATGAGGTTTTTAAACATTTGCAGAATGAAATCAACAGATTAGAAAAACAGGCTTTTCTAGATCAAAATGCAGACAGAGCCTCAAGGCGGACATTTTCAACCTCAGCATCCCGCTTTCAGTCAGACAAGTATTCATTTCAAAGATTTTATACTTCATGGAATCAAGAAGCAACGAGCCACAAATCTGAAAGGCAACAACAAAATAAAGAAAAATGCCCTCCTTCAGCTGGACAGACTTACTCTCAAAGGTTTTTTGTTCCTCCCACTTTCAAGTCAGTTGGTAATCCAGTTGAAGCACGTAGATGGTTAAGACAAGCCAGAGCAAACTTTTCAGCTGCCAGGAATGACCTTCATAAAAATGCCAATGAGTGGGTGTGCTTTAAATGTTACCTTTCTACTAAGTTAGCTTTGATTGCAGCTGACTACGCTGTAAGGGGAAAGTCTGATAAAGATGTAAAACCAACTGCACTTGCCCAGAAAATCGAGGAATATAGTCAGCAACTTGAAGGACTAACAAATGATGTGCACACATTGGAAGCTTATGGTGTAGATAGTTTAAAAACAAGATATCCTGATTTACTTCCTTTCCCACAAATCCCAAATGACAGGTTCACCTCTGAGGTTGCTATGAGAGTGATGGAATGTACTGCTTGTATCATAATAAAACTTGAAAATTTTATACAACAAAAAGTGTGAAAATATTTAAAGAAAAAAAGCAGAGCTAGATCTTGAATGTGTCATAGCACAAATATGAATTGCTGTTCTTTAAGCTTCATTGCCAGTTATCTAAGAATTGTGAAGCAAGCACACTGCAGATTGTTCTAGAAGAGTTTTGGAGCTATTAATATGAATACCAACAGAAACCTTAACTGATCTAAAAGAAAGTTATTTTAAAGATGGTGGTGAGCTGCAAAATTATTACATATATTTGAGTGACTGGGATGGCACAGTATTGAACTGCACTTTATATAACCAAAGCTTAGCAGTTTGTTAGAGTCTATGTAAGTCTCTGGTTAGGATGAAGTTAACTTTATGTTTTTAACATGGTATTTTTGAAGGAGTTAATGAAACATTGGACATATCATTGGTTTGAACATACAAGAAGAGTTAAGTCTTTGAAGTTTATTCTTTTTTTAAAGGGGATCTTCTTGTATGTATTATTTTTTATCAGCTGGATCTGATTATGAATTAGTTGCAATTTTACATCTTAAATACTGAGTACATTTAAAAAATGGTACAGTGTTTTAATCCTGAATATTACTTGATTAAGAGTATGAAGTTAATACTTCTTAGAGTGCACTGAGTGCACTTTAAGTCTTTAATTTTTTTTGTTTGTTTATCTTATGTTTACAGGCTTTCTATTTCATGAAGATAGCATATGGAAAACTCAAAATGGTGGCAGTTCTTATTACTAGATGTTAATATTGTTTCCGAAAACTGCTTACCAAAGCAACAGTTATTCATTGTTAGAACACTTGCTTATGTTTGCGTGTACATATTTTCCATGAATGTCATAATTTATATAGTGTGGTTGAACAAAATGCAATCTTTTGTTGTCTAAAGGTGCTGCAATTAATTTTTTTTTTGTCTCTCAATATGGCACTTAGTGGAGTTTTTGTAAATTTTACTTTAAAAAGCATCAAAAAATTATAAGATTGTTGTGAAGCTATCCAGTAGTTTACAAAAGAGGAATTATCAACTTGTAATTTCCTCATGAATGATTCAGAACTGACATTTAATTTTTACCATGTTCAATTATCCTACTGTATTTACTTAAACATATTTCTTTTGCAGAGTGTAAAAGAAAGCTAATGATAATTAGTTTATGTAAGTGTCCTGGCTGTAAATGATGCTAAATATATTTTATGCAATTAAGGGCTTTAAAGAACATGTTAAACTTTTTTACTTTTATTGGTAATAAGAAATGTTTGCGCCTCCACAATTGTATTGCTTCTGGATGTGAAATCATGTAATTATTTCTGCTATTAAGTGCCATAATTTTAATAAAGCAAATGTACATATGAAGTTGCTGTAACTGATATTTCCTGAAATATAGGTCATTGGAAATCAAACTTAGTATCTTTTTAACAAAAATTATAGAAACAACTTTATAAATAGATTCTTACATAAGAATCTAAACATATTCAAGAAAAACATCTGCAGAGCACCCAAATTACCAGAAAGGTGGACCCCAGCCCTTCTTTTTAGCACTGAGAAAAAAGAACAGAAAAGAGGAACAATGATTCCTTCTTTTTTCTTTTTGTTAGGTTTTTACCATAGAGTCCATGCACTCACATGAAAGAGATGAAGAAAGAGAGAGGGGAATTGAGAAGTCATCCTCCACAGGGGGGATGGCCACATCACAATCCCCTGTCTCAGGATTTTGGGTATGCATGCATGCACACACACACACACGTACACGTGCCTGGCGTGATTTTCAAGCCATTTGGATCTGGGACTCAAACCACAGTCAGCCATGTGGAAGACCAGCGTCTTAACCACCACTTCACCTGTTGGCCCTCCTTCTTCTTCTTAATTGTGTCCACCTGTGTGTTCAGTTTTTCAAGTAGAGTTTTTTTTCTTTCCAATGTGGGAATCAGGCTTTTTTTGGAGAAGTTTTGGAATAGGGCGCGTGTGCTCGCCAGAAAGACAGTGAGAAATCATCCCCCAGGTGGGATGGCGATGCTGCAATCCCTTCTCCATTCTCCTCTCGGGATCTTGGGCATACATGTACACGCACCCGGCGTGAGTTTAAGCCACCGGGTCTGGGCCTCAAACCACGGTTGACTACATGGGAGGCCAGTGACAGAGCCATTACGCTATCTGCTGGTCCTGTGGGAATCAGGCTTTTCAGTTCAGCTTTGACTTTGTTTGCATCTTCCTGGTCAGGACTCTGGAGAAGGCTAGAAAGAATAATGGTACCTCGGTTTATACTAGCCTAGGACTTCAGCTTCTTTATACCCACATGCTCTACAAGTGTTTTTGCACAACAATCTTCTCCCATTTTCTTTCATCTTTTTATCTTGTCCTATTAACCACTTCAGTACTAGATGACCTGCAGGATGTTCTGCAACATGAAGCTCTGTCCTTGCCTCTGGGGTGGAGTTCTGCTGCTGCCAAGCTGGTGATGGCATCTGTAGTAGACTGGACATCGCCAGTGGCAGATCCTAGAATGTCAGCCATAGACACACATGCAGATTTATTAGCACCATGTCTTGGGCATGTCTTTGCAGGTAGCTTAACAATGCTGGAGAAATGGATTCTAACAGCTCGCGTCAGCGGATTTCTGTGCCTTTCTTACTGTGTGCATTTCCATCTCCTTTCTGTAGAACTTCAATGATTTCTTGGACTGTAGGTGCAGGATCTCTGGGGCTTAGTAGATAGAACAGAACCTTCCTTCCATATTTGTCATTTACTAGGTTAGGTAAAGAACTGAACATTTTTGATATGATTATCTGCTTCACAAACTTAGTATCGTCAATACAGTCGAATACTGCCACCGTTTCTACGTAAGTCTTCATTGTTTTCACAATTATTTTCCTGTCCTTGAGTGTACCATGTCAGAGTCAGTGCATGGCCACTCTGGCACCGTGTGTGTGTGCCAGGTGTATCAGTGCTTCACGGATGGCTTCGATCAGTTCTGATCTCAGTTTTGGGAGTGCATAGGTAAAAAAGTCTGAGAATACTTTCTGCACCAATGAGAGCTTAATCACAACTTCCTTCTGGGCCAGTGGAGTTAGAATCTGCTTTATTTCATCCATAATGAACTCTAATTTTTCAGGCTTTGCCTCTAACGCGTTGTCGAGTTGGGTGAGCTGCTGACTTGTAAAGCTGAAGTGTGCTCTGTAGCACGTTGACACCTATGAAGCGTGTTCTGACACCTCTGTCAGCGTGTTCCTCTGTTCCAGGATGGCTTTGGCATTGTCCGCATACTCCACGATGCCGATGCGTCTGTGTCACAGCATCTTCAGCACGTGGCCTTTAAAAGTCCCGATTATCTCTGCAATTTGTGGTCTACCATACATGAGAAATTTCTTAACAATATTTCTGGAGTATTTGGCTTTACTTAATTCGACCGAATCACCTCGCAATTCTTCGAAAGCCTGTTTTCTCTGTTCTTTATCACTATACTGAATATAACACCAGATAACCCGAGTTCAGTTGTGTGCAAATGCAATACTTTTAAGTTTTCCTTGAATCAATTTCTGTAAGTCACCCATCCACTTTACACTTTTTTCTTTGTCACGGTCTTCCCTTCTCTCCCAGATCTGCTTGACCCGAGTGACAGTGTCATAGTTGGTTTTATCATTAAGTTGCCTGCTCTGCTTCTGTTCGTTCTTCTTTTCGAAATCATCCCATTTGGGTTTTTGGCCGCTGAGTCATCACTTTGACTGTTTGGAATTTTCTCTTGTTGAATTTATTTGCCTGTGGGAATTTGATCTTAGGTGCTTTGTCCCCTTGTTGCTTATTCTTGAGCTGCTTTACACCTTTCCCCCCAGGTTTTGTGGCACTTTTATCAAAGTTCTTTGATGTGATTTTAGGTCTGCTTCCCTTAACTTTTCTTGGGAATGTCTTTGAAGAACCGGAGTCTCTGTTATTATAGAATCTTTTTTTCTTGTGATGCCTTTGTCCTCCTTCCTGTTAGTTTTTTTTTTTTTTTTTTTCCACTTCAACTTTCATCATATCATCTTAGCACACGTGGGGCCAAAGTCAGAGCTAGAAGGAGATCTCCAATACCGCTTCCGCTCAAATATAATATCTTCTTACATTCTGTTTTTATATGTGCGTATCTGTACATTAATTAGCAATATTAGGATAGAATTTTCCTCTATATTTTTATGCTGGAATTTTAGTAGAATTTGTAGGTGGAGGGTGAATTGGTCTCTTGCTTTAGGGGATAGGTGTATATTGATAATTCACTTGAACCCTGATAGGATATGTTTGTCTTATACCTGAGGCACAAATTTTCAAAGTTAGGGAGACAAGACTAAGAGTTATCCATGGATACCAAATCCTGGGTCTTCAGATTTTTTTTTTTAAACGTTCTTGATTTTGAATATTAAAAAAATTCACAGAGGGCCAGATGGTGGTGTGGTTGGGTGGCTAGATCCCACACATGGATGAATGAACGGTTTAAGTCCTGGATCCTGGCTTTAAAAACGCACTAAGTGCATGTGTGCTCAAAATTCTGAGATGAGAATGGAGAAGGGATTGTTGCATGGCTATGCCCCCTGGAGTTTTGTTTTGTTCACTTTCCTTCTCATTCTCTTCCTTTTTCTCTGGAAAGTGCACACACTCTATAGCAAGTTAAAAAAAGAAAAACTTTTTAAACACAGCAAACCTTATCTATCTTTGGTTATAGTTGATCTAGTTGGAGTTTTGTGTTTTTCTAGACTTAAAAAGAAAAATTAATACATGTGGGTTCAGTAGTGTTACCCCTGTGCCACTATTTGGCCCCAGGGAAAGAAGAAGACAAATTGTTATAGTTTACTCAGTGAGAAATAAGAGGACATCTAGACATAGCCAAATTTATTGGAGTTTATTAATTAAGCCAGTGGCATACTCATGTCTCTCAAAAACTCGCAGCCCCTAGTGAAAGGAGAATGGACCTTATATAGGCCAAAAATGTACAATCCTGTCCATGATGACATGAGGATTCACAAGGACAAAGAGCAGCAGGTTTAAAAGGGGGGGTGGGTGGGGCTAAGGTTCTACAATGTAAAAGCAAATAAAAGCACATCACAGAGGCAGAACAAGCAGGTTAGCAGGTTCATCATCCCTAAGGGTATTTTCCATCTTCATCCAAATACAATGGAATCTCAATAGTCTTTATGGCTCCAGGCAAGGTCCAGTGACTGGACCTTATCTTAAGACAACTAAGAGAAGTGGAGTTTTAAGGCCAATAAAAATGTTAATCACTCTATTTACTATCAGATAAAAGGGGAAAGGGCTGGTTTCCAGTCATAGGAATTTAATAGTTCATAATGGAGGTGCTTCTCCAAGATGGAGTAGCTCCTGCTTTATTCCCCACTTCTCTTGGAGGCGCTCCTCCAAGATGGAGTCATGCCTGCTTCAAAATAAAATAAAGCAGACACAATTTAAAAAATTTAGTTTAGGGTCTGTCCTTTCAGAATAGTTTCCACCCTCATTCACTATTCCCCAAAGACTAGAGACTTACCTGAAGGGTAAATTGGGGAAATGACCCAACACATGTGGCTCAATCTTTTCCATTTAAATTTAGCTGTCTTCTGTAAAAGATCTGGTCTACCACCTTCATTTCATGTGTAAACTGTGGGAATTGAGATCTTATGGTTCTGCCTGTGACCAGAGAGGCTTGCATTTTATTCAGCTGTAAAGAATTACTTAGGAAGTACATTTTCCTAAAAAATATCTTTACAATTAAAGCTTATATTTTGATTACAACCCATCTAAGACTTTGGATTCCAACAAGGGATAAATTTTTTATTACTCTGGAGGCTGAAAATAACCATAACAACTTATTTCAAGGTGATTCCATAGAGCTAATGAGCAAAAAAATGAATTTAAACCTTTTATTTAAAAGGTTTTATTCCTCATACTTTCTCCTTGATTATTTTTCTTAACTGTATTATCTAAGCATTATTTTGTGTATACCTACTGTGAGAAGACAAAGCTAATTTATAAATGTTTGAGGAGCCTTTTGTTCTATCAACCAGGCTTCACATCTGTTTTGCACAAACATGAAATCAAAGAGAAAATATGACAAGGTGGCAGATCTATTTACTATGATAATAGGAATATTATACTAACAAATCATTAATATGGGAAATCAGAACTTAACTAAATGGAAAGTGTGTATAGTGATTTATAATATAATAAATAAAAAGCACTCAACCTCGTGTAAAACTTCAGAAGAATTATATTTAGAGTTGAGTTTCCTGTTTCTTGTTTTTTAAATTTGCTAGAGGGTGTGTACACTTGTCAGAGGAGGAAGTGGGAAAAAGAATGTGAGAAAGCATCCCCCAGGGTATGGCCAGGCTCCAATTTAAAAACCAGGGAGTTGTTATTAGTGGGCTATGCTATTAAATGAACACCTTATTAAAACAGCACTAGAAGTGGAGTTCGCTTGTCTACTTTCTCTTCACTTTGAGGCTGTTGAAAGTGAGGTCGAACTTGTGTTCAGAGTTACAAATCCTATAATGAGAAAACTGCAGTACTGTTTGTCTCACTACATTTTGAACTGTTTGGTAATTCTCATTTTAAGAACTGTTTAAACAACAACAAAACAAAAATAAATCCCTTTTCCACTTTTTGTAATAAAAGGCATTTTACAAAGTGGGCGAGTGGCCTAAACAAAATGAACATGTCTTCACAGGTTGGTGTGTCGTATTTATGTACCAACTTATATATCTAATTGGCAGTAGGCATATTTTCACAAACTGAGAGTCTGTTTCCATGAAGCTACATCCGGTTTTTTTGCCTGTTGTGTAGAGGGGAATTCATGGACTGAGCAGGTAAGATTTCCATCACTTACTGGCTGTTCAGTATTGGTGGATGGAAAAACCCCTTAGTTGTCAAATGAGTATGATTCCATCTACACAGATATCATAGATTGGTGTTTCTGATGGAATGCGACAGCACATCAAGGATTTCCAATGTGAAAATGTCTATACAAATTAGAGTCATACTTTAGATTACTAATTTAGTTGTTTGAGTTACCTTGTAACTTGGCCTGTCTAAGCCTTGTTACCAGTAATTTGGAGAAAAAGAATATCTACCTTGGAAGTCTATTGTGAAGTTTAAAGAAAGACACTGAAACTCATGTCTTTGAAAAACATAGGCTGATTTTTATTGCTCATTGACTATACACCTAGAAAGCATGACTGATTTTGTGTGATTTATTTCTATTTTGACTATCTATGGAAAATGAGATCAATCTCAAAGCCCCTTGGGAACCTGAAGATCGTCTTTGAAACCTGACACACTGCATTAAACTGAAGGGAGTAATTTTGGGGTGTCATGTTAATATTGAACAGTGCTACTTTGTGGGGCTTGAGATATCCACAGTTCAATGTCATAAATTAATTCCACATAGCAATTCATTGTACGTTGACATGTATAAGAGATGAAGGATAGGCAAGGAAAAAGAAAGTTGCACTTGTTCTAATGAAAATTAATCAACCCAGTGGAATAAACATAGTTTTGATGTTTCCTCAACTTTTGCATGTAGTATCCACATGCCATTTTGTGATCACATAATTTTGTCCAAACACTTTTTCATTGATATGTTTTCCTTTTGGAGTTCCTTTGGAAAGTGTGTCTTCCTGCTCCTTACCAGTCACCCTGGCAGTCTTGGTCAGGTCTTCCTAAGGATGAAGGCTTGAGGCTAGCACTTCTCAGCTCACTGAAGCCAGGCAGGTGCTCTAGGGCAGAGGCAGGCGTTTCAGAGACAGATGTGACTGTGTTCCTGGCACGTGGTGCCCAGACCAGCCACAGACAGGTAAAGCTTCCCATCTGGACACACACAGATTTCATAGAGTCTCTGTGAGCTGCTGGAGGGACCCCAAGTCCCCTGAACCAACTTGGGTAAACACACAGTTTCAGCATCAAGCTCAAGCTGTTTGAGAGAAAGTAAATGAGATGTTAATGAAGGACTAACCTTGACCAACATAATTATCTGATTCTCTTAAAACCTCATTCTATTTTACATGCAGGAAGGACTACACAACTCCTCTTTTCTAAATTGGAGGGTGGACACTTTTTAATTTTTTTCCCATTGTGTTAGTCCAGAGGGAAAACTGATTGATTTTTGACATGTGTTGCTATTATACTGAGTTGTCATATTTTTCATAGAAAAATACATCTTGCCTTTCCTGATAACCTAATTGTGTGGTCAATAAACTGAGTTGCTTTTCAGTTCTGTCAGGCTATAGTCCCAGAAATGTCTTTCAGAATTATTTGACAAAAATAATAGCATTCTTCTGCCAATTCACGTTTATCATGTGATTCACTTTGACTTTATGCCAAATCATCTTCCTATTAGGAAAGAGTAGTAGCCACAGAAATAGATCCATCTTCGTTTTCCCTATGAATGCTGGAATTTATCCTGATTTTATTTGTGTTTCCCCTACAGGAGGCAATTAAATTTATCCTATTAGCTATCAGCCGGTTCCCTAACTTGTGAATATTTGAACTCCATTGCCTTCTATTGGATGCTAAAAGGCAGTAGGCATGCAGACTAAAGCCAATCAAAATAAAACAAAAGATCGGATTATCTGGTTTCATTATAATTTAGTTGCACTTAAGTGTAAATAGCCACTAAATGAGATTTAGGAATCTTTCTGATAACTTAAGAAAATAAGAATCATCACACTGAGCAGCCAAACCTTACCCATGCCAGGGCTCTCACTGGTTAGAATGAATTAAAATACGTTGTGGGTAGGTTTAATTTTCTTCCTGCCAACAAAGTTAGATTTTATGTAGCTCTCCTCCCTGAATTTCAACCTACTGATAAGCTGAAGTCCGCTATCCCATCCCCCCTCCCCCACCCCGGGAATCTGAGCCTGTCACGGGAAGGAGCGAAGGGCACAGTATGAGCACCATTACCCTGTGTGGTCTGGCACATATCAGTGAGGGAAGTCAGATGGGTATTATTATTATTTTTTTTTTGGAGAGGTTTTCGCTATAGGGTGCGTGCACTCGCCAGACAGACAGAGAGAGACATAGAGAGAGAAATCATTGCCCAGGTGAGATGGTCACGCCGCAATCCCTTCTCCTCCATTCTCCTCTTGGGATCTTGGGCACGCACGTACACGCGCCTGGCGTGAGTTTTAAGCCACCCAGTCTGGGACGCGAACCGCGGTTGACTACGTGGGAGTCCAGCGACATAGCCATTATGCTAACTGCTGGTTCCCTCAAATGGGTATTAGTTTTCAAAAAGCAGAATCTCTTTAAGTTATAGCCCAATGCCTTGGGTTTCTTTTGGGGGGTACTTGCTTTTCTCTACTGTGTTTTTAATTGCTTGTCTTCACATTTCCCCTTTCCTTTTGTTAATTGATCTATTTTTTTTTAGTTGTTATTTTCTCCCTACTTTTCTGGCAAACTCTAGTCCCTTTCTTGCTCATCTTCATTTGCATTTATAGGACAATATTTGATGGGAGCCCAGATATTTATCTTTTACTTTGAACTAGCTCCCAGTAATAAGGAATATGAACCCTCATTAAGGATCTGGCTGTGTGTTAGTCGTGAAAATAATGCCCAACTCATACCAGCAGTTAGCGTAATGGCTATGTCGCTGGACTCCCACGTAGTCAACTGCTGTTCGCATCCCGGACCCGGTGGCTTAAGACTCACGCCGGGCGTGTGTGTGTGCGTGCGTGAGATCATGAGAGGAGAATGGAGGAGAAGGGATTGTGGCGTGGCCATCCCTTCTTGGGGGGTGATTTCTCACTTTCTGTCTCTCTGTCTCTTTATGGTGAGCACACGTGCCCTATAGCAAAAACCTCTCCCGCCACCCCCCGCAAAAGGTTGTGTGTTATTAAAGTATGAAAATTAAATAATTATTTCAACATATTCACTATTGTCCTTTCAGTGGTTTTACAATTTTGCAATTAGAAATAGCTTTTATAGTACATGTGCACATATTTAGGATCACTTCTGATTATTTCTTTGTGAAGTAGAATGTGGAGTTGAAGAGTAGGAATATTTTAAAAAGTTTTAAACAGTACATGTTTCTAAGTTAAATGACTACTTCTCAGAGTAAACGTTGAATAGTTGACTTATAATCAGAAACATCAGATTTGAATCTCAACCTTGAGATCCCAAGAGGAGAATGGAGGAGAAGGGATTGCGGCGTGGCCATCCCCACTGGGGGGTGATTTCTTCTTCTCTGTCTCTCTGTCTCTCTCTGTCTTTGTGGTGAGCGCACACGCCCTATAGCAAAAACCTCTCAAAAAGAAAAAAATACATAATAAATAGCCTCATTTCAAAATTAACATCTATTTAAATGATACATTTTAAGTATGTAGTAATGCTATGATATTAGTAATAATAATCAAAATTCTTGATTCCCGTTTCTGCATTTATCTGCTCCTGATATCATGACTTCATAAATTACAACTTGCAGTGGCTTCTACAAATAATTTTTTCTTCTATTAGTCAGCTGCCACCATGCAGGTCCTGCCCACACTCCCTGAGGCTGCCTCTCGTGTCAGCTATGCCTTCCTATCACAGGAGCCTCCCTGCTCCACAATCTCCCCACCTATGGTTTTAGGTGTCCATGGTAAAGTGGAAGATATTTGAGAGAGAGACAGACCACATTCATGTAACTTTTCTCACAGTACATTGTTGTAATTATTCTATTTTATTCTTAGCTGTTGTAAATCTCACACTGTGCCGAGTTTATGAGTTAAACTTTATCAGAGGTGTGCATCTATTAGAATTCAGTTCTGTCCCTGGTTTCTGGCATCCACCAGGGGTCTTGGAATGTATTCCCTTTAGAAGGGGGAAAGGAATACTGTACTATTAAATTTATGTAATTCCAAAATGTTCTCAATCATAGTACTATCTTAGTGTCCTAAAACCCTGTAACATAGTTAAACAAATATTATTTTCTCTATTTGACAGATGAGAAGACAGAGAGGGCTGGTAAACTTTCTGAATTCAATAGGTAATTAGGGAATTGATCTAGCGATGAAACTCAGGCTCCTGGTCTCCCAGCCAGATCTTCTGTGAGTCTGGGTGTTGCCGGAGGCATGATGGTCAAGCCAGTCTAGAGAAAGCGTGTAGAAATCCATGTGCCCACTCAGTGTGGGCATTTACTCATTGTAAAAGGTGCTTCCACACATACTTGTTCCAGCATATCTACCCAGGCAATGGTCACATAAAAATATAAAGTACAATCCGTGTTACCCACTGCAAATTGTTACAAAGACAGAGCTATGTAAAAGAGAATTCCTGGAGCAGTGCCTTATTTTGCTCACATTTACACATATGAAAATAGCTAGGGGTAAGCAAAGAGAAGATGAGGTAAGTGATTTGTGCAAACCCACAATGTGGTATCATATGACTAGCATCAACCTATAAGCCAAACCCATGGTTTCTTCTAGAGCTTCTTTTTTATCTTCCTTCTAGCCTGTCTTTCTTTTTCCTTTCTTCCTTTTCTTCTTTTTCTCTTCTCTTTCTTTTTTTTTTTTCTTCTCTTCCTTTCTTCTTTCTTCCTTTTTCTTCATTCTTCTCTTTCTTTCTTAATTTTCTGGAGGACATGTACATCATGAGTGGGAGAGGAGGGAGAGAAAAAAGCACCCCCTCACATCCCTAGAGAAAGCTATGTTGCATCCTTTCTTCATTTCTCCTTTTGGGATTTTCACATGTATACATGCAGTTTTTCAGTCGCTGGGTCTGGGACTTGAACCACACAGTCATGTGGGATCCAGCCACCTTAACCGTCACACCTGTGGCAGGCCCCTTCTTCTAGAACTCACATGCTCAAGTTTCTGATTGACTGAAATTGAGTTTTCCCCTTTCTTTAATAAACAAGGTTTCAACCATTGATATTAGGCAGTATGTACTCTATTGTCTTATTATGAATTTGGCTTCTATCCATTTTATATTTTTAGACTAGACATCTCATATTTTATGCTATTGTAGTTGGCTTTCAAAAATGCTCTTTTTTTTAAATCTTCATTTTCATTTAAACTTAATTCCATGTGAGCAAGCACAAAACTCTCGACAGGAACAGATGACAGCTGTCATTGACAGGTAATCCTAGTGACAGCCGTACTGACAAAAATTGGATCACTAGGAAATGGCAAAACCGATGTTCTCTGTAACTTCTGAAAGTCTGTGGTGTTTCTTTCCCCACAACAAACATTGGTTAAAGAAAGCAGTCTAGAGCTCAGGTAGAGTCATTTTAACTTCTTAGTCCTTCTTTCAATATTAAATTGGCTTGGTTCCGGACACCAGGTGAACTGAGGCTGCAGGCCCGACCCCTCTGAACCTTCGCGCATCCCCACCGTTCCTCCTTCTTGGACCCCAGGTTGGTTGTCTGGGACTTTAAGGCGAACTCCCACCCCACCCCACCTGCAAACTGGATTGAGCCAGCCAGTAGTTCCGGACACCAGACGGACTGAGGCTGCAGGCCTGACCCCTCCAAACCTTCATGCATCCCCGCTGTTCCTCCTCCTTGGACCCCAGAGAAATCATCAAGCTACATCACCCACAGTCAGTACGATGGACATCGTGGACATGTCTGATAAGGAATTCAGAATATTTGTAGTGACCAAATTAAATGAGATGGAAGAGAAAAGAGACAAGGAACTCCAGGCGATGAGGAAGTCCTTTCATGACTTGAAAGAAGAAGAAATGGATACCTTAAACAAGAACCAGATGGAACTTCTAGGATTGAAGAATGTGATACAGGAAATCAAAACCTCTCTTGAAAGTATTAAAAGTAGGTTAGACCAGGCAGAAGAGCGAATCTCTAATGTAGGAGACAAAAATCTGACCAAGAAAAAAGTATCAAGAAGATTGAGAAAACAACCATGAAAAATGAGAATAATATACGAAGAATACCGGATACCATCAAGCGCCCCAACATCTGGATAATTGGTATTCCAGAAGAGGAAGAAAATAATAAGGGCCTAGATAATTTATTCCATGAAATCCTGGAAGAAAACTTTCCAAATCTAGAAAGGCATTCAAATATCCAGACCCAAGAAATACGTAGGACCCCAAGTAGAATCAACCCAAGAAGATGCTCTCCAAGGCACATCATAGCCAGATTGGCAAAAACAACAGACAAAGACAAAATACTAAAGTTGGCAAGAGGGAAATGCCAAGTTACTTACAAAGGTCACCCCATCAGGTTAACATCGGATCTCTCGGCGGAAAAAATGCAGGCAAGGAAAGAATGGGGAAGCATAGTCAAAGTGTTGAGTGAAAAACAATTTCAACCAAGAATACTATACCCGGCAAAATTATCTTTCATATGGGAAAAAAAGATAAAAACATTCTCGAATAAACAAAATTTGAAGGAATTTACCAAC
>NW_006160154.1:3204938-3205717 GCF_000334495.1 Tupaia belangeri chinensis | reverse complement strand
GGCTTGGGTCCGGACACCAGGTGAACTGAGGCTGCAGGCCCGACCCCTCTGAACCTTCGCGCATCCCCACCGTTCCTCCTTCTTGGACCCCAGGTTGGTTGTCTGGGACTTTAAGGCGAACTCCCACCCCACCCCACCTGCAAACTGGATTGAGCCAGCCAGTAGTTCCGGACACCAGACGGACTGAGGCTGCAGGCCTGACCCCTCCAAACCTTCATGCATCCCCGCTGTTCCTCCTCCTTGGACCCCAGAGAAATCATCAAGCTACATCACCCACAGTCAGTACGATGGACATCGTGGACATGTCTGATAAGGAATTCAGAATATTTGTAGTGACCAAATTAAATGAGATGGAAGAGAAAAGAGACAAGGAACTCCAGGCGATGAGGAAGTCCTTTCATGACTTGAAAGAAGAAGAAATGGATACCTTAAACAAGAACCAGATGGAACTTCTAGGATTGAAGAATGTGATACAGGAAATCAAAACCTCTCTTGAAAGTATTAAAAGTAGGTTAGACCAGGCAGAAGAGCGAATCTCTAATGTAGGAGACAAAAATCTGACCAAGAAAAAAGTATCAAGAAGATTGAGAAAACAACCATGAAAAATGAGAATAATATACGAAGAATACCGGATACCATCAAGCGCCCCAACATCTGGATAATTGGTATTCCAGAAGAGGAAGAAAATAATAAGGGCCTAGATAATTTATTCCATGAAATCCTGGAAGAAAACTTTCCAAATCTAGAAAGGCATTCAAATATCCAGACCCAAGAAATAC
>NW_006160154.1:3190460-3201070 GCF_000334495.1 Tupaia belangeri chinensis | reverse complement strand
ACCTAAATATCCACAAACTGATGATTGGATTGGAAAAGTGTGGTATATATACTCTATGGAATACTACTCAGCCATAAAAAATAACAAGACCCTGAAATTTGATAGAAAGTGGTCAGATATGGAGGATCTATTGCTGAGTGAAGTAAGCCAGGCTATGAAAGAAAGATATTGTATGTATCCACTCAATATATACCGACTATCCACACTCTATGGTATAGAGCGAAAAATTGGAGGACATAAAAGCAGTGAAGGTACTTAATGAGCATAGGACAGTGTGGAATGGGGGGGGTGAAAAGAAGAGGATAGAGAAAGATAGCAAGAGAACAACAGAGAGGCAGGACATTAGTGAGAAACAGATAGGGTTTATTACCTGTTGATGACATGTATAGTACTGTCAACTGGATTGGTCTGAGAAGTATTTCATGATGGGTAAAGTCTTTTTACAAGTAAAATGAGAAATAGTGATTGACTGTTTTAAAAAATAATTAGAATAATAATGATTGGGAAAAACATAGAAAAGATATTGAATGATGAAGCGGGGAGATTAATGTCTCTGTATTGACTGACATGCATGGCGGTTACTTTTGAAAAAGCAATGTAATACACTGTAAAGTTATATGTAATCCAATGTAATATAAAGAAGATTATGAGGATAATAAAAATAAAAAAAATATTAAATTGGCTTTTGCTTTCTTTTCATATTTTCTACCGTATGCCTTTCGTAACATTTTATTACAAATGACTAGAAATTTAGTATACTGATATCTTACTGAACGTGATACTCAGGGATCTCATCAGGACATACAATAGGAACTTGATCTGTTGAACTTACCATTCCATCACTACTATGAAAAATGATATCCATCTGAGAGAAGGCCTCAATTTTCCCAGCATGAGCTTTAATATGAACACCCCTTGGGGCATCGATGCTGAGACTCCGTGTGGGGGATTCTAACCTGAAATAAAGAAAGGAAGCCAAGAAAAAAAAAAGTATTAAAAAAGAAAAAGCCACCCCAGAAATCTCTCAACCCATGGCTTAGCATAAACAATATAATTAGGGTACATAGAATTTTCTAGTCATTCTTGAGTGCTAACATATTATACATTATTTGTTGATAAATCCAAGAATAATCTGTAGTAAAGAAATACACTCCCTATGAAAGAAAGGTTATGCAATTCGAACCCTCAAAAACAGATAAAAACATCAGACATCCCTAATGCTGTGTGGTAGTTTTGGATGGCATGTGACACTGGCATGTCACACCAGAAGAAAATACCATTTATCAATGACTTTACAGAACTATTTTAAAACATAAAGTTGATTGGGGAAAAAAAGACAGATTTAAGGATAACATGTGCATTTCCTATATAGTTTTCTGAGAAAGAATATAAATTGGGCCTTTAGATTTTGTTTTGTTTTGTAGTAATTTATAAAGTTTACAGGACAGGCAGAAAGATTTCCCTTAAAAATGCTAAACTGATAGAGTTGGAAGGATGAGGTTGGCCTCAGCTGTCTGTTTTCATAAAGTTTACTAGAATCTGTTTGTGACTAAACATTGGAACTGAACCACGGATATATGGACCAGGAAAGTTCTCTTATTTGCCTCTGCCTGGAAAAGACAAAATTTCCACCAGATGGCACAGTATGAACACTTGAAAGATTTCTCAGCTGCTCAGCCCAAAAGTTTGAAAAGTTAATTTCAGCAAAATGTTTAAAGATCAATGAAAGGGAGAACATATAGAAAAAGATATGTAATTCAGAAAATTATATCCAAGTATGACAGAATCAAGTGGAGTGGTGGGGTGTGTGGGAGAGAGGGGGAATGGCTTAAAAGAGAAGTACCGTGATAATGAATTTGCATTTACATAGAATATTTATTTGATAAACTTAAATCAGATAGGTTGCTATTTTTTTTGTTTTTTTTTGTTTTGAGAGATTTTTTTTGCTATAGGACACGTGTGCTCGCCAGACAGACAGAGACAGACAGAGAGACAGAAAGCGAGAAAGCACCCCCTGGGGGGATGGCCATGCCACAATCCCTTCTCCTCCGTTCTCCTCTTGGGATCTTGGGCGTGCATGCACACGCGCCCAGCCTGAGTTTTAAGCCACCGGGTCCAGGACGGGAACCGCGGTCGACTACATGGGAGTCCAGCGACATAACCATTACACTAACTGCTGGTCCCGATAGGTTGCTATCTTTAATTAACAAGTATTTTTGTCTATCACTATTTGTTATAGAAGACAAAGTTTCATTTTCCGTTATATATGAACATTTAACAAAAATTACCAGAGGGCATATGTGCTTGCCAGAGTGAGAGTCACAGAGAGAGATAGAGAAAGCACACTCCACCCCTATGGAGAACAGTCATAATGAAATCCCCTCTCCTCCACTTTTCCATCTTTCTGGGATTTGGAACATGCATGCATATGTGCCTGGTATGTTTTTTTCAAGCTGCCAGATCTGAGACTGTTTTTTCAAGCTGCCAGGTCTTAGACTCGAACCATATGGCTGGCCATGTGGGATCCATCTCCCTTAACACCAGGCCAGAGGCTAGCCCTGAACATGTTAACACTTACCTGCTATACATTTTAAAATTTTACCTTGAATCTGAGAAAATACTTAAAGACATGTAGGGATTTGTTGGTCAAATCAGGGTGGGCTTAATTTATGGAAAAACACTCTGATATGCCCACGTGTGCTTGATCTGGTGACTGCCCAGTTTGCTATTTTGACCTGTGCTCAGTGCCTACGTTTTTCTGACTGGAGGGAAGGGAGAGAAGGAAGAGACTTAAGTAGCTTTGAGAGACCTGGTCTTTTCCGAGCAAACTGTCTGTGACCTTGAAGGTCCTAGTAAAGATGAATCTATTTCCAGGGTCAGTTATGAAATTATAACCATATGACTATTATGACTATTGACTAGTGTTGAGGCAGAAAGGTGTGATCCCTATCATTAGGATCACAGTGACACTCCCATAATAAAAGAACTCTAGAAGAAGGTTAACAAGAGAGGCATAACAAATTTATGGAATCCAAACTTTGGGGCAGTTTTATTGATTTATTTATACACGATAGTATATGTGTGTGCATGAGCGAGAGGACAGCAGAGAGGGTATCATCATGCTGTGATCCCCTTTCCCAGCACTTACAGCTCGTGAGCATCTTGGGCATGCACTGCGAATGCTTTCAGACGATTTTAGGGGGGTATCTGAACCTGCTGTTGGGTATGCAACTTTCAGCACTGCAGTTCGGTTCCTACTAACTATACCACCAGGCTGGGCCTAATATAAGTTTTAAGTGACATGAGGAGTCTTCAGAAATGAAGATCCACAGAAAGCGTCTCTTCATATGCCTGGGTGTGATGAAGAAAGGACAGGAACATAGAAATATCACAGGATGAAAGGATGTGACCTCATGGTAACAGATCAAAGGGGAAGCCAGGCCTAGGCCTGTCCAAATTTTTCTTGGCCTTTCTGTGTAGGTCTCTTTCCTCCAAAATATGACACAGGATCCCTCTGGAGGAGGGTCTTCAAGGGAAGAGAAAGAGAAAGAGAAAGAATGACCTTTCTAGGGTGGTCATCTTAGCACTGGCCTAAATAAATTCTTTGTTTTGCTTACTTTATCCTTTCAGGGTAACAGGATACTCAAAGAGATAAATGAATAATAATCATGAAATAAGACCAGAACATGAAAAAAAAGTTTTAAAAACTAGATAACTAAATACTCAAGACATTAAAAAAAAAAAAAAAAAAGAAAAGTCCTCTGGTAGATAAATAGTAGATATGCCACCTATGAAAAATGGGACCAGCAGTTAGCGTAATAGCTATGTCGCTGAACTCCCATGTAGTTGACCACAGTTCAAGTCCTGGACCTGGTGGCTTAAATTCACATCGGTTGCATGTGTGTCCATGTCCAAGATCCTGAGAGGAGAATGGAGGAGAAGGGATTGCGGCGTGGCCATCCCCCCTGGGGGGTGATTTCTCACTTTCTGTCTCTGTCTCTGTCTTTTTTTCTGGTGAGCGCATGCACCCTATAGCAAAAACCTCTCAAAAAAAAAATTAGTATACTGTTTTCTATGTAGAAATGTAGATTTGGTAAATCAGAAAATGAGAAATGTACAATGTGAATTTCAAAAGTCCAGGAGGACAGAAAGGGTCCAACGTTAGGACATGAGTGTCAAAGAGAAGAGACTCCCCCAAGGTTCTTAACCCTCTTTTGTGCCAAGGACTATTTGGCACTCGGGTGAAGTCTGCATTTAATGTTTTAAAAACAAAATAAAACACACAGGATTTTAAGGGAAACTACTAACTTTCAAATAAGAATGTAAAGATATTTTAAAATGTTGAGAAAGGAAGGCAAGTTAGTCTTAGAAATACGAGGCATGCAAAATTTTAGGCTCATGGAAATGAACAGTGGAGCCCCAAATCACGCATGCTTGCTGTACCTTTCAAATGTTCCCATTTCCCAGCACTGAAAACAAAGTCGGACTTGTTGCCTCCACACTTTTTGTTTAAGATTAAGCAGGCTTACCTGGGAGACTGTGAAGTCATCCAGTTCCCCTACCATAGCACTTAGGGGGAACAATCACTGCTATGCAAAAGACCCTTGTTACAGCTTTTGGCTAGTGTAAAACTTTGATGAACACTTGTGTAATCCCCTTTGCATTCATATGTTTTGCCTTTAAAATGATCCTGATATCTCTAAGGCCTTGATGCACAATATTCAGGGCCTTGGATATTGTGTCCCCTGGCGTCATTCTCAACCCAGGCTCAAATAGACACTTTTTTGGCCTTAGTTACTTTGCCTCAACAGTTCTCTTAGGCTCCATACACTCACAAATTACTATGAGTGTATGGTGTCCTGCATGAAATAAGATTCGGCAGTGGGTCTTGTGATATCAGACTGTAATCTTAGAGAGGGAAGAACATGGAAAGTTTTTTGAGATACCTGCCACATCTTCCATGTGATATGAATGCCTTTAGCTTTTATTGGTGAAAAAGTCAAAGGAAGTACTGAAATTATTGCGGTTTGTTGCCTGTTACTTCTAGCTAAAGGAAATGCTAAATTTCAGCTAGAGATCAGTAAAATGAAGAATTCCTTTTTCCCATCCAAAATCCTTAACCCACTGAATTTTATCCTTGGATCACAAAATATTATTGTAGGGCATAACAGAAGAACTATGAGAATAGAGGGATATATATCATATTTATGGGCATGAGAATTCATTACTATAAGGATATGAATTATCCAAATTTAATGATATTCCAATTAAAAATCCAATAGGATTTTTCATGAAATCTAACGAGCAGCTTTTAAAATTTATATGAAAAAATAAAGGTCTAAAAATAGCCAAGACAATTCTAGAGATGACATTGTAGGGACACCGCCCTAGCATATACTAAAATATGTTGTACAGTTATTAGGGAAGTACTGAGTTAGGAAAAAAATAATATTTTTGGAGCAAAATAGGTAGCTTACAAAAATATCTTCGTAGGGGCCAGCAGGTGACATGGAGATTAAGGTGTTTGATCCACATGGCTGCCTCCATGGTTTATGACCCTGACAGTTTGAGAAACACACCAGTGCATGTGAGTGCATGCTCGAAATGCTGACAGGAGAATGGAGGAGAAGGGTTTGCCTATTATGGTCATTACCCCCGCCTTCATCATGGAGATTTCTTACTTCCCCTCCTTTTGTCTCTCTCTGGTGAGCACATGTGCCCTATATCAAAAAGAACAACAAAAACACTTCTGTATATCACAAAAGTGATTACAAATTAGCAAAAAGTAGACTAACTTTTGAGACAGTCAAATATCCATTCAGAAAACAAATAAAAATTGTCTGCATACTTCACACCCTACATGAAAAATAAATCTAGGATTAAAGACCTAAATATGAAAAAAATGTGTTTTTGATTAATTCCCTTCTTAATGCTGAAGCAGTGTTTTTATTATTATGCCCAAGTTCCTAGAAGTTTATTCACAAAGAACATTACAAGAATAAATTAATTTTCATATTGGCCAAATACTTTCCCCCCAAAAGGGGATGTCTATAAGCATATGATTAACAAGTACAGCATTCACGATCTTTGACAATCTGCTGCTTGTTGGACTTGACCACTTTCCAGGTATAATGTTTACATTTATGAAAATATGGATATGTACCCAATTTTTTAGACATAAAAGCTTGTGTTTTAGTTTATTAATGCACTATGAAAAGACATTATACATATGAAGTTGAATTTATACACAAATGTCTGCATTTTTAAGAGTTACATATTCATTTATGGTGTTTATATGATTTATGATCATTGAGAGGTTTAAAATTCAAGCATGTTATTTGGATTTGTAGGGGTGATGATTTTAAATGTAGCTGTAGTGTGACACTTACTGACATTAACATTGTTACCCTTAATTTCTTCTCAGATGCATCTTTATAGACTTAAAAGGTCTTCATTTGGGTTGGATCACCAATCATTACAACTTAGAAGAAAAAACAGTTCTATGGAACATGTCTCCTAAAAGATGTGTAACATGGGTTAGTACCAGGTATTATCCACCAGGATCCAAATTATTCTTGTGATTTTATTATTTCTGAAAAATTTGCCTCTCTCTTGAACATATACATGATTTAATATATGATAAATAGAAAATCATCTTCTAAATTCATTAAGACTGTGTTTCACAGAGAAATACTAATAATCTCTAAAGTCTACAAAGGAATGAAATGTCATTAAAATGGATAGAAATCTGTAAAAGTTTATACTGCATTATAACTAATGTCATTTGGGTAAGAGGGCTATGTTTAAACTATCTGTGACATACTCGATCAAATCTTCTATGGAAGCCTCACACTTTCAATTATTGCAGAAATGAACTATAACATTGTGGTCATCAGAGACCAACAGTTGGCATAATGGCTGTGTCACTGGACTCCCATGTAGTCTATCGTGGTTCGAGGCCCAGACTTGGTGGCTTAAGCTCACTCTGGGTGTATGTGCACCCATGCCCAAGATCCTGAGAGAAGAATGGAAGAGAAAGGATTGCGGCTTGGCTATCCCCCCTCAGGAGTAATTTTTTGCTTTCTGTCTCTCTGTCTCTCTGTCATTCTGGCAAGAGCATGCACCCTATAGCAAAAACCTCTCCCTCCAAAAAAAAAAAAAAATTTGTGGTCACCCTTCAGATCTGCTTTTTAGTACTTTTGCTCAGTACTTTGTAACTCCCCCCCCAATGTTTATTTTATTTCTGGAGAGAGACAGGTATCCCCCAACAGGGTCTTCACATTGCAATCTGCCCCAGTTTCAGCTGGCCCAGATCACAGGCATGACACACACTCCCAGCATGTTTAGGACGGTCTCTACACACAAACTCAGGGTCCAGCATAACAAGTAGTGTGTTACTGGCTATGCCACCAGCTGACCCAGTTGTCGGGACCATGCAGTCAACACAGGCTGAGTATAAAGGAGCTGCCTCCCATGCCTAAAAGCAAGGACTGGGCTGAGAAGAGACTGTGAGCAAGGTCAACAGTTTACAAGTTCCAATTCTCCACTGTGTTGCTGTACTGGCATGTACTCAATTTCTCTGCCATGGGCCTTACTGCCCTTACAGTACCCCGGTACCCCATAAGGGCAAAATAACACTCCCAGCCTTACTGTAACTTTTACAATAATCCTGAAGGAATGTGGATCCACTAAGGTGGTGGCTGTGAACAGGAATTACTCCCATTAGACTCACCCCACCCTCTTGGAAAATGTCAATAAAGAATGCTGCATTTACTTCTACTGGGGATTACATAGATAAGCATTAGAAAGGTTTAGGTTAAAGCTACTAAATTGGTGAAAGGATCTCAGTAGCTGGGAGGGGCTCAGGGACTCATCCACCAGGTACTGTTACCCCAAACAAAGACCGTGGGTCACCTTTGACCCCAGGACAAAGAAAGATTGCTGCTCCCGGAGCCATAGCCATTGTATAGAACAGCACATAGAGGGTCACAAGTACACAATAATCTTTAGGTCAGTTAAACTGCTTACCCCAGAGATAATATAGGTATTCCACTTTACTATGTATTAACCTTGTCTTTACTTAACCAGACAGGATTTCTATCTAGGCCTTTGTAACCGGCAATTTGCTGCCACCCTAGCCTGAGGCTGCTCAAGCTAGCCTGGGGCTCAAGTTCTCAAGCTGGCCTCAGACTGAGGTTATTAAGATTACTGGGAGCCCCCTCATCCAAAAGACCCTTCCCGGTAATCAAGATCTAAGGAGAGAATGCACCAGACAAATGGACTTCCTCGTTCTAAGGATTATGACTGTTTACACCTAAACAAAACAGATGTGTTTTATGATTATTGTTCCTATGCTTTGAATGCTTTACCTTTTGGAGTAAAATCATTCACTTACTTCCCCTCACCCATCCTACTCCTGTAAAACTCCTTCAATAATAAATACATATGTCTCCTAGCCATCAGGACTGCAGTCTTGAGCTGGTTCTGACTGTAGTCTGCTGAGAACATGCTGAAAGGCATTGAGGTCTCAGTCTGATTTTTGTTCACCTGTGTCGCCTTCCTGTGTAAGAGCTTCGACCCATCCTGGCTGGAGCAGGCCTTCAGGCACCCAGTACTTTGTATCTTATCTGTCAACCTTTTTTTCTTTTTTTTTTTTGATAAAGATTTTTATAGGACATGTGTGAAGAGAGACAGAGGAAAACAGAGAAACAGAAAGCAAGAAATCACCCCCTGGAAGGATGACCATGCCACAATCCCTTCTCCTTCATTCTCCTCTCGGGATCTTGAGTACGTATGCATGCGCGTGTGGCGTGAGTTTTAAGCTGCCAGATCTAGGACTTGAACCATGGTTGACAATGTGGGAGTCAGTGATATAACCATTATGCCATCTCTAGTCCCTTATCGGTTGATCTTAAAAAAAAATTAAGTTTCTATTTGTAAGGAAAAAAATTAAATCTTAAAAAAAAGTCTCTTTTAGCTAGAAGAATATTAGAATTATAAGCCCTTCTTTGAAGGACAATTTATAAATTTACATTAAGAATATTAATTTTTTAAATCACGTATTTCATATCCCTAATTTCACAACATTTTACAGCTCAGGAACTACAGATGTCATTATTGAATAAATAGTTGTTACACTATCCCATAATTGGATGAGATTTTGAACTCTTCAAGTTGTCAATTCCCAAATTGATTAAATTTACTATATTTTTTTCCTTTGGACAGATGGCAATTTTTTTTTGGTTGGAACTTCTAGAATTAAGTATACCAAGTGACACCATAAGTTGTCAATTATCAGAAGACAGAAATTTTTTTCATTGTTTAAACTAAGTAGACTTGAAAAAATAACTTGTGATAAATGAAAAATAAATACTTGGAAGTAAGGATGTGATTATGCAAACTGTTAGACAAATTTAATGCTTCATTTGTTTAGTATGAATTTAAAAACATTGATTTTTATCAGTGAGTTGTTTTAAAAACCACTGGAACAGAACAATTAAAAAATTTCCAGGAGACTTTCAGACCACCATACAAATTCACTTGAAAACAGACATTAAATAAATAATTTCACAGAAAAATGCAGTGAACCAAAACTGATCACTATGAAAGGTAGAAACATTAACATGAAAGATGAAATAAATTATTTTAAAAGTTAATCAGGTCCAAATGGTTCCAGAAAAAAAATTCTATCAAACTTTGGAGACCAAAGTATTGCAATATTCCACAAATTACTTCAGAACATTGAAAACAAGGGAAAACTTACTAATTCTTAAAGCAGGAGTGACATTGTTACTTAAACTTTATAATGATAGCACAAACACACACAAAAAAGAAAACTATATATGAAGATCACTTATGTACATAAATGCAAAGGTTTTAGATATAATATTAGCAAACAGAACCCAAAACCATTTTAAAAAATAATAAATAATAAATTATGGCCAAGTAAGATATATCTTAGAATGCATGATTGATTCAATATTCAAAATCCACTAATATACCATATTAATATATCTAAGAGACATATATAACTATCTCTATATGTACTAAAGCCCCTGAAAATTCAATACTAATTCAGCATAAAATAGAAACTGATATTTGCTTGCTTTATGATATACGCATTCATTTAATTTTACATTATCTAGTTTTAATAGAGAAGGCATTTCCACTGAGACTGGGAGCGGCAAGGATGTTTTTGCTCTCCCCACTTCTTTCTCACATTGCATTGATGATTGGAAGATGTATTTAGACAGAAGAAATCAATTAGAAACTTTAGCACATTAGCATTGGAAAAATAAGGTGTAAAACCATATCTATTTGCAGATAATATGACAGTATGCCAGGAAAATATCAAACTGATCCAAACAATAACAAATTCAGTAAAATAGTTTTATGTATATATATATATATATATATAAAAATATGACAGTATGCCAGGAAAATATCAAACTGATCCAAACAATAACAAATTCAGTAAAATAGTTTTATGTATATATATATATATATATATATATATATATATATGTGTGTGTGTGTGTGTGTGTGTGTGTGTGTGGGTGTGGGGGTGTGTCAAAATTCCTGGGAGCAGAATGGAGAAGGATTGTGCCATG
>NW_006160154.1:3185009-3188547 GCF_000334495.1 Tupaia belangeri chinensis | reverse complement strand
GTGTGTGTGTGTGTGTGTGTGTGTATGCGTGTGTGTGTGTGTGTGTATATATATATATATATATAGTAAACATACAGAAATAAATAGCCTTTATATGCAAAGTAATGACAAGGGATATAATACAGCATGAAACCTTATTTACAATAGCAACAAAGAAGATAAGCTAGCAAACTTAGGATAAACTTAATGAGAAATGTGAAAAACATACATGAAGAAAACTTATGAATATTCCTGAAAGGTACAAAAGCAGTTTTGAACAAATGAAAAGACATCCCATGTTCTTGGGAGATGACTTGACACTGTAAAGATGTCAGTTTTCCTAAGGACATTTATAAACAATATAATTCTAATAAAAAAATAAAAAAAAAATAGAGACTAGTAGGGTTCATATAAAAAAAAGCAAGAATAGTAAGAAAACTACAAGTGTATGTGTGTGTGTGTGTGTGTGTGTGTGAATAGGCCTACCAGACATTAAAATGTGCTCTAAAGTCTATCTATTAGTAGTTAAGAAAGTACTGGCACATAAATAAAGAGACCAGTGGAATAGAACAGAAAGATCAAAGTGCACAGTAAAATTTAATATATGATAAAGGCTTTATTTGAAATTGTAGGGGAAAGGCAGTTTTTTTAAATAAGGAATTTAGTTGCTGGCACATCTGTTTGGTTTTTTGGAAAAGACAATTAGATCAAGACCTCACAACTTTTACCTCATATCAAGAAAAAACCCAAGGGAACCAGCAGTTAGCGTAATGGCTATGTCACTGGACTCCCACGTAGTCGACCGTGGTTCACGTCCCAGACCCAGTGGCTTAAAACTCACGCCAGGCGCGTATGCGTGCATGCCCAAGATCCCGAGAGGAGAATGGAGGAGAAGGGATTGTGGTGTGACCATTCCCCCTGGGGGGTGATTTCTTGCTCTCTGTCTCTCTGTCTCTGTCTGTCTGGCAAGCGCACGCGCCCTATAGCAAAAACCTCTCCAAAAAAAATAAAAGAAAAAACCCAAAATGGATCAGGTGTCTAAATGTAAAAGATAAAGTCATACAAGAAACATGAATGATGACTTTCTCTTATTGTAAGGGAAGTCTTTTAAATTAAGACTTAAAAGTTAGATACAATAAAAGAAATGATTAATAAAGTTGAGTACATAAACATTTAAAAACTTGCATGACATAAAGTACCATAAATAAATCAAAAGTCAACTGAGTAAGAATAATTATTTAAAATATGTATCAGAGGTGAGGGGCTAATACCTCTAATGTACAAAGAAATCTTAAAAATTGAAAAAAAAAAGACAAAAAATACAGAAAAAGACAAATACACAAGGCTGGATGGTCACACAGAGGTAAAATGTGATGCTCTGTGAGGCTGACTCACATGATAAGGTTCTAAGTTGATGTCCAAAGACCTCCCTAAGTATGCTGGAAGTGTATACCCTTGATCTGGGGCTGACTGAGGCTGAAGGTGGGTCTTCGAGACCCTGTGAAGAGTTCTATTTCTTTGTCTCTGTGTCTTTCTCTGTGTCTTTATCTCTCTATCTCTCTGTCTCTTGGACTCACAGAAAAAAGAAAACATAAACAAAGAAAAGAAAAAGACAAACATGGGGCCAGCAGGTGATACGATGGTTAAGGAGCAGGATTCCCACATGACTGAATGCCAGCTGAGTCCTGGACTGGCAGCTTGAAAAGCACAGTAAATAAATAGATAAGCAAATAAACATTAGAGAGAGAGAGGAAAAGACAAACATAATTCACAAAAAGAGATATAACATAGCCCTTAAATATAGGAAAAGTTTCTCCACTATTCATATGAAAAGTGCAAACTATATTATAAAATAATTTCTAGCCTTTCAGATTGGCAGAAATGAAAATAGATGAAAATATATCATGTTAGAATCTATGGGAAAATAAGTTTTACCATACCAAAACTTATATAAAAATTGGTACATCCCATGAAAAGGAAGTTGAAAGAAAAGGAATTTGTTTCTTGCTTTCTGTCTCTCTGTCTGTGTCTTTCTGGCGAGTGCGCACGCCCTATAGCAAAAACCTCTCAAAAAAAAAAAAAAAAGAAAAGAAAAAGGGGCCCAGCAGTTAGTGTAATGGATATGTCGCTGGAGTCCCATGTAGTTGACCACGGTCTGAATACTGGACCTGGTGGTTTAAACTCACACCGGGCGCGTGTGCGTGCATGTCCAAGATCCCGAGAGGAGAATGGAGGAGAAGGGATTGCGGCATGGCCATCCCTCCTGGGGGGTGATTTCTCGCTAGATGTCTCTCTATCTTTCTCTGTCATTCTTGTCTTTCTGGCGAGTGCATGCGCCCTATAGCAAAAATAAAAAAAGAACCTCTCCAAAAAAAAAAATTAGTCTTGCTATTGTTATATTTCTAATAATTTTGTCTACAGTATGTTTCAGTGGATAAAAATTTAATATCAATATTTTTCTTTTAAATATATTTTCAGTGTCTTACTAAGGAATTTTCAGACCATAGAGACATTGTTTACACTTTAAGAGGTTTTAATTTTTTTTTTTTTGGAGAGGTTTTTGCTATTATAGGGCATGTGTGCTGGCCAGAAAGACAGAGATAAACAAAGAGACAGAAATCGAGAAATTAGCCCCCTGGGGGATGGCCACACTACAATCCCTTCTCCTCCATTCTCTTCTCGGGATCTTGGGCATGCATGCACACTCACCTGGCATGAGTTTAAGCCACTGGGTCTGGCTGACTACACGGGAGTCCAATGACATAGCCATTATACCAACTGCTGGTCCCAAGAAGTTTAATTTTTTTAACACTGTCTGCAACAATGTGGAATTTGTTATGTTTAAAATATTTTTCTTCTCATTAATTTATGCTCTTGTCGGGGACCAGCCTCGGCGTGGGTGGGTTATTTTGACGGAGACAGCGAAGGTGAACAGAAGACAAAGGCCTCGATGCTTTTTTATGCACGTCCTTTGCCGGACACCCCTCAGAGATTGCTCTCTGAGGAGTGACAACTGCTAGGAATCATTGTGCATTTTTATTGAAAATGTGTTACATGCAAGTAAAGGGAGAGGGACTACGTGTTTTAATTATCAGCTTATAAAGTTTTAAGAATAGGGAACATAGATTTTATTTAGGGTTGGATTAAGGGTGGGTCTAGTGTAGTTCCGCAATTGTAGGTGGGTCTCCATGGAATGTAGTTTTGGGAAAGCAGTTCCGGTAAGCAGAGATGATTATTAGCTGATGCAGCGTAGCAGCCATCTTGTGATTACTGGGAATGGTGCTGAGAAAAGAAAATCTCAAGAATAGATATTAGTTTTTATGGATTTTAATAAAGAATGATACTTATACAGTTTTGTAGGGATCTAAAACTTAATTTGAGGAATCCTAATATATTTATCTATTTCACTTGGAGAGGACGGAGGTGTCCTGAGCCAGTTTTGGCCTAATCAAATTTTACATAAAGAAAGGATTAAGTTTACCTTAAATGTATTTTGAAGGGCCTTCCAAAGGTCAAGATTACTTCTGCCTAGAAAGAACTTCAGCCCACCCTCTATTGT
>NW_006160154.1:3177996-3184807 GCF_000334495.1 Tupaia belangeri chinensis | reverse complement strand
AGGTGGGGGGGGGGGCGCACAATAGTGGCCTTGCCAACGTGTTGATCCGACCGGAAGAGGAGCTCAAAGGTTGGGGGGTTCAGACAGATCCTGGGGCCTCGCTGGGTCAGACTCCTCCATGCTCTGTCTTTAGAACTTTTCCCCTTCTTTTTTGGGTTGTCTACAACTTTTTACTACACAGATTTTGGAGAAGTTTTATTTTCCTTCTTTTTGAGTCCTCAGTCCCTTCATCAGAGTGAGACAGCCTACTCAACAGGGTCCAAAACATGATCCTCCCAAGTCTTCCTGACCAGGCAGAATCATGGGCATGGCTAGTATGTTCAGATTAACTGGGGAATGGAACCCATGATTTTCTATATGGATCCAGTGTCATATTAACACCATGTTACCACTGTACCACCAAGCTGACCCTGTGTGCATTTTTTTTTATTAAGTTATGTTATTTGTTTCTCCTATGAATGAGAGAGAGAGAGATGCAAAGGGACAGAGAAATAGCAGGTCAACAGCAATTCACTTCCAGCCTCAGCCAGCCAGGAAGGTCTCCAGATGTGAAATAGGAGCCTTCCATAAAAGTCATCCTTGCAGACCTCATAGTTTATTGTTATGCTACAATCTGATTCCACTGGATGCAGTTTTTAATGTTAATTTTCCAGCGTGGAGTTCTTATACCATGAAGTAGTGTGGATTTGGTAATCATATTTTGGCCAGGCCAAAGTCTGTAGTTCAGGATTTCTTATGGGTGATGCTTTCAACCCATAGCCCAAGAGAGCAATCATTTTGACAACATTCTTAGGCTGCTAGGAACTTGTTAAATAACTATGTTGTGGGGGCCTGGATTTAGGTGGTATCTCAGCTGGGGCATTACTTCTATATTGCACTTTATCTTGGAATCTCAATCTTTATAGTAGCATTCAAGTTTCAGATCCTAGTCTCTAAGGGATCCAAATTTCTCTGAGACTGTCCTAGCCTACCTTTAACTCTCAGTGCTGACCACATATAACTAAACAGGAATTTCCCTTCATTGGTTTCCAGTTGGGCTTAATACTCATAAACTCTTATTAAGTAAATTTCAGTATTTTTAAGTGTTTCCAGCAGAAGCAAATGTTTTCATGTCTATTCATCTTATCTAATGAAGACATATATATTACTGACTGTGTTAGACATTGTCTTCAATTTACAAATAATAATCAATCTCACATTTCTGTGGGTTGCACAAGATTCAAATGTTTCCTTCTCTGGGATATCATCCCAGGTTACCCTGGGAAGATTTTAATACTTATTCTTCTATGCTCCCAGTAGAATTTTTACTTTCATCATAATGATTAATTATATTGGGAGGTCATCAAAAAGTCCATGGAGCATGCATATTATGAAAAGACTATGCATAGCTTTCAATATTTTTTGCATCAAAATAAACCTGTACTTTAACTTCAGATTTTGGCACATGACTGCCTTAATATATTTTTGCTGAACTAAAAAATAGAATTGTGGGGCCATCAGTTAAGATGATGGACTCCCACAAGGCCAAACACGGTTTCGGTCCCAGACCTGGCAGCTTAATCATGCCGGGCACGTGTGTCCATGCCCAAAGTCCCAGGAGGAGAATGGAGAAAAGGGATTACAGCATGGCTGTCCCCACTGGGTGGAGGGGTTGGTTTCTTTCTTTCTCAAAGTATCTCTGTCCCTCTGGTGAGTGCATACACCCTGCAGCAAAAATCGTTACAAAATGAATTGCATTGCGTATTAAAGGTAGTTTTAAAATAGAATGTCAAAATTCATACTTTTCTTGCAAATAATTTGTCATAATAAATGAAAATCTAAATTCAGTACAAATTACTTTTATTCTTAAAGAAAATAACAAAACTTAATATTGCCAAAGTGTGTATGTGCTCACCAGAGAGAAGAGAGATGAAAAATGACAGAGAAGGAGAAGAAGAAAGCAGTCTCTTCACAATAGGGTGTAGCTACGCTGTGTCGTTACAAAATGAATTGCATTGCGTATTAAAGGTAGTTTTAAAATAGAATGTCAAAATTCATACTTTTCTTGCAAATAATTTGTCATAATAAATGAAAATCTAAATTCAGTACAAATTACTTTTATTCTTAAAGAAAATAACAAAACTTAATATTGCTAGAGTGTGTATGTGCTCACCAGAGAGAGAAGGAGAGATGAAAAATGACAGAGAAGGAGAGGAAGAAAGCAGTCTCTTCACAATAGGGTGTAGCTACGCTGTGATCCCTTCTCCATTTTTTCCATCCTGTTGGGATTTCGGGCACACATATATATGCACTCAGTATGTTTTTCAAGCTGCCAGGGCTGAAATTCAAACTAGTGGAAGCCATGAAGGATCTGGCTTCCTTAACCACTAGGCTACAGTGCTGGCCCCTAAATAATAACACTTCAATGATTATTATTTGAACAAGTATTAAAGTTTAAATTGTAGTAACTTGCATATTTTGTAGATAAATTTCAAAATGTATTATTTAAATTTCTAAATGTATTATGTTAACTACAAAATCCACATTAGATGTTTATATAGGTCAATTAGGATATTTTAAAATCTTTTTCACTGTACTTAGGAAAGGAATAGCAATGTTGCTTGACTCAAATAAAAAGTAGAACATAAATTATGGTAAGAAATTGCAGAAGAAAAATTGACTATCAAATAATCAGAGGCACTTGTGAATAAATGAAAAAATAAATCATTCAAGGATCTACTTGGTTGGTGGAGACAGTAAACAGAGTGTACATGGGCTTTGGACTCAGAGCTGAATTTGAACTAATTGGCTACGTTTTTTAGTTTTGTGACTTAGCCCGTGAAACTATCTAGACCTCAGTTTCTTATTTTACAAATTGCAGATAAAAATGCTAATCATTTTTTCAGTAAATGAGGCAAATGATGTGAAAGACCCAAGCACAGATCTTGGAAGTCAAAGGCATTTAATAAATATTAGTTCACATCTTCCACCCTCACTACATTCTTCAACTAATTCCTTACAGTTTCATTATTTTCTCAATCATTTTCTTGTAACACTTGGGTTATCTAATTCTCTCTTTATATCACCTTTTACAAAGTAAGATAATACTCTTCTGTCCTTTCTTTTTTATTAAGAGCCTGCTTTATAAGCAAGTAGATTTATGTCCAAATGGGAAAATGTAATATGAATGATTTAATTTTGAGATCTCTATATTTTAAAACAGTGATATTCACTTTAAAAAGTGGCTTGGCATCAGGACTGGCAGATAGTGTAATGGCTACATCTCTGGACTCCCATGTAGTTGACCACGGTTCGAGCGCCAGACCCGGTGGCTTAAACTCACACTTGGTGCGTGTGTGTGTATGCCTAAGATCCTGAGAGGAGAACAGAGGAGAAGAGATTGCGACGTGGCCATCCCCACTGGGGGGTGATTTCTTGCTTTCTGTCTGTCTTTCTGGTGAGTGCACATGCCTTACAGCAAAAAAACTTCTAAAAAAAAAGTGGCTTGGCATCTCTAAGATTTGTATTATTTTTATCATTTCAACATAGTTTAAATGGGATTAGTTTTTAAAGATACTGAATCATTTTTCTATTTTAGGAAAGTAAAATGTTCTTCTTCCTTAACTATGATAATTCTTTAGTATTGATCTCATGATCCTTCATCAAAATTAATGAGCATTGTTATAATTTAATTATAGCCACAATTTATTTTTATGTTACAAATGTTCTCTAAGTGGGTAAGATAAATTGAGCTCTTATTTGCTTTTAATATTTAATTAGACATTAAAGATAAGAAAGTATTGAATTTTCTAACTCCTATTCAGTCTGATTATCTATTTTGTATAATAATAATAAAAATGATTATTGGGAACCAGCAGTTAGCATAATGGCTATGTTGCTGGACTCCCACGTAGTCGACCGTGGTTCTCGTCCTGGACCCGGTGGCTTAAAACCCACGCCGGGCGCGTGTGCATGTGTGCCCAAGATCCCGAGAGGAGAATGGAGGAGAAGGGACTGTGGCATGACCATCCCCCCGGGGGGTGATTTCTTGCTTTCTGTCTCTCTGTCTCTCTTTGTCTGTCTGGCGACCGCACGCACCCTATAGTGAAAAACCTCTAAAAAAATGATTATTCATATTTGACTTTTCAATTTATAATATACTTTTTAAAAAGAATTTTTAGTTATATATTTCTTCTGAGAGAGAGAGAGAGAGAAATATCCACAATAAGGTTCTTTACAGCATAATCTACCCTCAATCTTGACCATCCTGAGTCATGAGCACATATATGTGTGCCTGGCATATTCAGTGAAGCCTCAAGACATGAATCCAGGACCTTCCCATGTGACTTAAGCATCACAGTTGCATCATTTTATTTTTTTGAGAGAGATTTTTGTTATAGGGCTTGTGTGCTCACCAGAGAGACAGAGATAGATAGAAAGACAGTGAGAAATCAACCTCTGGGGTTGGGGGGGGGTGGCCATACTACAATCCCTTCTCCTCCATTCTCCTCTCAGGACTTTGGGCACACAAACACATGTGCCTGGCATGACTTTTTTTGAATATTCATATTCATGTACTCTGTTTTTTGTTTTATTATTATTATTATTTCCATTTCATTTCTTTTTATACATTCAATCACATTATTATTTGGTTTACAAAATGAATATTTCAACAGGTGAACATTTCTCCCTAGTACAGTTGATAAAACTACAAAATATCTTCAACAGATAATACCACATTTCTTTGTGCCATTAATGCTTTGCCTCCCTATTTTTCTTCTAAATGTCCTTCCTCAGACCCTCCTCTTTCACACACACTATATTTGGTATTTACATCTATATATTGTGTTTCTATATCCTTTAGTCAATTAGTTTCAGTCATAGAGTGCGGACACTCAGTATATTTTAAGTGGGGACATACAATGCCTCTCCTTCATAGCCTCCTGGCATGAGTTTTAAGCCACCACATCTAGGACTTGAGTGGTGGTCGACTACATAGGAGTCCAGTGATGTAACCATTACACCAACTGCTGGACACTACAGTTGCATTATTACTGTGCTATAGTACCTGGCTTGGTAATCCTTAATGTGAGAAAAAATAGTCCTGAAAGGTTAGTTTGGCCAAGGCCACCAGGCTTATCTGTGTAAAGCTAGGATTCCTGCTATACTTTGTTTCATTATACTTAATTTATTATAATATCTTAATTTCCTATATATACTTTAAGCCCAAATTCTAAGTATAATTTTAAGTGATAGTTTGGACTTTAAGATGACTTATTGGGACCAGCAGTTGGCATAATAGTTACTTGCTGGACTCCCACATGGTCAACTACTGTTCAAGTCCTGGACCTGGAGGCTTGAAACTTATGCCAGGTATGTGTGCATGCGTGTGTGCCCAAAATCCCAAGAGGAGAATGGAGGGGCAGGGATTGTGACATGACCATCTCCCCTGGGGGGTGATTTCTTGATTTCTGTTTCTGTCTGGGGAGCACACGTGCCTTGTAGCAAAAATCTTTCTCTCTCAAAAAAAAAAAAAAAAAAAAAAAAAAAACATGACATGCTATAAAAAAAAAATTGTTCTGTTTTGTTATAAAATACAGCAGTTACAGCAGTAGATGAGAATTAGTAGTCTAATGATACAGTGAAATACACACAGTGAAATACACACGGGTCCATAGACTCTCTAAGAAGAATTACATATAGTTGATTTGATATATTCAGGATATTATGTAAAGATGTAAAAAAGAATAAAGACATTATGTTAAGTGAAATAAGACAGTAGCAAAAAGACAAATACTGCATGACTGTATTCATATGAGGTACCTAGAGTGATCAAATTCATAGAGATGGAAGGTAGGATGGTGTTGCTAGGGCCAAGGGAGGGGTAATGAAAAACTGTTTAATGGGCACAGAGTTTCAGTTTTGTAAAGTGAGAAGAATTCAGAAGATGGATAGTGGTGAAAGGTGCAAAACAATGTGAATGTACTTAACTACTGAACTGTCAGCTAAAAATACTTAGAATGACGAATTTTGTATTAGTGTATTTTACCACACATTTTTAAAAAAGGAGATATATATCAAACGTTTCCTTTTTTTTGAGGATATGAATTTATCATGCATTTGGTTTTGATTATGTTATTTCTCAAATAATAGTGCAGACATTTAAAACAATTTTAAAGAAATTGACATTTCCTGGAATGCTGTTTGCAAATGTCAAGGTTCATGTAGGGCACTGTTCTCCACTACTGGTGCAAACTTTCGTGTTTTGCTTTTTCTGCAGATGGTGTAGACATGGGTAGCATAACATGAATGCATACATGTTCCGTGTTAAGAATTGCAACAAATTTCAGGACACTCAAGCTTGTAATGATGGGTTTGTGAAGTACATGAGCCATAAATCCTTGGCATCTAAACTGACACTTGAGGGATAACAAGACATTCCTAAGGTCTTGGAGGGCAGGAAGGGTGCTCCAGGTCAAGGGATCAGCTTGTGCAAATGCACAGAGTGACAGAGCATGGCAGCCACTCAAGACAGGAGAGACAGCTGCTGCCTGCCAGTCATAACCCAGACCTTGGTGGGCCCTAAGCTCACACCCAGTAGAGCCGTTGGATTTTCCTCATAGCTGGTGTAGCCTCAGTGAAGTGTTTTAAACAGTTTGTATCTCACAGTCACCAGTGTGAAGGAAGAACTGCAGAGGAACAAACTGGAAGCAGCTTAGTCATTGGAATAGCGCAGAGCCTGCACTGAAGCAGAAGGGCCGGGGAGAGTAAAGTGGCATGGCATTCAGAGGCAGTGGGAGTGGCAGAAGGTGGGGCTGGATGGTGGTTCAGC
>NW_006160154.1:3148200-3177805 GCF_000334495.1 Tupaia belangeri chinensis | reverse complement strand
ATGGTGTTTCAGAAGAAACAGAATGGTCTGAGTGGCCGAGCCACATAAGAAGATTCCAGGTTTATGTCCGAGACTTCCGGGCGCCCATGTGCCCATGACCCAGAGAACTTTTTGACCTTCTTTGGATTCTTAATAAATATCAATAGTTACAATATAAGCAGGAAGTTATAAAAATTAAGATAACTAATAAAGTAAGAAACAATCTGGTAGTAACTGCTATCATATTATTCCAGCACTTACCTAGATGTCTTTTGTGAGAGACTTTGTTTATAGTTGAACAAAAATTCTTACCTAAGGTCCTGAAATGGGTCAGCTGTGACAAGGGGCGTCTCCACTGAATGTTCAAAAAGAGCCCCTCCAGGCCCTAAACAAAAACCAAAGCTGTATCAGGGACAACAATGAAGTAAGTAGAACCGAACAAGTAAAAGTCTACATAGTACAACACAAACAAGTCACCTTCTTTTCTGGTGAGTTTGTGCAGGTGTGTGAGTTGCAGAGAAAATTAGGGTCAACTGTTTCTCTATTTTTCTGAGGCTATTACAGTTTTACTAGGTTCTGATGAACAAAATATGATTTTGGGGACCAGCAGTTAGTGTAATGGCTATGTCGCTGGACTCCCACATAGTCGACCGCAGTTAGAGTCCCGGACCTGGTGGCTTAAACTCATCCCGGGCGTGTGTGCATGTGTGCCCAGGATCCCGAGAAGAGATGGAGGAGAAAGGATTGCAGTGTGGCCATCCCCCCTGGGGGGTGATTTCTCTCTTTCTGTCTCTCTGTCTCTGTCTGTCTGGCGAGCGCACACGCCCTATAGCAAAAACCTCTCAAAAACAAACAAACAAACAAACAAACAAAAACAAAAACAAAAACCCCAAAATATGATTTTTAAATCAGCAGGCTTATTTGAAAACTAGAGAACAATACTAGCCTTCAAATTGAAAAAGAAAAACCTGCGAAAAATGGTATATGTCTCTGTATTGTAGGTAATAGTAATTTGACTAATTCTGTAAACTTTATGTATAAACACTGTATCTTCTGCCATTCATTTGTTTCTAAGATACATTAGGATATTAATAGAAAACTCAAAAGTTTTAAATATCTTGAATGGCCCTTCTATATTCCAGGATTTTTTCTAGCTTCATGCGTCTGAGAATCTGATTATATGTGTCCATGGGGGTGCTGGCATACACAGCTGAGAGTCACATGCTCTTTGATGGGCCCTACCTTGTTTAATACTCAGGATCTCATGAAGCATATGAAGCAGGTAATATTTTCCTATTTTACCCATGAGGAAACTGAAGAACAGAAAGGTTAATTAATTCATCTAGGGCTACACAGCTAAGTGACAAGGATATAACTTGAATTGAGAACCTAACTTAATCTATATGCTACAAGCTTTCTCATACATAAATAACAAACAACATAAGATAGACAGTAACGTGCCAGTAGCAAAAGGCCACCAAGTTAATATGGGCGTCGTCGGCAGGGAAGCATTACTTTATAGTTGCAGGGAAGATGATCTAGCAGAACGCTGGGGTTCTGAACCCAAAAACAGACAATTATGAACGTATGGTGGTTATGGACAAGGATTTCAAGAAGAGCACTAACCCAGGGTGAGAGAATGTGGTCAGGGAGGAACGAATGAACAACCCAGTTCACCAGAAAAGCAAAGGATTCTTCATGGAAATACAAATTTATGTTTCACATTATATTTAAAATATTTCTCCTCTTGAATTATATGTACATAAGCACAGATTTAAGTAGCACTGCATTGTCCATGCACATTCGTCATGACATACCATAACATAGGTTAGTCATGCTCATTTTAGACCCTGTCCCTGGCTTAGGCCCCGCCCATGGTTTCCGGGCAGTGGCTGTGGCTTACAAATATAATCAGTCCTTGAATAAGGTAGGAGTTGGGGTGTGAACCCCAGGTAATCGAAACTCCCTGCATAAATTTTGACATCCTCAAAACTTAACTACTAATAACAGTGTTGACTGGAAGGCAACTGATGAAGCATGAACAGTTGATTAGCACATATTTTGTAATTCATATATACATGTATATACACACTATGTACTGTATTCTTTTAAAAAATATTTATTTAATTTTATTTATTCATTCATTTATTTTTAATTTGACTAGACAGAGATAGAGATAGAGATAGAGATAGAGAGAGAGAGAGAGAGAGAGAGAGAGAGAAAGGGAGAAAGGGAGAAAAGAACTCGTCAAGTCCGGGACTCAAACTGTGTTCAGCCATATGGGAGTGTATACCCCCTTAACCACCATGTCACCTGCTGGTCCCATATGTACTGTATTTTTATAATAAAGTAAGCTAGAGAAAAAAATGCTATAAAGAAAATCGTAAGGAAGAGAAAATACTGTTACTGTGCTGTGTTTATGAGTACCATAGTTTACTACATTGTCTGTTTACAAGATGCATTATCTGTTAGCGCATTATCTATATTAACTCATATGATACAGAACATGGTAGAGCTTATATGTATAACTAACACCAGACTTCAAACAATTAAAAACAAACTATTACCAAGTATAATATTCATAAATTGATAACGAAGCAGCAATATGATTACTTTACAGTAGCTTAGTGTAATCCATACAATTGCTTCATGAAAGCTTAGCCTATACCCTAATGAATACATTGAGTAATGTTAGAACATTCTTTGTGAGTTACTGTTCACAGTTCACAGTGTTGTACTAATCATGATGAAAAATATGCAAGAATCACGAGAAAGCACTTTTTATTGCTATATGCAATTTACCAGAGACAACTATTCACACAAAGATGATTAGCATTACAGGTGTTTTTAAGGGAATACTTGAGCTCCACTGAAATAGCACAGAAGGTGATTACAAAATTGGGAATGTACTACAGTTAATTTGTACAGTTATGATTTAATACCTCATCTTTGCTTGTTTACATTTCTGCAAAGTTTTTTTGAAACTGATACAAATATCCAAAATTTTCTTCTACATTTATTGAAAAAAAAAAAAGAGGACTATGTAAGTTGCTTCTTTCCCTCTTGGTTCCAGAAGGATCTCAGGACATCCTCACACAGTGTAGGCTTTCTTCTTCAGGAAATAGTGAACCAATTAAAATCTTTTCTTTTTCCGATTTACCTTTGTACTAGTCTTGTATTAGACACTGAAAAAGGAATCACCCGGGTGAAAGTTTCCCAGACATTAGGTTGAGAAATCATCATCCCGGGCAAAGTTCTTGTCAGCAGCCCTTACCAATTTTACAATTCACAACACCCACACAATTTTTTTCCTCACAAAATTACTATGTTAGCTTTGTTATTATAATTACTGCTGCCTTAGTAATTTTGTTTAAATATGAGGACGTGACAAAAACCCACACTGAAAGAAATTCAAGAAATAAGATTATTCAAGAAATAAAAGAAGCTTGAACAGTATGGGGTAAAATTTTAAAATTATAACCAGATTTAGCATGATTTACATAGAAACTATAGTCAACTGAAATAAAGGCACACACATAAGTGACGGTTAATGTTTCATGAAAATTATAATTCATGCAAATTATATTTAGATAAGAAACAGATCCTCATACATGCTCTATCAAGTCACATCTTTTTAAAATACCACTTAGGCAAAACTAAATGGTAATGGGGACCATTATGTAAAATAAGACTATACTAAGCACTGGAGTTTTGCACAATAAACCGTGCCAATCAAGTTTTATAACGCAACGTCTGGTTTGCCTGAAATAGACATTTGTTATGTGGGATACAATGGGGAATAATCTACATCATAATTTGTATGATGCTTGTATTTCTTCTATCTTTTTATTTCCGCTTTGTTTCTAATTTGCAAAATATAAAGAAAATTTGACCTCAAGTCAATTATTACTTAGACAAATAGAGACATAAGTATAGTTTTTTTAATTTTAATTTTATTTTATACATTTTTTAAGAATTATTTTATTTAACTTTATTTATTTTATTTAAATTTGACCAGATAGGGACAGAGTGAGAGAGAGAAAGAGATAGAAAGTGAGAAAGCAAGCTGCCAGGTCCAGGACTTGAATAGTGGTTGGCCATGTAATTACTGTATATCACTTCACTTGTAAGTTGAATTTAAACAGCATGAATATTTAAGTAAATAATAATAATAATAATTTTAATTTAATTTATAAATTTATTTTATAATTATAATGAATTATAATTAATTATTAAATTAAGTAAGTATAGATTTATACTTAAAGTATAGTTTTATATTATACTAATTTAAGTATAGCTTTACATGACAAGTGGATTTATTAATTAAGCACACTTAATTAATTTAAGCATAGCTTTACATGATATGTGGGTTTATTGGGGTTTATACAACATTGTTTGAAATATGACTAGTACTTTGCTAGGAAGAACCTAGGATGAGCTATAAATCCTTAAAAAAATAATGATTTTTATCTCATAGTTAAAATAATAGTAACAAAAGGAATATAGGCCATTTATGTAATTACTTTGTTTCTTTATATTTATATGAACAAAATGATATGATGAGAAGTGTCGACACATTTTATTTTCTACAAACATACTGCCTTTTGTGAGAAGTTTGTATTTATTTTCTATATGAGATATAGAAAAAGAGAGAGACACACTCTCGGTAGGGTCTCATGCTATAACCTACCCCGAGCCCTTTCCCAGCCAGCCAGCCAATATCATGCGTGTACAAGTCGACCCTAGAACTGAATTGCTGTCCTCCATCTGGCCTCCGGCATTACAGTGTTGTGTTACCACTGTGTCACCATGACTGGGTTGAACATATACCCCTTTTAAAACAGAACCAGAAATTGCAATGTATTCCAGTGCCCTATGCAATTCATTATTTTTAAAATTTAAGTTCAATAACTGAACACCTCTATAGCATAGGTATTTATTTGAGTTTAGTTTCAATTTTTTTCCTTCTAAGAACTAAACATATTAAAAGAGTGTCAGTAAAATTATTTTACAGCAGTTAGTGTAATGGCTATGTCGCTGGACTCCCATGTAGTTGACCGCGGTTTGAGTCCCGACCTGGTGGCTTAAACTCATGCTGGGCGTGTGCGCATGCATGCCCAAGATCCCCAGAGGAGAATGGAGGAGAAGGAATTGTGGTGTGGCCATCCCCCCCCGGGGGGGTGTGATTTTTCACTTTCTGTCTTTCTGGTGAGCGCACGCACCCTATAGCAAAAACCTCTCCAAAAAATTCTTTTATAGGAAGATATAATTAAATAATTAGTTTTTAATTACATACTAATTACTTATTTACTCATATGCCACATTAGTGCAATTGTATTGACATGTAATTATGTTCATGTAGATAGAAAATCTACAAACTGATATGTATTTGCTATTATTTTTTAAAGGTTTTGCCACAGGATATGTGTGTTCTCCAGAGAAAGAAAATGAGAAGGAAAATGAAGAAAAAGTGATAAATCACCCCTGAGCGGGGATGGCCATGATGCAATTCCTTCTCCATTCTCCTCCTGGGATTTTAGGTACACATGCACATGATTTTCAAGCCGCTGGGTCCAGGACCCAAACTATGGTTGGCCATGTGGAAGTCCAGCATCTTTGCCACCATGCCATATTTTGGCCCTAATATGTGTTTTTATTTTTAAATTAGAACAGCTACAATTGAAATTGTAGATGCCAAAATAATATGACTTCATTTCATTATATCATTACTATTCAGCCTCATATTAAATATTCCTTAAAACTTATTCATTTATAACAGGGGATATTTCTAAATGGTTTCATAAATGATTTTCAGTAAATGGTTGTTTATCTTCAATGTAACTGTATTTCCTTTATGTTTGAACTCATATTTAAATATTCCCAATCAGGATTATATATTTAAAAAATTGACATAACATTTATTCCTTGTGGAAAATAGAACATATTTTTTGAGGTCATATGATTTAAATTTTAGAAGGGGATAAACAGTCCTCTATAGCACTTCATTACATAAATCATGCATTAAAGTGATCACATATATGTGATATGTATTATCTATATAAGAGAGTATAACCAAAAAGAAAAAAAGAGGAAATCCCAGTATTATAATTTTAACTTTCTGTTGCTGTTGTTTTAAAAACGTCATCAAAAGTAGACATAGTAAGGGAACAGCAGATGGTGTAATGGTTGCGTCGCTGGACTTGTTGACCACGGCTTGAGTCCTGGACCTGGTGGCTTAAAACTCATGCTGGGCATGTGTGCCCATAGTCCTGAGAGGAGAATGGAGGAGTAGGAATTGTGACGTGGCCAGCTCTCCCTCCCCTCGGGGTGGGGGGTTGTTTCTCGCTTTCTGTCTGTCTTTCTGTCTCTGTCTCCCTAGTGAGTGCATGCACACTATAGCACAAATCTCTCTGGAAAAAAAAAGTAGATATAGTAAATAAATGGTCTGGTCATTTCTCCTATGAAGTAGTAGTATTTGGATGACACTATTTTTTTTTTTGAGAGGATTTTACTATAGGTCTGTGCATTCGCCAGAAAGACAGAGAGAGGCAGAGAGACAGAAAGCAAGAAATCACCCCCCTGGGGGAATGGCCATGCTGCAATCCTTTTTCCTCTATTCTCCTCTTGGGATCTTGGGCATGCCTGGGATGAGTTTAAGCTACCCGGTCCAGGACTAGAACCACGGTCAACTATATGGGAGTCCAACAACATAGCCATTACACCATCTGCTGGTCCCTTGGATGACAGTAGTCATATCTTCTGGATCCTAGAGCATGTCATGATGAAAGATAGTCATGCAAAGATGATACTCATGTAAGACTGTGGCATGAGATGGATTGAAATGGGGGAGGAAGTTGAAGAATTCATGGGACAGAGTCTATCAATCATGGAGCTCATTGGTAAAGCCCAATGGTTGGATGGGAAATTGCTCCAAATTGATTCATTTTCCTCAACATGCTGCTATTTCTAGATTCCTTCAATTATATGAGTCTTCAAAAATTTAATGCCATCAACCAGAAACAAATTCCATCTTTGACTCTCTCTGGATACCTGCCACCCATTTGATCCATTGCAAGTCTTTATAGGAGGGGTTTTCAAAAAGTCTGTAGAAAATCTGAATTAAAAAATTGGAAAATCCATGCATAGTTTTTCCATAATACACATTTTTCATAAACTTTTTGAGGACCCCTCATATGATAGAGGCTAATTGGGAGTAATTTACTTCCTTTATGACTGCTGCTACCATCTAGTACAAGTCACCATTGTCTATTGCTTGTAGAACAATGTCCTCCTAACTGATCTTATTGCTTCCAAGCTTTTATCCAAATAATCTATTCTTTCTTGTAATGGTAATCTTGGTCTAAAATGTACAATTAATAAAATGAATACCCTGTTCAAAACAATTCCATACCTTTCAATTGCATTTAGTGGCCTAGTGTAAGGCAGCTGGATCACACATGGCCACATACATAGTTTGAGTCCTAATCCCAGCAACTTGAGAAATGCACCAGGTATGTGTGCATGTGTGCCCCAAATCCTGAGAGGAGAATGGAGGAGAAGGGAATGCAGCATGGCCATCCCTTTAGGGAGTGCTTTCTCACTTTCCCTGTATCTTTTTTTCTCTTTCTGTTTTTCTCTAGTGAGCACACATACCCTATAGCAAGTCTAAAAGTAAAATAAAATAAAATTCTGAACCAGCAATGGCACAATGCTCTGCAATTCTGGAAGCCTACAGAAGATTGCCAAGAACTGGATGGTTCTCAAGTTGACTTGTCATTCTGGATGCAAGTGTGCATGCCCATGATACTGGCCAGCTGAGAAGAAGGGCTCGAGGGTTTTGCCGTGGGATCCTGCCAACGGTCTTTCTCTCTGTCTCTCTCTCATGAAAGAAGGAAACTTTTAAAAAGAAATAAATAAAACAAACAAACACAAATTCTAAGTCCTTATTATGTCTCTGCATGATCTGGCCTTTTTCTTTCTTTTTATTTTTCTACTTTTCTTTCTAATTTTTTAAAGAATTAATGTATCTTTATTTTAATTCGATCAGATAGGGACAGGGAGAGAGAGAGAGAGAGAGAGAGAGAGAAAGAGAGAGATGAAAAGTGAAAGGGAGAAAGCAAGCTGCCAGGTCTGGGACTCAAACTGCGGTTGGCCATGTGGGAATCCAGCACTCTTAACCACCACGTCACCTGCTGGCCCTGATCTGGTGTCTTTCCATCTCTTTTTATACTAGGCTTAGACTCTAGCCCAATAGGATTAACAAAATAAAAAGTATAGAAAAATATGACATAGCTAAGTCCAAATAAAGCAGTTATCAAAATAAATGTGAATCTCTTAAACTCTCCATTAAAAATCAAAATAGATTTGATTGGGCTTTAAAAACCCCAGCTAAATACCACTTACAAAATGAATACAAATAATTTAGTATGAGGAGAATTACAGAGATACCAGATCACTGATGTCTTCTTAGAGATGTTTGGAGAAGACGTCATTGTAGAGGAGAGTGATGCTGAATAGAATTAATGAAAGAATTTTGCAAGGAAAAGTAAATATTAACATATCTACAGAAAGGAAAGCTGGACTAATATACTTATTGTCACTAAATTAATTAATACAGAGCTACTTTACTTCCAATTTCATTTTTTGGACCAGTGCATGCATATGCTTATCAGGGAGACAGAGAGAAACAGAGAGAGAGAGAGAGAGAGAGAGAGACAGAGACCCCAAAGGGCATGATGAATGGTTATGCTATAGTCTCTTCTCCATAGCTCCACCCTATTGGGATTTTGGACATGTATGTATCCTGCATGTCTTTTGAGCCAACAGGTTGGGTTTGGGACTCAAACTGTACAGTTGGCCATAAAGGATCCAGCTCCCTTAACTGCCAGGCTATGGGCTGGACCCAGACTTCCCAAGTAAGATAATATGTTTTTATAATTTAAGCTGGTCCTCCTCCCCTTTAAATTCATTTATTTACTTTAGTTTTGATACAGGGTGCATATACTCTCTGGAGAGAGATCAAGAGAGGGAAAGTGAGAAATCACCCCAAAGGGGAGATGGCCACTTTGCAATCCCCTCTTCTCCATTCTCCTCTCTGAATTTTTTAGGCACACGTACATGCACCCAACATATTTTCAAGCTGCTGGATTCAGGGCTCCAACTGGCCAATCAGCCATATGGAATCCAGCCACCTTAGTCTCCACACCAGCTGTCTGGCTCTAATTTAACCTGGTTTTTATTGGGGGCTTTTGTTTATTTCAACTAAGAGACTGTGTTAACTGAGGCATCAGGTTCAGGTTCATCAAATGTTCACAAAGCTTCCAACTGGTCAATCAGCCATATGGAATCCAGCCACCTTATTAGTCTCCACACCAGCTGTCTGGCTCTAATTTAACCTGGTTTTTATTGGGGCTTTTGTTCATTTCAACTAAGAGACTGTGTTAACTGAGGCATCAGGTTCAGGTTCATCAAATGTTCACAAAGCTGCATCACGAAAGGTTCTGTGACCTTGGATAAGGACTCAAAGGTATAGTGATCAATAAACACTGTTGAGGTATCAGTCTTGCCATTTTTGTGTGTGTGGGGATTTTATTGCTATAGGGCATGTGTGCTTGCCAGATAGACAGAGAAAGACAGAGAGACAAGAAGTGAGAAATCACCCCCTACCCCAGGGGAGAATAGCCATGCCTCAATCCCTTCTCCTCCATTCTCCTCTTGGATTTTGCACTTGCACACACATGCTTCTGGCATGACTTTCAAGCCGCCAGATTTGCGACTAGAATCATAGTCAAGCGTGTGGGAGTCCTGTGCCTTAACCACTCTACCACCTGTTAGACCCATGTCTTCATTTTTCTAATGAGACCTTGACTTATCATCCTAGTTTATTTTCACTTCTGCAGTTGTTGAAATCTTCATCCTCCAGACCTTCTGTTTTCACTGGCTTTTGAGTGATGTTAGCATTTCTACAACATCACTTTAAAAAAAATTTTTTTTTTCAATTTATTTATGTCCATCAATGTACATCTTTATAACGTCCAATATGCCTTTTCATATTTTGCATTCAGTACATGACTGTCAGATCAAGGATATTACACATTTATCATTTTCAATGGAGAACTTTCATTCTTCCTTTTTTTTTTCTTTTAAGTTTTTGCTATAGAGTGTGTGCACTCATCAGAGAGAGACAGAGAGAGAGAGGGAAAGTGAGAAATTACGTCCCAGGGGGATGACCACACCACAATCTGTTCTTCTCCATTCACCTCTTGGGATTTTGGGCATGCACGCACATGCATCCAGTGTGTTTTCCCAGCTACCAGGTCTAAGACTTGAACCACATATTAGGCCATGTGGGAGTCCAGCCTTAACCACCATGCTACTTGGTTAGCCAGAGAATTTTGCATTCTTTTGTTTGTTAAATCTTTCTTCCCTTTGCCTCTCCCATGCACCCTCAACCATCCACTCCGATCTCTTATAGTCTTTGGTATCTACATGTATCCTCTCCATTATCGTATCTTTGGATCCTTAGATTTCTGCTAAGAGTGCAGACATTCAGTATATATTGAGCAGCGATATACAGCGTGTCTTTCAAAGTCTGTCTCGCTTCACTTAGCAATAAGTCTTCCATGTTCATCCACTTTGAATCAAATGACAGGGTCTCATTGTTTCTTATGGCCGAATATATTTGTGAATATATATCTCCATAGTATATATGTACTATCATTTTTCAACCCAGTCATCAGTTCTTGAACACTTAGGTTGCTTCCATGTCTTAGCAACTGTCAATAATGCTGCAATAAATCATCACTTTTGACTTTCTGTAATCCTTCTGCACAAAAAGTAATCGAACTGAAACAATCATTAGATCTTGTTTTACTAGTTAGTGGTGAGAACTGGATACTATTACAGGACTCTGTTTTAATTCAGTGTGCTACCAGGTCTAAGACTTGAACCACATATTAGGCCATGTGGGAGTCCAGCCTTAACCACCATGCTACTTGGTTAGCCAGAGAATTTTGCATTCTTTTGTTTGTTAAATCTTTCTTCCCTTTGCCTCTCCCATGCACCCTCAACCATCCACTCTGATCTCTTATAGTCTTTGGTATCTACATGTATCCTCTCCATTATTGTATCTTTGGATCCTTAGATTTCTGCTAAGAGTGCAGACATTCAGTATATATTGAGCAGCGATATACAGCGTGTCTTTCAAAGTCTGTCTCGCTTCACTTAGCAATAAGTCTTCCATGTTCATCCACTTTGAATCAAATGACAGGGTCTCATTGTTTCTTATGGCCGAATATGTTTGTGTGTATATATATCCATAGTATATATGTACTATCATTTTTTATTTGTGAATATATATATCCATAGTATATATGTACTATCATTTTTCAACCCAGTCATCAGTTCTTGAACACTTAGGTTGCTTCCATGTCTTAGCAACTGTCAATAATGCTGCAATAAATCATCACTTTTGACTTTCTGTAATCCTTCTGCACAAAAAGTAATCGAACTGAAACAATCATTAGATCTTGTTTTACTAGTTAGTGGTGAGAACTGGATACTATTACAGGACTCTGTTTTAATTCAGTGTTGGGGAGTGAACTCGGCCTAGCAAATTGTTGCCATAGAACTAAAACATTTGGGGCAGCCAAACTCACAATTTATCTGCCAAAAGTCAGTTCTTGCAATGGGATGGAATCTTTTTTTTTTTTTTGAAGATGAAATTTTGATGTTATTTCAATAATATGTTTTGTAACAGGAGTTAATAAAAGAGGCACATTAACTTTTATCACTTGATAATTCTGTATTTAGCAGAAGGAAATAAGCTTGCTTAAAGGCCTGGGTTAACTTCAAACTGAGTTGGTGAAATTGTTTAATCTCTTACACGAATTGGACAGTGTCCTAGTTGACTAAAGTCTATATGAAACCTGTTTAAAAATGAACGTGTACACCAGGCTGTGGTGTAGTGGTACTGTAACTCGGCCAACAGCAGAAAGGTCCTGGGTTGGTGAACCAGTCTCCCTGTGCATGATGGCCGCCTGACCATGATCTGGGCTGGCCAAAACTGGGTATTGCGGGGTGAGGACCATGTTAGAAATGTTTCTTTCTCTCTCTCTCTTTCTCCTATTTTTCTCTCTAACTCTCATAAAGGAAATAATTTTTAAAAAAAGAATTAAAAGGTTCTATCTTATTAGTTGAGTAATTAAGAATAAACACTTTTATCTGAGTCAAGACGAGGATTTAGTACATAATCAGGAGTTTGGAGTGTACTATCTTTTTAATTTTTTAAAAGGTTTTTGCTATAGGCCTCATGCACTACTGGAGAGAGACAGAGACAGACAAAGAGAGGGAAAGTGAAAAATCACCCCCCAGGAAGGAGGGCCACAATGCAGTTCCTTCTCCTACATTCTCCTCTTGGGATTTTAGGCATGCACACACATGATCCTGGTGTGATTTTCAAGCTGCTGGCTGGGTTCAGGACTTAAACCACGGTTGGCCATGTGGGAGTCCAGTACCTTAACCACTACACCACCTGCTGGCACCTGGAGTGTACCATCTGAAAGAAAGAACCACTTCGCTTGGGTTTTGGGCAGCTGCACAAGTGACTAGAGAGGAGATATGTGTCACAAAGCATTTTTTTCTTTCCCAGTCCCCAGAGTAAGGCTGGCTCAATCTCTTCTGTTACCTCTTTCCTTGGATACAAACTCCTGCTACTCTTGCTGATCCAAGAAATTTCAAAGGCTTCTTGGAATCAATGCACTTAAAATAGACAACAAACTTTATTTTTTGAGCAAGAGATTTTTGCTATAGGGAACATCTGCCCACCCGATGGACAGAAAGAGACAGAGAGACAGAAAGTGAGAAATCCGCCTCCCCCCTCTGGGGGGGATGGCCATGCTGCAATCCCTTCTCTTCCATTCTCCTCTTGGGATTTTGGGCATTCTTGCACATGTGCCTGAATTGAGTTTGAAGCTACCAGGTTTGGGACTCGAATAGTTGTCAGCCATGTGGGAGTTCAGCAATGTAACTGATATGCCATCTGCTAGCCCTGACACCAAACTTTTATAGTAAGTAGTGGAGAAAAGTTTCAGTGGTATTATCTTGAAAAATTAGTTTACAGAAACATTCTTATCCTAGTTTGTATTTAACAAAATTTACTCATAATTGTAGTAGGTATGAAATTATGTAAAATATATGCCAAGTGGTGGTATAGTGGTAACACAGCTGGACTCAATAGAAAGAGTCCTGAGTTCACATCCTGGGACCTCCCTGAGCATGTCAGGCATGTGTACATGCCTGTCATGTAGGCCAGCTGAGGCTGAGAGTGGATTTTGGCATGACAACACTTTTGGGGATGACTCTCTTTCTCATGAAAAAATATAAACTTTAAAAAAAATTATACAAACTAAAGAATAAATCTTTTTTGATATAATATTTCAACACAATTCGAATTGTAGGGTGGCTTTTTTTAGTTTTCTATTTCAGTATTATACATTATGATAAACTGAGCTGCTTAAAATCATAATCATTTGTTTGCTAACAGTTTCGTAAAGTCTCCAGTCATACCCAGTGGCTGTTTTTTTCTGTTTGATTGAGTTAAATTTGCTATAAGGTGTATCCACTCATGGGAGAGACAAAGAGAGAGAGAGAGAGAGATAACTCCTTGGGGGTGATAGCCATGCCATAATCCCTTCTCCTCCATTCTCCTCTAGAGATTTTGGCCATGCATGCACACCATTTGGCATGTTTCCCAAGCCACTCAGTCTGGGACTCAAACATGTGGGATATAGCACCTCAACCATAATGCCACCTGCTGGCCCTTGGCTGTGTTTATGGTCAGACTCTCACAAGATGCCAGCCAAGTAGGATCTTCATCTGGAGGTTCTAAGCAATAATGCACTTCCTAGCTTAGATGACTGACAGAATTCAGTCCCTCAAGGTTGCAAGACTGAGCCCCGTTACCTGTTATCACTCAAGGGCCTCTGTCAGCTTTTGAAGCTACTACATTCCTTGTCTCAGGCACTCTTCATCTTCATAAAAAACAGAGCAGCAGATCCTTCATGTTCTTTGAATTTTTTTGAGTTTCCCTTCTTCGACCAGCCTGAGAATACTCTACCTTTAATGGCACTATGGTTAGATTAGGCCACCTGGATTCTCTTTCCATGTAAATCACATAATCATAGGAGTGATATCTCATCATTTTCACAGATCTTTCCCACACTTAAAGGACAAGAAATTATACAAGGACAAAGGTCACTAGAGGTCATCCTTAGAACTCCCCATACCTCAGTGGCATGAAATGACATCATTCATTTAATTTTTCACATTGGCAGTAAAATCATAACAACAGCCAAACTGAAGGCATCATCAGTCATCCCAAGGTGATTATTAATCTTGTGATATTAAAAGGATTGATCTTTGAAGTACCTGGTTGATTTTTCATTTCTTCAGCTGTTGCCAACTTTTCTTTTCTAGGCCTTCTTTTGTTAGTGGTTTTGTCAGCTATTCTTATATTTCTATATTATTTTTGACCTCCTAAAACCATACATCTTTTGCATGACTTGTAATTTAATTTCACAGTCAATTTACATTTGCTGGGACCAACAGTTACTGTAATGGCTATGTCGCTGGACTCCCATGTAATCGACCGCAGTTCGTGTCCTGGACCTGGTGGCTTAAAACTCACGCCAGGTGCATGTGCATGCATGCCCAAGATCCCAAGAGGAGAATGGAGGAGAAGGGATTGCGGCGTGACCATCCCCCCAGGGGGTGATTTCTCGCTTTCTGTCTCTGTCTCTCTCTGTCTGGCGAGTACACGTGCCCTATAGCAAAAACCTCTCAAAAAATTTTATATTTGCTTTGTTGGATTGTTTAATATCCTGTGATCAGTGAATGCAGATGTTTGGGCCGTAGTGCAATGCACGGAGAGATAGAACACTTGGTTAAGGTCATGTGCCCACGCAATGAAGCAGCTGGGGCTGGAACTCAGTCTGATTCTTATAAAAATTACTCAAGGTTATTTTTAGCAAGTGTCCATTAATATCCATCCGTGCTCTCCACTCTTTGTAGAATGATAATCCTTACATTTCCTTCCTGATAAATTCTATCCGTCTTCCTAGGACACTTTCAAAGATCTTTTTCTCTGAGAAACCTCCTCTGCCACTCTTTTTCCACCACACCTTGGCAAAACTAATTTCTTTAGGCTGCTCCCTATACCATTGCCTAAACATCCTTTTTTTTTTTTTTTAAGAGGTTTTTGCTATAGGGCGTGTGCACTCACTGGAAAGAGAGAGAGAGAGAGAAAATGAGAAATCACCCCCCGGGGGGATGGCTATGCTGCAATCCCTTCTCCTCCATTCTCCTCTTGGGATCTTGGGCACACACGCACACGTGTCCAGCGTGAGTTTAAGCCACCGGGTCTGGGACTCGAACTGTAGTGGGCTACATGGAGTCCAGTGACATAGCCATTACACTAATTACTGGTCCCACCTAAACATCTTCTATTGGTCTTAGCACGTGTATTTTTCTATACTTTTCTATGTAAAAACATGTCATGACTTTTCCAACAACCCAATAATTTATCTTTTCATCCCTCCAGTGCCTTGCTCACAATATAAACATCACGAAAGAGAAGAGCATGTCTTAATTGTTTTGTACTATAGGTAGGCATTCTGCTTAATTCCTGACACGTATAAATTCCAGGGAACAGCATAGATTTAAGATAGACTAGCAGTTCTCAGATGGAGATGATGTTATTATCTCTCTGCCAACAATGGGACTTTGAGAATGTCTGGAGACATTTCTGTTTATCACTACTGGTGGAGTGGTGGATGCCACTGACCGGGAATGCTATTAAACCCCCCTCACCCATAACCAAAAACATTATCTAGCCACAAATGTTAGTAGTGTTAAGGCAGAGAAAGCCTGAACTGTATACAGAAAAAGTAAGACCTTGGATAGAGAGTCTAAACACGAAAAGTCATAATTGTAGAATTTCTTGCGTTTGTTTAATCATGGAATTTAGGGAAGCCAAGAAAATATTGGAAAATTGAGAAGAGTTATGGTCTGGGTCAAAATTGTATGGTTTATACACTCATCAATCATGGTTGTCCTGGCAAAAGAACTCCATGTTTTTGCCATGGCATAATGACAAGGAAAACATGCAGACATTATGGAGTATACTTGCTCTAGGGAGTGTTATGGGAGACAAGGAGAAGTGGGAGGAAATTTGTGCCTCAGACAAAAGCAAAATTACAGAATTGAAGAAAAGAACCTGTCTTACAAAGGACAACTTGAATGTATGTGCTGGAGAGAGCAGCGAGGCTGCTGATCTATTGCTCCTCCTGACGACTCTATTCAAGTTGTGTATGGCAGGGGTTCTCCAAGTGTGGTCCTACAATGTAACACCTGCATCACTTGGAACTTGTGAGAAACACAAGTTCGAATGTCTCATTCTAGATCTAGAAACTCTAGATCCTTCTAGATCCCTCTAGAAACTGAGAATGAAGTCCAGAAACATCTTAACAAGCTCTCGAGGTGATTCTGATGCATGTCTGCAGGTAACAAGGACAGTAGTTGTCAGATTTTCTCACTTTTTCCACTAATTGACATCATAGCCTGGGAAGGGGACCTGGGCTAGGGAAAGGCTCCTTTTATTGTTTATCTGTGTAGGTTTGGGTTTGTAGCAATCTAATCTGCCTTGGGTTTGTAGCAATCTAATCTGTTACTTGGACTATTTCCCTACTCATTACTTTGCAGTGCAATAACACTCTACCGAGAACTCTGCTGTCCTTTCACACATTAATCCATTTCATCCAGCAATGACAGTACGGTGGACATCAATCCATTTTAAAAATGCTACATGAGGAGCCAGCAGATGCCTTAATGGTTACATTGCTGGACTCCCATGTAGTTGACTGCAGTTCGAGTTGTGGTCCTGGAGGTTTAAACACACTGGGTGCTTGTGCACCCAAAATCCTGAGAAAAGAATGGAGGAGAAAGGACTGAACCATATCCATCCCCCCTGGGGAGTGATTTCTCGCTTTCTGTGTCTCTCTCTCTCTCAGTCTTTCCAGCAAGTGCATGTGCCCTATGGCAAAAATCTCTCTCTAAAAAAATAAAAACAAAAAAGTGCTCCACGATGCCAAGGCTGCTGGGGTTGGTCCTGGGTTTGCATCCCGAGTGTTCCCTATATATGCTCAGTGTGCGGTCAAGATCCTAGGTGACTGAGGCTGCGATGGGTGGTTCTGTAAAGACCTTGTTGGGGGTGAGTCTCTCTTTCCTATCTCAGAAGAAATAAATAAACATAACATTTTTATTATTTATTTATTTATTTATTTTTATGAGGAATCAGCCAAGAGAGACTAATTTGCCCAAAATTATGTAGCTAGTAATTGTTCAAGTAGGAACAAAAACTAGATCTACAAAGACCATATTCTCCATATTCTAAAACGGTGAATTCTGATAACCAAAGCACTTTGTCAGGCAATAATCAATTTCCTTTAATTATTAGATATCCTAGTGGTCTTTATTTTAGTAAGGAAACAAGGGGCACCATTGTATTAGAGTATGCTGTAACATTAGGGTATAATATTTATGGTTCATTTTTGGGGGAATATATATTATATAAAACTTTGTGTTAGGGTTGAATCTACTCCCAAGCCTGAGAACATGATTTCTTTCTCATTTTAAGTACTGAAAATACTGTATGAGAGAATAACATTGCTATTGGTTTTCAGAATAGTACAGAAAAGTACTGGAATAGGCTTAATGAGTGTATGATCGTTTATGTTTTCTAGTTGTTACAGAAGCTCAGTAAGTGAATTGCGAATATGTCCTGAAATTTTTTTCCAGTCCTGACAATGAGTCCTATGAGAACTCCTTATTTTAACAGCAGAAAACTTTTCTTTTTGGAAATATAGAACACAAGTACCTTGTACAATGGAAATAAAAAAAAAAAACATGCAAAGCAGATACTTGAATTGTACAGATGACAGAGGACTATATAAAGGGTTTTTGACAAGTTCCTGGAAAATGAGTATTATGAAAAAAACAGCTGTGGATGATTTCAAAAGTTTTTTTGCATCAATAAAGTCATATTTTAATTACATTTTCCCACAAAGTTCTTGAAGTCTCTAATGATAAGCTTTTGGGTTACGCCAGTTAGAAAGAGATAAAGAGTACCATTGTGAGACCGTCCCAGGGCGTAGTGGTTAAGGTGGCTGGATTCCACACAGCCGACTGCACAGTTTGAATCCCATACCTGGTGACTTGAAAAGCATGCTAAACAAAATCCTGAAAGGGGAGAGAGATGAGAGAGAAGAAACTGTAGCATGACCATGCTCCATGGACGGTGCTTTTTCACTTTCCTTCTTTCTCTCTCTCTTTCTCCAACAAGTACACATGCCCTCCTAAAAAAAAAAAAAAAAAAAAAAAAAAGAATATAACAATGTGGTGGAAGAAAGAGAAGAGTGGGCAAAGATCACGAGGAGGATTTTATTCTTCAGGGAGAGTATCAAAGAAGTTTAAACAAAACACCGGGTCAATAAATCAAAACTGCCTCTTCTGGACTACCTGTAAGATCCTAGCGTAAACTTGCCAAAAATACAAATTTGCTTTTGCAGAAGTGCATCCCTTGGGATATTGTTTTTCTCAAGAGACTACATACCAGTCACTCGAAGTTTATCTGTACCAACCATGACTTCCTTTTCATCAACAGTAAACAGTGGCTTGCCATCTTTGGAGTTTATCTGAAACTGTTGACTCTGGACTTCTACCATTTTGGGACCTGAAACGTCAAAACATTTGATTAGAAAGCATTTATTATCAGCAGTGTCTAAACTTCGACTTTTTATGTATGTCCTGCTACTCAGCAATATCAGGTGATTACACATTTAGGATATGTTACCAATAGTTTTTTTTTTTTAATTGTATGATTAAACTTAGCAAGTTTTAGGCCTAAATAAATTACAGTGGTAAAATTGATTTATGTCAAATGCAGAAGAGGATTTCAAAAATTTACAGAAAAATGGAATTAAAGTATGAGTTTATTTTGGTGCAATAAACTTTGAACTCATTCTATAGTTTTTTCATAATATACATTTCGTATGAACTTCTTGGAGAGCTTTTGAGATGTTAACCAATATTTAGTATATGTATGAAGAAACCATTTAAAACAATATTTTTTTGGATTTTGAAAACTTGACCAAAATAGTTCTTCTCATAATTAAATTGATATTCTTTTATTAACCAACTAGAAATTTTACATTCCAAAATGTAGGATTTGTGAAAGGCAACCTTATATATTGCTCACTTAAATGGTCAAGCTTAACAGAGAAGGTGAATCTACACCGAATGTCTTACAAGCTCCTCACTGCTTACTCCATGGGAAAACCAACAGCACTGTAGAAGAACACTCCTCTCCCAAGTTCTTGCACTTTCCCTTCACCTAAGGCATTTCTGTCTTCTTCATACCTTCTTTCTCTCTATTAGCTTTTGCTTCCAAGCTCACTAAGCTCTAGACCCATTTCCTTCCAATGCACTGATTTATTCAGCAACATAAAGTGCCCACTACGTGCCAGGCTCCAGGGTTGCTGTGGCCCTGGGCTGCTGGAGATCTGTGCACTGTCTTACCCCTCTCACTCATGCACTCGGCTATGCCTGGACTCCAGGTGCTCACTATTGGGAGTTTCCTAACTTCAATCTATTTTCTGTCTTTCTAACCTAGACAGCTAGGATTAATTTCTAGAACCAGCCTTCATAATCTGCTAAGAAAGTATGAGTTAGGGCCAGCATGTGGTGTGGTGGTTAAAGCACTGGATTTATACACGGCTGACTGCGGTTTGGGTTCTGGACCTGGTGGCTTGAAAATAAAGCTGAGTACAAGTGTGTGCATGCCCCAAATCCCAGGAGGAGAATGGAGAATTCTGGGATTGTAGTGTGGCCATCTCCCTAGGGGGTGGATTTCTCACTTTCTCTCTCACTGACTCTGTGTCTCTGGCAAGCATAGTGCCTATGGCAAAAGCCTTAAAACAAACAAAAAAAGCAGGTATGCGTTCCCCGATTTTTTTTTTCCCTGTTAGTCTTATATTCTCATCTATAAAAGTAAGTTTGTTGAGAAAATTGGTCAACTCATTTAATTTTGTGTATGTCTGTGTCCCATTGAAGCATTTATCACAATTGTCGGGTACAAAGTAAGCTTTTCAGTTAATATATTGATCAGTTTTGGACATGGTCACCATGTGGAAAGGTCCTGGATTCATGTCCGGGGGTCTCCCTGACACACCAGGTATGTGAAGCTGTGATCCTGGCTGGCTGCAGGGCAGGAGGCAGGATCCTAGCATGAAGACCCTGTGGAGGGTGCTGTTTTCCCTTTATCTTTCAAAGGAAATAAATGCATAAAAACTTATACCAAAAAAAAGTATTAATAAAAAATATGAGGGAACCAGCAGTTAGTGTAATGGCTATGTCGCTGGACTCCCACGTAGTCGACCGCGGTTCGTGTCCCGGACCCGGTGGCTTAAAACTCACGCTGGGCGCGTGTGCGTGCGTGCCCAAGATCCCGAGAGGAGAATGGAGGAGAAGGGATTGCGGCGTGACCATCCCCCCTGGGGGGTGATTTCTCGCTTTCTGTCTCTATGTCTCTCTCTGTCTGTCTGGCGAGCGCACGCGCCCTACAGTGAAAATCTCTCCAAAAAAAAAAAATATATATATATATGAAAGAATCCTGATAAGAAATTCTTGGTCCATCTTCTGGGGTCAGGAATAGCATTCAGGGGAAGTTGATATTGAGCTGACCATGAAGAAAGAGTTCATGTTTTTCTTCTTTTCTTTTCAGAATTACTTATTTAACTTTATTTGTTATTATTATTATTACTATTTTTTAATTTGACCAGAAAGGGACAGAGAGAAAGAGAAGGGGAAAGTGAGAAAGCAAGTCGCCAGGTTCAGGACTCGAACCGTGGTCTGCTATGTGGGAGTTAATGCCTTATCTGCTATGCTACTGCCAGCCCCCAGAGTTCGTGTTTCCATGTTAAGGGAGGAGGTACTCCAGTTCAAAACATGAACTCCCAGAACAAAGGTATGGAAGTGAATAGAATTCCACCTCCATTTTACTAAAAAAAATACAGACACTGAATGCTTAAAGTTAAATACGCTTCCTACTTCAGAGGAAAGTATGCTGCTCTGTAAGTGATAACAAGACCATAGTTACTCAGTTTGTATTTAATCTTTAAGTTTTTATTAACATTCTACCAGTTTTTATAACCTAATTAGTCACCGATTAGAGCCAAAGTGCTAATTCGCTTTTGCAGCAGAGATCTTTAAGAAGTGAACTTCAAATTCTAACTTGTTGATAAGCAAAGAACTATCTGCACAATATGATTTTTGATGAATGTCTTTGGTACAAAGAAAAAAGTTAATGGTTTCATAATCTGATTAAGTTTGTGAGATTGGTGTATGGATTTTCTATTAAAAATGTCATTGGATTTTTCCTTACATACAATATGTCTTATTAGCAAATCTTTTTTCTTATGGTATCTTTAATTTAAAATAACACCATTTAAAAACAAATATCAAAAAGTCCTTTAGAAAAAGGAAACATCTATTGCTACAAATGCAATATATAGAGAAAGTATTGGATTGGAAGCACAAAACTGTGGTTACATTTGTTCTACGACTTTCTTGATGCAGTCTTGTTTTACGCAGCTTCCCTTGATGAGCCTGGTCTTAGTGACTCTCACCTGGACTGAAATAAAGTAAAAACCAGGCTTAAGAATACCTAAGTGGCAGAAAAAGCCACTTAGGTCATACAAGTGGAACTTAGATTACTTCTAATATGACAGTCTTCAAAAAGTTCAGGAAAATATTTATTACACAAAAACAATGCGTGTATTTAAAAATATTTTGCACCAAAAAACCTCATACTTCATTTTTCATGAGCTTTTGAGTTCCTCTCATAAATGCCTGATAATCTGGGTCTAACAGATGCCATAATGGTTATGTCACTGGACTCCCAAATAGTCTAACACAGTTCGGCGGCTTATACTCACGCTAGGCATGTGTGCATACATGCCCAAAATCCTGAGAGGAGGTTGGAGGAGAAAGGATTGCAGCATGACAATTCCCCTGAGGGGTGATTTCTCACTTTTTGTCTCTCTGTCTCTCAGGCAAGTGCATGTGCCCTATAGCTAAAATCTCTCAAAAAAATAAAAAGCCTCTGATAATCATAAATAAAACAAGTTGTCTTCCAAAAATGGTATATGCTGATGACTTCTGGTCCAGCTGTAGTGGTGCAATGTCCTGCAATGCTGGAAGCCGTACAGACCAGAGCTCAGTTCCTACAGCCCCATGCTCCTGGTTGGCTGCGTGGCTGCGGGAAGGGAACATCATGACATGAGATCAAGAAAGTCATGTTGGTCTTTCTCTCTCGATAAATAAATAAATAAATAAATAAATAAATAAATAAATAAAAAGATGACCACTCTTAACCAATACTCAGCCATCTGAAAACCTCCACTGTATTAACTAATCATGATAACAACTTTCAAAATAACAGTCCTGATTAAACAACTGTCCTAGTTAAGTGCCTTCCTCATTTTCACTTATAATCTAAGCTATAAAACCATGACTCAGAATAGCTTCCTACCACTTCTGATTTAAAGACCCCAGTTCACAAACAGTTCTTTTGTATGTACAACAAAATTGAAATTTTTTTCCTTTTCTTTTTTGGCTATAGGGTGCATACGCTCACTGGAGAGACAGAGAGACAGTGAGAGGGAAAGTGAGAAATCACCCCTGGGGTGAGGGGATAGCTATGCAGCAATCCCTTCTTCTCCATTCTCTTCCTGGGATTTTAGGCATACATGCACACACATCTGGTGTGAGTTTTAAGCCGCTAGGTCTGTGACTCGAACTGCAGTTGGCCATGTGAGAGTCCAGTGCCTTAACTACCTGCTGGCCCCCAAATTTTTAAATTTTAAACCTGATTTCATTGATTTATTTTTAATTTTCTATAGTGCATGTGTGCTTGCTGGAGAGAGACAGAGAGGGAAAGTGAGAAAGCACCCTCCCCCAAGGAATTAGATTATGCTTCAATCCCTTCTCCTCCATCTCTCCCTCCTTTCAGGATTTGGGTTATGCATGCACATGCACCTGGTGTGTTTTTCAAGTTGCCAACTCCAAGACTTTAATCACATAATTGGCCACATGGGATCTAGCTGCCCCAGCCACCATGCCACCAGATGGCCCAGATTTGATTGTTTTTGACAACCATATAAACCAGCTCTGTTCTTTAGGCTAATCAGCCACACTGTGCATCATGAGTTCATGGACCTACAGGGACTGGCAATGGCCTTTTGCTGTTCCCAGCAGTCTCTGAGGATGACCCTCTTTGCTCATTCTGCTTTGGAGCAGTTTAACTTCTGTCTTGGCTGCTAACTATTGCCTTTGCCACCCATTCATGATCCTTTCCAAGATCAAACGTCATAAAGATCATGGCTGAAACTTGAGCTTATCCTTTTTTTACTTCTGACAATCCTGGATAGGCCATCTTGCCCCATCCCATCTCCTGGAATCTCATCTCCAGTTTAGACTGTTCCCTCAGCCTGTCCTATCTCATCTAATCTTTAATTTATTTCATTTATTCAACAAGCATTTATTAAATACCCACTACATATATAAAGGTAGCCTGAGTTAATAACTGCAGCATTAGCCGAATGAAAAAAATGTAAATCCAATATTTGAAAATTGTTTAATCAAATGATATATATGTATATGTGTGAGTGTATATGTGTGTGTGTGTATTCCTTGGAATATTACATACCCATTAAAATAATCCTATGAAGATGCTTTTATTTAATTGGGAAATGATAGATTTCTGGGTGGTAAAGACAGTGGTGGCTCCATGGTAACCAGCTTTCCAAAGTCTGGTCTCCAAATTAAATGGAACAGCTTCAGAGCTGTAAAATTTTACACAAACCACACCCTTGGCATTATTTAAAGACAGAGGAGTGGCAAAATCACTGCATCAAAGGGAAGCAATGAACAAGTTCCAGGGCCACAGCTGTTCAAACTCTTGCCCCTTCACAGGCTTTATGGTAAGCAATGAGAGGTTAAGAAGACTGCAGGAGACCGATGAGGTGAAGAGCGTTGGTGAAGGGTCATTTAAGGGATGAACAGAAGTATTTCAGGAGATGGACATAAAATGGAAGTGGGATAGAAATCCTGACAGAAGACAATGTGAAATTCAAGCCACCAGAATTAAACATGACAGAAAAGGACTTTTTAAATGCCAAAACCACCACCTATAACACAGAAATAATATTTATGAATATTTATCACCAAAATATCATAGCAACCACTTGTATGAAACAAAAAATAACAATGCGAGGTCACATAGGTAGAACATGCTAACGACACTGGATTTGATATACATTTTCAGTACAAGATGGGTCAAGTGGACTAAAAAATAAGGAAGTAGAAGATCTAGAAATATCATCAACAAGGCACTTTTTATGGACATATATGGAACTCGAAGTCCTGATAATAGAGGTTATACATTCTTCTCAAGTGCCCATGGGACATTCACAGACATGTATGACAACACATTATCTTGATGAGGCTTGGTGTTTCCTGTCAGGAAACAGCTGCTCTCCTATATTGCTGGTAGGAATCCAAATTACTACCACCTTCCAGATAGGAATTTACAAAGTGAAACAAAACTATGTATGCACATACCAAGAGTTTCACTTCCAGAAATCTACCCTAAAGATGTACCTCCAACCAAAACAAAATACTATACATGTAGTGGTTATTCTTTGTGTTAATATTTGTAACTGTAGAATATTGAGAAGAACCAAAATGCCTAATATATGAATGATTGAATAACTATGGTGCACCCGTACAATGGAGTACTATACAGCTATAAAAAAGAATGAGAAAGATATTTACGCATCGATATTAAGTAATTTCTGGGACATATCATTAAGTGGAAAAAGTAAAGTGCAAAAGAATATCTACTGTATGCTATCTTTCATGTAAGTTATGAAGGGATATAAGAAAATAAACATGAATAAGTTTATTTTCACAATGGAAATAAAGGAATGGTAAATCCCAAAGTAAAAAGAATTATTTCCTACCAGTGTACGTGGGACAAAGATATAAAGGGGGAGGATTGAGGTAGAAGGAATGAAAAGACTGTATCTTTTTGTTCAGATCCGACTCTAAAAATCTTAGTAATGTTGCATACCTCCTACCCAATATAAACACTGTGTCATCTTTCAAATAAATTATCTTTTATATATTTTTTAAACTATGGTTTTCAAACAATCAGTCTATGAACTTTTATGTTTTGAATTACAAATTCTCAGCATAATTACACAAATTAAGCATTGTGCATTGAGTAGAAAAATCACTTCGGAGTTATTTCACTCAATTTCTCATTTTCCTCAAAGAACACCTGGTGATGCCTATTGCTTTTCTATGAAGGAACATCCATTTTTTTGACTGGGCATGACAACTACAATGCATCATCATAAAGTTCTTTTTATTTTCTTTATTTGTGGCACTGAAAAATGGATTCATCTTTATTTGTATTCCTTTCTTTTCAAAAAGTTTGTCTTTCTAGTCATTGAAGCAGCTAGTCTTACCTTGCTGTCAGACTTGAGCATTCTCTGAATGTGTTCAGTACCATTAAGTGAAAGTAACTTGTCCCTTGAGCCATGAGCGTTGCTTATTTTGATATTATTATTAAATTATTTGGGGACTTTCTCGAGGAAGCACTGTGTTTGTCCTTCAGCTGGACCAGGTGGATTTCCTGGAAGTCTCCCTTGGTTAGAATATGACTCATTCTGAGGGCAGCAGCTAGGGCTTTCTCCTTCCTCACAGGTGTGCTAGTCATCTTCTTGAAATGTCCTTGCTGGTCTTCACGGAACCATGGTGCACATCAGCCCATCACCATGGGCATATTCCTGTTCAAGGCTGGTACTTTCCCTCCCATCTTCATTATTCTTAGCATTCTCGTTCTTAAATTTCTGCTCCTGGAGTTCAGTCATGTAGTGTATAATTCTCCATATTCTCATGCTCTTGCTTCTGCTGACCTTCTGTAAGCTTAATCCAGAATCTTTCCTATAACATTCGAGAATTTGGTGCTTGTTCGTAAGAACTGAATCAAAGTTCTAGTAAATAGTAAATATCATCACATTCTTATGTTTGTGAGTCTCATACTGGGCCAGGTCTTAGAGGGTTCTTCAGTGAGGGTTAGAGGACTTCAACTCGTATCTCTTACAGCATTTTTTAAAAGTTTTTTTTTAAATTTTGTTATAATTACTTTAGAGAGAGAGAGAGAGAGAGAGAGAAAGAGAGAAATGGACTTACCAGAGTCATCACACTTGGTATACCCCCAGCCTCAGCCAGTCAGAATAATGGACTCAAGTGCACACTAGTGTGCCAAGAAGACCTCAGGACACACCATATGGCTTCAGCATTATGAAAAGTTGCGTTCTTGTTGTGCCACCATGGCTGGCCTCTTTTACAACATGGATTCCTACTGTCATGACTTCCCCAGAATTCTCCATAACAAAATTGTTGGCTCCCGTCATGAGCAATCAGGTTGTGTTTGCTCATCAAATAGAATGATCTTGGTTACTTTTCTCTGATGGGGCTGCAGAAACCTCAGCATGAACAGATTGGAGTGAAAGAGGAAAATCTTGTGAATTCCCACCAATCTTGGGATATGGTTTCTGAGCACCAACATAATTCACACCTCTTCTTAGAGCCCTATAGCTGCTGCAGTAATTTTTTCTGCAGAACCACAAATGTCCGTGATCAAGTCATGTCTGAAAATATAAATACCCTCTGTTCTTTTCTTTCTGGCATTCTCAAAGCCTATTTCAGTCTTGTGTTTGGAGCTTCTCTTCCCTGTAGCATATCGTGCTAGAAGGTCATCTTTTGACTCTGAGTAACTATCCTGTTTCCCCTTCCTCCCTAAGAAAGGTTTCAAAACAGCAGCCTGTATCTTGGTGGATTTAGGGGAGCATGCACACGGGCTAACACGGACAGTTCTGGCATTATTCCAGACATTTCTTCCATTCAGTTTAGTCATTATACCCAAAGATACCTTGGTTGGAGTTTCATGGCTGTCTTCTAAAATGGGTGCCTGAAATTCTGCAATATTATATTCACGTTATTGTTACTGTCTTTTTTATATGTAGAGTCTTGATATCTGTCACACTCTGAATATGTAAGTTGTTCGTAGAAGCTTATCATGGCAATTCTTGGAATGCAGAAGTTCAAAGAACTCTAGCCAACTTGATGGATAATTGAGATTCTTATTCTTCAGCAAGATCAAAGCTTTGGAAAATGTCCTTGGCATTCTAGATCCCAGACAGTGTGGCTGCAGCAGAGGAAACTGATGAGAACTTAATAGAAGTGACTTAGATATCTGGGTGGCAGTGACCAGTTTGTGCCATAAACATCGTCATCATTCCCAGTAAGTCTATTTGGTTGTAGTTTGAAAATCTCCATGTCAGATCTGTAATGATTATACTGCTATAGTCACTCCTCTAGCGAGCTCACTGTTCTTTTTCTTTCTTTCTCTTTTTTTTTTTGGAGAGGTTTTTGCTATAGGGCGCGTGTGCTCACCAGAAAGACAGAGACAGACAGAGAGATGGAAAGTGAGAAATCATCCCCCAGGGGGATGGCCACACCACAATCCCTTCTCCGTTCTCCTCTTGGGATCTTGAGCACGTGTGCACATGCACCTGGTGTAAATTTAAGCCGCTGGGCTCAGGACTCAAACTGAGGTCGACTACATGGGAGTCCAGCGACATAGTCATTATGCTAACTGCTGGTCCCTAGTGAGTTCACTATTACAGACAGAGCTCAAGGTTGAGGCTAGTGGCCTTGCCTAATCAGATTCTGTTGTTGCTTACGATCTGTTATCTTTTAGTTCAGACACTTGAACAGCTGCTTCCTAATGCCTGCTTTTAAACATTTGGTTTCTTTTAGAATTTACTTAGTTTTGGTTTTGATTGTTTTGGATGCCATTTTTTCCACTAGTGTATTAGAAAATACTCATTTAATTAATAAAATTGATTTGTCTAGTTTACATAGATTACACTTTAATATTCAAACTGGCTAAGTTTACTTCTTCTTGAAAATGTTAAGGCTGAAAAGATAGTGACCATAGAAAGTCATCTAGTGAACAACATCTTGGATTTGGTGAGCTAAGTGATGTTTCCTAGCTCAATAACAGATTTTATCAACCAAGTTTTAATAGAAATCACTAATTCAAACATGTTATTAGGCATGAGACACCAAGGGAAAAGCTAAAGATTTGAGGTTCACAGTTTAAGCCAAGGTAATTTCAATGAGTAACTGAAGAATTTTTAACACTATGTAACCCTTGGTAATTCTTTGGTGACAGAAAATAAGAACCGTATTTTCAGCAGTGAGGAATGTGACTGGCATGCCTCAATTTCAGGAATTGTTGTTACAGAAGAGAATGGCTACCTGGAACACAGGTGGCTCAGAGAAGCAAGTCCTGGGTCATCCTTATTTTAACTTTTCTAATAACTAGCTGTGATCTTGAGTAAATTAACTCTCAGTGTTTTTTTTTTTTTGTTCTTATTTGTTTTTTGGTTATGAAATAGCAGGCAGATTTATATTATCTTTAAATTCCTTTGCACGATAAAGAAACATCCACATTTAACAAAAGATAAATAAAGAAATGAGTATTTCTGCTAATCAATTTTTATGGGTATCAAAAGATTTTTCTACTTTTGTATCTCCTAAAACATATAATATATATGCTATGTTGTTACTTGACAACCTCTAGTAACTAGCACGTAGGCAATTCAATGAACATTTGTTGAATGAGTGAAAGAAACACAAGCAAAAATCTCTCAATCATTTAAAAGTAATAGTTAAATATTTTTATAAAATGATGGTGGTGTCAGCAAGTGATACAGTGGTTAAGGTACTGACTACATAGAGCAGACTACAGTTTGAATCTTGGACCCAACAGCTTGAAACTCATGCCAGGCGCGTGTGCATGCATGCCCAAAATCTTGAGGAGAATGGAAGAGAAGGGATTAAGCATGGCCATTCCCCTGGAGGGTGATTTCTTGCTTTCTGTCTCTCTGTCTCTCTGGCTAGTGTATGTACCCTATAGAAGAAAAGAAACAATGGTAATAAAGATAAAGCATAACTCTGTATACTTTGCTATGAAAATATGTCTTGATTTATATAAGTTTGAAGAACATGTAGGATAGATAAATTCAGGTTTATGTCTAGATTCACAGAGAATTTTTCTGGACTGAATGATCAGATCGAACTTCTAAGCAGAAGAGAAACATAATTCATCCCCTAGAGCAAGTTACAAAGGTTAAAAAAGAACATAAAACAGAGAGCATCTTGTATTGGCATAATAAAAAGAAATCCTAAGAGGGCCAGCAGATGGCAGAGCAGTTATATCTCAGGACTCTCACATGGCCAACTATAGTTCTAGCCCTGTGCCCAGTGGCTTGAAAATCCTGCTGGGTGTGTGTGTGCACGCTCAAGATCCCTGGAGGGGAATGGAAGAGAAGGGATTGTGGCATGGCCATTATCCCTTGTGGGGGGGTGGTTT
>NW_006160154.1:3078200-3145700 GCF_000334495.1 Tupaia belangeri chinensis | reverse complement strand
TCTCCTCCATTCTCCTCTCGGGATCTTGGGCACGCACAAACACACGCCTGGCGTGGGTTTTAAGTCACCAGGTCCGGGACGCGAACCACAGTCGACTACGTGGGAGTCCAGCGACATAGCCATTACGCTAACTGCTGGTTCCCAATAACTTGTATGTCTTAAATTGTATGCCCATCTCACATGCTCCTACCCTGGACATGAAGCATCTGTGTGCCTAGCACTGCCATACTGAATAGGGTACTAACCTATACACTTAGCATTGTCTTGGTCATCAGATCGACTGCTGGGCTGTCACAGTACCTGTACTCAAGCAACCCTATTTTACTTAATAATGACCCTGAAATGCAAGAGTAATAATGCTGGCATACTGTTACAATTGTTCTATTTTATTTGGTGCAGAATTACAACTTACTGTGCATATTACTAGTTACCGTTAATATCTTTTTGTGCCTAATTTACAAGTTCAACTTTATCATAGGTATGTATGTACAGGAGAAAACATGGATTGTTTTATGATGGGGACATGTTCCAAGAAATGCATGTTAGGCATCTTTGTCACTGTGCAGACATCACAAAGTATATTTACCTAACCCTAGATGGAAGAGCCTGCTACATACCTAAGATACATGGCACAATCTACTGCTTCATCATCCATCGTGTGATCCTTCATGGACTGAAATGTCATTAAGCAGCACGCCACTAAATATGGAGTTCAGTACTATCTGTGGTTGTAGTCATCCACTGAGGGCCTTGGAATGTATCCACTGGGGCCTTGGAGACCCCTGGGGAAGAAGAGGAAATGGCAGTATTTAAAGGGTTTATATCTTTGGGCCAGCAGCAGGAGCACAGTAGTAACACCATGCTCTGTAATGCTGGACCCACAGGGGACTTCGTGCCTGTGGTCTCCCTGTACATGTGGCTCGTGTAAACGACAGGACTGGCTGGGGCTGGAGACGGAGCATGGCATGAAGTCCCTGTTGAGGGGTACCTCTCCTCTTCTTTTTTTCTCTTTATCATGAGAAAAATAAAATAAGTAAAATGTTAATATCTTTATATTTATACATAAACTTAGAATTTATAAACAGTAATTTCTCCATAGTCACAGATCCTGGGATCCTATACATTGATGGCTGGGATCCTATACATTAAAACTACTTTAAAATTTTGGATTATGTATTATATTTTTTCATAAAATCGAATAACCAACCCCAAGGATATATAGTGCCTGTGTGCACTAGTTATAATGTGCCAAATTAGTTCTCAGGATAAAGATCTGCTATGATCAAGTTTTAATAAGTGTTTTTTCTTTTGTAAGGAATTAAAATTCCATTATCTATTTATTTTAAAAATAATTACTTATTTAATTTTATTTACTTTTTAAAATTTAAAATGTTAGTTTTTAAAATGTGGGAGTCCAGCACCTTAACCACCACACCACCTACTGGCCCCCAAATTCCATATTTAGTATTTACGTCCAGGACATGTTGCATTTTAAGAAGATAAATCAGAGCATGGTTAGCTTTTCTATAAGAAATGCCATATTACTTATTTTTGAAACACAAAAGTTTCTCACAATTTCAAAACCTTTTTAAAACTTGTTGGATGTCTGTGTTTTTTTTTTTTAACTTTTCATTGGAAGATAAAGTGTCTTTATGAGAATGTAAGTGTTTTCTGGGTTATCATAATTCTGAATGGGTGTTTTTGTTTTATGGAAGATTGCTTTCTTTTATATAAACAATTTTCTTCAAAAGCAAGGCAGTAATTTGGGTATTGGGTGCAGGTAGGTTTATGATTCATTCATAAACCAAATATCCTTCAAAGTGGTAGAGAATTATGTAATTTTTTTTTCAGAAGGAAGGAAGTTTCAAGGCCCCATGTATCTTGAATCTCTGATATTAGAAAGACTTTTGTTTCCCTTCTCTCAAAGATAATCTCTTCTTTTAAAGACAAGATAAAGTCTACTGAGCTACCCATGACCCAACATTTGGAAACCACTGTTTCACGTATTTTCCCATTTTTTTAGTCATTTAATTGAGACGGTAAATCTATTCCCTCTTATTTGTGCTCTATAATTTTATAATTCCTGTTTTATTTTATAATTTCCTGTTCTTTCAATGAAAATGTCTGTGAAACAGCTTTATCTCTTTGAAAATATTAAGTCCACTTTCCTAGATATTTCAGATCGACTATTTTTACTTAGTTGAATGTTAATCCTCATTTTTGTAAAAATCTATTGGGTGTTTTTTAGATGAAGTTTTCTTGTGTGGTTTAAAATTTTATTTTGAAAACTTTCCTGTGTGGATGTTTCTCTTTCTGCTTGTGTAAGCCTGTCCAAAGTCTTTACTATTATCTTCATTCGGATCTCAGGCTCTCTCATCAACATTATGGTGGCTTAGTTTTTCTCTCCTCAGTGATATTCAGGTCCTTACCTGGCACCTTTGTGCCCTCCTCTCCGCGGCTATGAAGCTGTATTTAAGTTATGGGAGAACTTGCAGCTACTTTCTGCCCTCCTCGCTGTCTCACGCTTAGGCCTGCTGAAGTCCCTTCATGTAGATGCCGTTTGCTCTGTGGGCTTTGGCTACAGGTGCCCTTGCTTCTTTTCAGAGTTGTGAACTTCCCAGGCCATTTCATGAAAAGCTTTAACACCTTATAATTCTATTTCATTTTTTAAAAAGTTTATGCTTTCAGGTGTGTGTGCTTGCCAGAGACAGAGACAGTGAGAGGGAAAGTGAGAAATCACTCCTCCAGGAGGGTTGGACATGCTGCAATCCCTTCTCCTCCATTGTCTTCCTGGGATTTTTGGGCACATATCACACACATGCGCCTGATGTGATTTTTCTCTTTCTTTTCTTTTTTTTCGGAGAGATTTTTGCTATAGGGCACACATGCTCGCCAGACAGACAGAGACAGAGAGACAGAAAGTGAGAAATCAGCACCTAGGGGGGATAGCCACACCACAATCTCTTTGCCTCCATTCTCCTCTCGGGATCTTGGGCATGCACAGACACGTGCCTGGTGTGAGTTTAAGCCACCGGGTCTGGGACTCAAACCACAGTCAACTACATAGGAGTCTAGCGACATAGCCATTGCCAACTGCTGGTCCTTCTGATGTGATTTTCAAGCTATCAGGTCTGGGACTTGAACTGCAGTTAACCATATGGGAGCTTAGCACTCTAACCACCATACCACCTGTTGATTCCCATGTTTTATTTCATTTTTTTTTTCTTTTTTTGGAGAGGGTTTTTGCTATAGGGCACGTGCGCTCGCCAGAACGACAGGGAGAGACAGAGCGCCAGAAAGCGAGAAATCACCCCTCTGGGGGGATGGCCACGCTGCAATCCCTTCTCCTCTATTCTCCTCTCGGGATCTTGGGCATGCACAGACACGTGCCTGGTGTGAGTTTAAGCCGCTGGGTCTGGGACTCGAACCACAGTCAACTACATGGGAGTCTAGCGACATAGCCATTATGCTAACTGCTGGTCCTTCATTTCATTTTTGATCATGGCTATATGTTTTCAAATATTAGGTTGTAAGGAAAGTCATGATGCATTTTTGCATGGAAATTATGTTTAGGTTAATGGGCAGAGTGGATGGATTTAAACCATGAATTCAATACAGGACCTCATGTGTTGCTTTTGTGGGGTTACTAAAAATTCAGATGTTAGATGCTAAAGCACTATGCTGAATTATATAATATCATGATAATGACATTCTTTCAGCCCAGCAATATAGATAAATGAATTGTGTCAAATTTTGCAAATCATAGGGTGATTTATTTTCTATAATTTTAATTATAGAAACCTTTGTAAAGCAAACTTACAACCAGTTTATCAATGCACATAGAAGTTATGAGGCATAGTTTTATTCTGTGACTGCTATTATTTGAAAGTCATATTAGTTACAAAATACTGTACAGCTCTATTATAATATTATTCAAATTACTACTCTAATTTTATGTATCGATTGACATATTAATTAATACCACAGTGTGAGACTTTAATACACTATAATTTTAAATTTTTTTTGTAACTTTGCTCCTTATGTTTTAAAGAGCATCATGGAGATAAAAAGTTTGATAAAGTAGAGCTGAAAGTTATATTAATTCTATTCTAGAATATTAAATTTGCCATGACCAAGTCACCTGATTTCAGACACCAGGACATTATGCCAGTATAATCTCTTCCGAAATATGACAGGATCAGCCAATGCAATTCTGGGGTGTATAAAGCTAAATTCTAATATTTATATGTCTTCATATTTGACTTCCCTTTTTACAAAAGCTTGCATTAATGTTGCGTGTTCCTGTGTGACAGGGCTATTTCGCACACTGGAACATCATCATGATTAATGCAAGTGTATCGCCTGAACAAGCTCACAGAATCAGGTCACGTGTGTGTTAGCCTGTGATATTACAGGTCATTGACCTGCTCCAATGCCAGTAAAAAATCCCCAGAATTAACATAATAATGGTGGTTAAACCTACTTAATATGCTTCGCACTCAGGAGGATCTCTCTTTTGTGCTAAGTATCTACATTTAAGTTTTATGCCCCTTCATTTAGAAGTTGGTAATAGAAATTGGTGTATTTTCCAGTGTTTACTTTAAAAGTGTGCTCTATCTAACAAGACTTCATGTTTTTTAGTAAGCTGTCAGTTTTTTAATTCTCCTATAGTACAGCCTATGTAGGCAGCGGATACTGAAATATCCTTTCATATTCAGAAATATGGAAGGAAAATGAAGAGGGTGCTCTTCTAATAACTGGTAAGTTATAACTGGATGAAATTTCTTTTAAGGTTTATTTTTTTTTGTTGAGAGAGAGGGAGAGAGACAAAGAGAGACGGCACCCTCAAATAGGGTTCTCATACAGTGATCCACCCCAGTTTCAGCCAGCCCTGGATCATGGCCTGTGTGTACCCAACGTGTTCAGGGTGGTACCATCCTATGCAGATCAGCCTTTCAGAGCACTGTGCTACCACGATGTCACCGTCCAGCTCCACAGATGAAGTTTTAACATTTGTTTATGGGGGATGGTAATACTACTTAAGCGTAGTCTAACAAAATATTCATGTTTACTATGAAGTCCACAGCATCACATAAGAAAAACAGAATGTATTTTTAAAATTATTTGATCCTATATATATTTTATTCTTTATTATTCTTGTTATAAGTTCCTCAGAAGGTAATGAAGAAAATCTTGATTTACCTTTTCAAAAATAATTATTTATTTAATTAAAAATTGCTATTATCATTTCTTTTTTTTTTTTTAAGAATTATTTTATTTATTTATTTATTTTGGGAGAGGTTTTTGCTATAGGGCGTGTGTGCTAGTCAGAAAGACAGAGAGAGACAGAGAGACAGAAAGTGAGAAATCTCCCCTCAGGGGGGATGACCATGCTGCAATTCCATCTCCTCCATTCTCCTCTTGGGGTCTTGGGCATGCACGCACACACGCCTGGCGTGAGTTTAAGCCACAGGGTCCGGGACTTGAATCGCGGTCGATTATGTGGGAGTTCAGCGCCAGCCATTACACTAACTGCTGGTCCCAAGAATTATTTTATTAAACTTTATTATTATTATTTCCCAGTTTAATCAGAGAGAGACAGAGAGAAAGAGGGCAAGTGAGAAAGCAAGCCACTACGTCCAGGACTTGAACTGCAGTAGGCCATGTAGGAGTTCAGTGCTTTTAACCACCGTGCCACTTGCTGACTCCTTATTATTATTTCTTAATTCGACCAGAGAGAGAGAGAGACAGACAGAGAGAGAGAGCGTGAGAAAGCAAGCTGCCAGATCTAGGACTTGAACCATGATTGGCCATGTGTGAGTCCAGAGCCTTAACCACCCTGCCACCTGCCAGCCCTAATCTTGATTTATTTTTAAAGTCATACAGTTATTTAATGGTGATATTGAATCTACCTGTGGAGACTCTTACAAGACAATGATCTATAATAATTAATGCAGAGCACACTACTGAGAAGCTAATTTCTTTCTAAGCTCAGATAATTTTAAATGCCCTGAAATGAATGTTTTAAAGTTACTGGGGCTGATGGAAACTATTTATATATATATTTTTTTTATTTTATTTTTTTGGTAAAGATTTTAATTTAAAAAACTTTTGGATTATTATGCTCAAAATTACCGAGGTTACCAAATTCAGATCTGAACACATGAAAATAAAATCTTTTTAGAATATAATATCAGACATAGGTTCCACAACCGAATAGCCAAGCTTTTTATTAAAAAAAAATTTTATTTCTTCTTCTTCTTCTTTTTAATTTGACCAGAGAGAGAGAGAGAGAGAGAGAGAGAGAGAAAGAGAGAAAGCAAGCTGGCGGCTTGAACTGCGGTCAGCCACGTTGGAGTCCAGCACTTTAATCTTCACCTCGGCCCCATTAACCAAGCTTTTAATAAAGACCACATCATGACTATATGTACCTGTATCACTCAAAAACATTTTCTCCAAAATATATTGACTTTCTGTCCTAACCATTATTAATTTTTCATAAGGTACAAATTACTTAAATCCCTTTCCATAATTTTCTTACCACTCTGGAGTGTATTTCTTTGGCATACAATGGGAATAAAAATTCTGATTCCCCTTCCAGGCGAAGTCCATCTTTTGTAACACCCAAGTGACCCATTCCTGTCTGTTGAAAAAATGAGACAGCAGAGGTTACTGTATTGTTGTATTGACTTGATATTAATATTTCCATTTCCTCCCACCTTTTTTTGTATTCCTCCTAGATCCCTTATTAACACTTGCTTTTATTTTTTACTAAATATTTTACTAAATCTTGTGTAAATGCAAGAGACTATTTAAAAAATACATGTAAGATTTAGAAAATACTTTTATAATAGACATCCAAGAGTCAACCACGTAAGACAAAAATCTTACCATTAGTATTAACTATTTTTTAAAAATAAAATACACTAAAATGGATTCTTTCAATGTGTATAGTTCTATGAGTTTCAATACATGTATACATTTGTATAATCAAAATACAATCAGGACACAACCTAGTTTTATCACCCTCAAAATACCCTTAAAAGCATGTCTAAGGTGTTAAGCATGTCATTTAGGTTCACTATATAGCAATTATTTATTAGGGACTTCTTAAGTGAAAAGCAATACAGGAGGATGTAGAGCTTTGTTTAAAGTGTCTATTCTCAAGGAGTTTACAGTCATGAGGGGTTACCAGAAGGGATTGAAACAAAATTCTGAAGGTCACCAGTGACCTCCATGGTATTTAGTCTTGTGGGCATTTTCAACTACATTTCCTTTGCATTCTCAGCAGCATTCAACACTGGACCTCTTCTTCCTTGGGACACTATCCTTCTTCGGTTTCCATGATACTGTACTCTCTTAGGTCTCCTCCCACTTCTGAAACCATAATCTCAAATTCGTTACAGGCTGATTCTTCACTAGTTTTGGACTGTTGTTTTTTCCAAGCTCAGTCGAAAGCCCTTTCCTGAATTCATTTTATAACATGACCTCCATTACTACTGCAGTACTGAAGAGTCATTCCTTTTTAAATTTTTTTAAGAGAGAAAATTTTGCTATAGAGTGTATGCACTTGCTAGAGAAACAGAGACGGACAGAGAGACAGAAAGCAAGAAGTCACCCCAACCCACCCCCAGGAGAGATGGCCGTATCACAATTCCTTCTCCTCTACTCTCTCCTCTTGGGATTTTGGGCACACATGCCCATGCACCTGACGTGAGTTTTAAGCCACTGGCTCCAGGATTCAAATCATGGTTGACTACGAGGGAGTCCAGTGATGTAGCCACTATGCCATCTGCTGGTCCCAATTTCTTTTCTATTGTGCTAAAATATACCTAAAATTTACCATCTTAGCATTTTTAAGCAAACAGTTTAGTGGTATTAAGTACATTCACACTGTTGTATACAATCACCACCACCGTCCAGCTCTAAGCTTCTTTTTATCTTTGTACCCATTAAAGATTAAGTACCCATTTTCCTCTCCTCCCAGCTCCTGGAAATAACCATTCCATCTTCTGTCTGTGAGTATGATCACTCTAGCCACTTCATATAAGTGGAATCATACAGTATTTGTCTTTTGGTGACTGGCTATTTCACTTAGCATAATGTCCTCCAGGTTCACACGTGTTGTACGTGTTTCAGAATTTTTTTTTCCTTTTAAACCCAAGTAATATTCCATTGTATGTATAAACCACATTTTGCTTATCCACTCATCCATCGATGGACACTTGGGTTGCTTCAATGTTTTAGCTATTGTGAAGTGATAATGTGAACCTGAGTGTACAAATATATCTGAAACCCTGCTTTCAACTCTTTTTTATACATGTTCAGCAGTGGAATTGCTGGATCATGTGGTAAATTATATTTCGAATTTTTTGAAAAACCTTCATACTCTTTTCTATACTATGCATTTTATATTCCCACGAAGGGTTCCAGTTTCTCTACACCTTCACCAACGCTTGTTATTTCTTTTTTTTTTTTTGATAGTAGCCATTGCAATGGAAGACTTGTCCATTTTTATCTGTAGTTTATGTTCTCTCTTTTCATCTCTATATACAATTGCCTCCTTATACTCTTTTGAATGTCTTGAAAGCACCTAAATTCAACAAAACTTGATTTTCTCTTCTCTTCTCCCACAATAGAAGGGACTGTAGGGAAGGGGGAGGAGAACAAAGCAGTTTGAAAAATAAAGCCATTTTGGAATGTTTTATACAGTGACTGGGTAATTTCCAGGATAGAGACAGGTTACTTTTGAACCCAAAGTTCATGTTCTATGCCATAGACTTCTTTTGAGTACTCCTTCTGTTGACAAACCCCATTTACAAGAAACAAATACTGTGTGTGATTTTCTATCCATGAACTACCATTTCGGTAGTCTTTTCAATAGGAGAAGTGGTGTTAGCGCTGTCCTGCTGGGTGCAAGCCCCCTTCCACTGAGACAGACAAGCACTTCTGAGTCTCTTTACACATTGTATTCAGTGGATGGTTTTGCTTAAAGAAGGACTCACAGTCTAAAAAAATGTGACTACTACTTTTTGAAAGTTCTTATGGGATCTAATTGGGTATTTATAAAGCATCATTTGTGAAATTAAACCAACATTACAAATATAAAATTCTTCACGTATGAATAATTAGCCATTTTTTAAGCAAATATTTCCACTAGAAATCTTATATTCTAGAGTTAACCTGAAATTTAAAGGTAATAAATTCCAATTCAAAAATCGGCTTTGAATGTCTGGGTTCAAGTGAACAGATGCCAATATTTTTTCTAGACTCTATGGTTACATTAGAAGAAAAACGTAAAGCTCATCCTAGCCTCTGAAGTAACTAATTTACATGACCAGATTTCCAAAATGGATTGCTCATCATTATGTCTCACTTCCTTCATTACATATATGAAAAAGATGACCCAAGTCTACTTTCACCTGTGGTATTTATGGTGGTTAATTGTGACTCTTGAGAGTGAAGCATGGCTCGCTCTTGGGTGTGTCTGTGAGTGCTGGCAGACAAGACTGGCATGTGAGTCAGGGGACTGAGAGAGGAAGATGCCCCTCCCATGTAGGTGGGCACCATCCAATTGGCCAGGGGCAGGAGGGACAAACAGAGGAAGTGGAGGATTATGTCTCCTTTCTTGACCCTTCTTTCTGGGGAGTGCTGGGTGCTCCACTCCTGACACTAAAACACCTGCCTGTTCATCCTGACTCAGACACTTGGCCCTTGGCTGCAGACTCCAAGTTCTTTAACTTTCCAACTCTGGACCAGCAGCTTCTTGAAAGCCCTGATCAGGACTTTGGTCTCAGACTGTGACATGCACCATTGACTTCCTTGCTTGAGTCTTCCAGCTATTTCTCCAGCTTGCAGACAGCTTTATTATTATTATTATTATTATTATTATTATTATTATTATTTTAGAGAGATTTTTGCTATAGGGCATGAGCATTTGCCAGAGAGACAGACAGAAAGTGAGAAATCACTTCCCCTCAGGGGGCATAGCCATGCTGCAATCCCTTCTCCTTTCTTCTCTCTAGATTTTTGGCATGCATGCACATGCACCTGGTGTGAGTTTAAAGCCACCAGGAATCAAACAATGGCTGACTATGTGGGAATCCAGCGATGTAACCATTATGTATGTCATCTGCTGGTCCCAGCAAACAGCCTATTGTGAGATTTCTTACCTTGGGATTGTGTGAGCTAATGCCTAAAATAAATCACCTCTTTCATACATATTTATCTTATTGGTCCTGTTTTTCTGGAATAGTATACAGTATTACTTGATTTTAATAAAATGAATTTACATCTTTCTGCAAACGACAAAACGCCATATAATATTGGAGAACAAAAGAATATGCTCATCTTTCATTACTTTCTTTCTTATTGATTTGGGTCATCAGAAAAGTCATGATGTATTTTTTTTCTGTTTTTTTTTTTCCTATGCAAAAATGCATCATGACTTTTTTGATGACTCAATATATATTTTTAATTGGCAGAGAGTATGTATGCTTGCCAGAGAGAGACAGAAGTACAGAGAGAAAGAGAGAGAGGGGGAGAAAATATTTTTCAATGGGGCACGGTCATGCCACAATCCGTTCTCCATTGCTTCATCCTGTTAGGATTTTGAACACACATGCACACATGCTTGACACGTTTTATGAGCTACTGCGGCTGGGACTCAAACTATGTTTGAGAACCATATGGGATTCGGCTCTCATAACTACTAGGCTATTGGACTGGCCTGTTTATTCATTTAAAAGGTCAGATATAGAGGCCAGCAGGTGTAGTGGTTAAGGCACTGGACTCTCATATGGTCGACCTCAGTTCAATTTCTGGACCTGGAGGCTTGAAACTCATGTTGGGTGTGTGTGTGTGTGTGTGTGTGCATGTCCAAAAAAATCCTGAGAGGAGAGAGAATGGAGGAGAAAGGATTATGGTGTGGCCATTCTCCTGGGGTGATTTCTCACTTTCTCTTTCTCTCTCTCCAGTGAGTGTATGCACCCCATAGCAAAAGTTTCTCTGGAAAAAAATGTCAGATATATTGAGGTAAACTTTACAAATGAAAAAATTTACCATGAATAAAATTTCATAAAATAAAATTTAGTAAATAAAATTTCACTGAAAGGTTAACATTTTTTGTGAGCTATTACGAGCTTATATAGTCATTCAGCTACCAACACAGTCGAGATATAGAACAATTCTACCTTTAATACAAAAAAAGGCCTTTTCCCTTCTTTTCCTTTTTTTTTTTTTGAAGAGGTTTTTGCCATAGGGCGCATGTGCTCACCAGAAAGACAGAGAAAGACAGAGAGACAGAAAGTGAGAAATCACCCCCAGGGGGGATGGCCACACCGCAATCCCTTCTCCTGCATTCTCCTCTCGGGATCTTGGGCACGCACACACACGCACTAGGCATGAGTTTAAGCCACCAGGTCCGGGACTTCCACAGTCAGCTACGTGGAAGTTCAGCGACATAGCCATGATGCTAACTGCTGGTTCCAAAGGCCTTTGCCCTTCTACAATCAACTCTTCCCCCTATTGTTCCCCTTCCTTGGTAGCCATGGGTCTGATTTCTGTTCTTATATTTTTGCCTATTCCAGAATACAATATGAATGGATTCTCACAGTAGTCTTTCCAGATTTTTTCCACTAGAATGATGCATTTGATATTCATCCATGTTGTGTGAATCAGTAGTTTGTTTCTTTTCATTAATGAGTAGCATTCTGCTGGATGAATGTACCACAGTTCATCCATTCATCAGCTCAAAGAATTTGGGTTGTTTTCATGCTTATGAAAAAAGCTGTCAGAAAATGTTATCTACAGGTTATATGGGAGACACAGTGTTAGCTTTGTAGGAAACAATAAGCTGTTCAACTTTTTTGTTTTCCAAAATGACTACACCATTTTGCATTCCCATAAACAATATATGAGAGTATGATCACTCTGTATTCTTGTCAGCACTTGTTACTGTTTTTGTCCCCTTCCTCTAGAAGGTGTACTGGAATCTTATTGTTGCTTTAATCTGTTTCCTAATGACTGATGATTTAAACATCTTCATGTGCTTTTTACCATTCAAATATTGCCTTTGGTAAAATGTTTAATTTTTTAACCTCGTTTTAAATTGGGTTGCTTCTTTTTTTATTATTGATGTTTCATAGTTCTTTTTTTTTTCTTCTTTTTTTGGGAGAGGTTTTTGCTATAGGGTATGTGCAGTCGCCAGAGAAAGAGAGAGAGACAGAAAGCGAAAAATCACCCCCCCGGGGCAGGGGAGTGGCCATACTGCAATCCCTTCTCCACCATTCTCCTCTTGGGATCTTGGGCACGCACGCACATGCACCTGGTGTGAGTTTAAGCCACCGGGTCCGGGACTCGAACCGTGGTCAACTACATGGGAGTCCAGCGACGTAGCCATTATTGCTAACTGCTGGTCCCTTCATAGTTCTTTATATACTCTGGATATAAACTCTTTTTTGGTATGTAATTTGCAAATATTTCCCCCCAATTTGTGTCTTGTGTTTTCTCTCTTTAACTGTGTCTTTTGAAGAATGAAAATTTTTAATTTTCAAGAAGTTTTAATACTATTTATATTGTCTTAATTTCCCTTCAGTCTGACTCACTACAACAAATACTCTAACAAAATTACAATATATATACATATATATGTATACATACATACACACACTAATATGTATAATTTTGGCTATTATTTACAGATATATAACTTTTCCACTATAGATTCTTCAATACCTAAAGGCATAGTAATTTTCCTCTGTTTTCCTTAGACTCAAATGGACCTACTGACTTCAACAAAGTAATGTTTTCTTCCATTAACCATCATTTGAATATACTAGCATATTTACACAATAAAAGTAGCACAATACCTTGCTTAAGATTAAATAAACACAAGTATGACATGACAAATTTTTATTTAGCCAGAAAAGTTATCCAAGTATATGCAGAAATATTGATACTGTCTGATAATGTGTTTTACATTAATATAATATGCTTGCATTTACTACCTTTTCCAACAGATGAATTTTAAAAATTTAAGATTATATTTACACTGATAATTATTAATTTAATAAATTAGGTTTAATGTTTTTTTTTTCATTATTTACTTATTACTATTATTTCTTAAAATTTGACCTGAAAGAGACAGAGATAGAGGAGTGAGAAAGTAAGCCACCAGGTCTGGGACTTGAACCATAATTGGCCATGTGGGAGTCTAATGCCTTAACCACCATGCCACCTGCCAGCCTGAAGTTTAAAAATATTTAAATTAAGTATATCATCTTAAAAAAACTGGACAAATTTTAACTGTACTACACTTACCTATTTGTATTCTTATCAACTTTTTCTGAAATATCTTTATGTTGCATTGTTATATTTGGTGACAATGTGCCATACAGTTTGTATTATTCTAGCTTTATAGAATGTTTTGATATTAGCTGCAAGAAGTCTTTCCTTTTCTTTGTTATTAATAAAGCTAGTATTATGTTTTTTTAAAGCTTTGTATTTCCCTCTTATCTATTCTCTTTGAGCACTATCAACAGAGTAGATACATATATACATATATGTGTGTGTGTATATACTTATATGTGTGTAATATATATATGTGTATGCATACATACCTTATATATCTATTATGATATGAAGTGTGATTTTCTTACCAATACATTTTCAGCTAGTTGGGTCCAGAATGTAAGTGAACATTTCTTTTTGTATTTTGTTTTTGAATTCAACATATTGTAAAATTTATTTGTTTTGGTAGTTTTTCATTTGATTCTCTAGAATTTTTGTAAGACAACACTAAAATTATTTGTATGTAATTGTTTTCTCAAATCACATGCTAGTTATTTCTACCCCTTATTTAATTCTCCAGTTGCATTTGTCGCACTTTCATAAAAGTGCTGAATTATAGTAGCAATATCAGACATCTCTTGTATTTAGTTTTGATGGGAATGTTTCCAGGGTTTCAGTATTAAGTATGTTTTTGTCTGTTAGTTTATGGTAAACATACTTTATCATGTTAGAGAAGGTGACTGGTCAACTCTTTCTTTTTACTACTGCCTTTTATGATATTCCACATATGGCATCAAGGAGAAAAAGGGTTGAGTTCACATCAAATTGAAAAGGATGCATTTTTTTAAATGAGAAAATGAGAAACTATGGAATGAAGAGAGAGAGAGGTATTTTTTGATAGGTTCTCACCTTGATCCTTCTGCCTCAGCCTCTGAGTTAGCTAGGAACAGAGTCATGTGTCACTGTGCCCAGCATGTTTGGGTTGGCCTTAGAGCGGGACCCAGGCCTCCCAGGCAACCTCAGTCTCATGCAGTGGTGCCTTGTTGTTTGCATCTTGGCACCTTGTCTAGGACAAGGTGTAAACTCTCTCTCATTTCCTGGCTGTGGGATCCCAAAGTCCTCATGTATAAGATGCCTATAATATGATAGTATATAGTATACTAGACACTAAGAAAAATAATAAATATAGATAGGGCTTTTTTTCCCCCCTCTCTGTAACATAAGAATAAAAAGAGCCGGGGGAAGAAGTGAGAAAGGACTAAGATAAGAGAAGAGCAGCTTCAGAGATAGGAAAGGTATCAAGGACGGAAGACTCAAGATTATCAGATGGGCTGCTCATTTAGCGCCCATACAATTTTACTACAAAACCCAGAAAAGATTAGCATGGCGCTATATACAGATGACCTACAACTTCATAAAAAAACTTATTTTAAAAATATGTTTGTGGGACCAGCAGATAGTGAAACTTATTTTAAAAATATGTTTGTGAGACCAGCAGATAGCGTAGTGGTTATGTTGCTGGACTCCCACACAGCCAAGCATGGTTCCAGTCTTGGACCCAGTGGCTTGAAACTCATGCTGGGCATGTGTGCATGCATACGTGCTCAAGATCCCAAGAGGAGAATGGAGGCGAAGGGATTGCGGCTTGTCTGTCCGCCTGTGGGGGTGATTTCCCACTATCCCTCTGCCTGCGTCTGTCTCTCTCTCTTTGGTGAGAGCAAGTGCCCTCAGGCAAAACCTTTTATATATATATATATGTTTGCAAGTTTTTATTATTGCGAGTTAGCAAAGACAAAGAGAATAATCAGTCTACGGTGCTGAGAATACTTGAAATCCAAAGGAATGAGGAATAACTTGTCCTTTTATATATATAAAAAAATAGAAAATTTATTATCATTGGAACTGTTGAGTTTTAAAACACTGGCAAAAGAAGTGACAAACAGGTTCATAACCAGTAGCTATAAAACTGATTATATTCACAGAAATTTATTATATGGTAATATAATGTAAGCATAATAACTACTGGGAAACACAGGATTATTCAGTACGTGGTGGTCATGGTGGTTATTGGGTAGAAAAATCAAGCAGAAACCCGTATTATAAAATATTCTGACCGAGAATCCCTTAATTTGCTATTTGGAAAAAAGGTGGCATTGGCATAATAAAAGCTTTAGGTACCCATAGTGGTACACATGCATATGCAGAGTGGCACATACATTCTGAGGCACTACACAAAGGGTATCATTAGCATAATGCTCGGCATCACAATCCCCCTGGAGTTCTGCGACTCAGGAATTCAAACCAGATTTCCAGAGTGTCTGAATGTGCTTCTCAGTATGTCATCAATAGCATAGTGCCTCCTAATACAGATGATTCAGTCAGAATATATTTTGGGACTAAAGTAAGAGTGTTAGGGTGACCAACATGAGAACTCTACATTGAATTGGATGGTCCATATTATTCTGTGGGACTGATATTTAGAACTGTAGAGGAATAAGTGTTACTTTTTCTATCCTTCGCCTGGACACTTGGATACAAAGAATAGTCAATGTGAGACATCAACGCCTATTTAGAAGTAACAACTTTAAGAACATACATATTTGGGGACCAGCAGTTGGCGTAATGGCTATGTCACTGGACTTCCATGTAGTCGACTGAGGTTTGAGTCCTGGACCTGGTGGCTTAAATTCACACTGGGCACATATACGTGCATGCCCAAGATCTTGAGAGAAGACTGCAGGAGAAGGGATTGCGGCATGGCCATTCCCCCGCCCCCTGCCCCCGGGGGGTGATTTCTCGCTTTCTGTCTCTCTGTCTCTCTCTCTTTCTGGCAAGTGCATGCGCCCTATAGCAAAAACCTCTCAAACAAACAACCAAACAAACAAAACAAACAAACAAACAAATCACATATATTTGAAGTATTTTATAGAACAATTTATTTAAGTGTCTTTGAAAAGGAATGGAAGAATCTGTCCATTAATGTGGGATTCTGTTAACAAAATAATGAAGTTTTGATAGTAACACTGGGTATGTCACCCTATCTGCAAATCCTCCTGTAATTCTGTCATCTCAATCGAGTACTGAATTGGTGCTGTTCTTTCTTGGTCATGGCTAATTTCACACACAGACACACACATACAGATATATTCACCTATGGAAGTCATCTTTCATTTCTTCTAATTTTGTAGACCCATACAATATTTACAGGTAAGTAATTACGTGCAAGGCACTGTGATATGGTGGAGTTTAAAAAAGTACAATCTACTCACCCCTAAAGAGGTTTCTCTGACGTACAAAGATACACTAATGAATAGATAACTTTAAGAGTTCAGAATGTGGCTGCTTCTCCAAGGAGTGGGATTTGCACTAGGCTAGGCTAGACCTGTAAGCTCTCACTTTTAGAGAGTTTTAGAGTACTTAACAGAATGTTAGAGTTACAGTTTGTCCTGGAGAGATTACTCCATACAAACACAATTAAGATTAAAATATCTGGGGCTGGCAAGTGGCATGGTGGTTAAGGGTGCTGGACTCCCACATGGCTGACTGCAATTAGAGTCCCAGACCTGGTGGCTTGCTTTCTCACTTTCCCTCTTTCTCTCTCTTGCTCTGTCCTTCTCTGGTCAAATTCAAATAAATAAATAAAGTTAAATAAAATAATTCTTTTTTTAAAAAAAGATTCAAATATCCTTCATTGTTAAGACAAGGTAAATAATGATCTTTTCTGATATATCTCATTTTTTAGAGTACCGTCATCTTTGAAATTATGTTATTTCGGATTTTATACCAATAGAGTATCTTAAACTGGTCTTTCACATTTGACAGCTGAATATGGTCCTGAGTACGGGCTACCTGGCAATGGCAGCTGTTGACAAATAAGTCTTTGTTTTACTTATTTTTAAACTTCCTACTCATTATACCAACATCTAGCAAATCATCCTTGCCAAAATCATATTTTACCAGTGGGGTTAGTGATTTTTTGTCTGATGTGATTTTCCACATTGCTTTAACAGTAACTTTCTCTTTCACATTATACTGAAAGGAAAATAAAAAGACACTATGATTTTGTCTCAAACTTAAATTGGGCTTATTTGATTAGCCTGTTAAGGGTGCTGGACTCCCACATGGCTGACTGCAATTAGAGTCCCAGACCTGGTGGCTTGCTTTCTCACTTTCCCTCTTTCTCTCTCTTGCTCTGTCCTTCTCTGGTCAAATTCAAATAAATAAATAAAGTTAAATAAAATAATTCTTTTTTTAAAAAAAGATTCAAATATCCTTCATTGTTAAGACAAGGTAAATAATGATCTTTTCTGATATATCTCATTTTTTAGAGTACCGTCATCTTTGAAATTATGTTATTTCGGATTTTATACCAATAGAGTATCTTAAACTGGTCTTTCACATTTGACAGCTGAATATGGTCCTGAGTACGGGCTACCTGGCAATGGCAGCTGTTGACAAATAAGTCTTTGTTTTACTTATTTTTAAACTTCCTACTCATTATACCAACATCTAGCAAATCATCCTTGCCAAAATCATATTTTACCAGTGGGGTTAGTGATTTTTTGTCTGATGTGATTTTCCACATTGCTTTAACAGTAACTTTCTCTTTCACATTATACTGAAAGGAAAATAAAAAGACACTATGATTTTGTCTCAAACTTAAATTGGGCTTATTTGATTAGCCTGAATAATCATAAACAGTAGTAGTTTGTGTGTGCGTGTTACCAAAAAATCATAGGTTAAACATAATCCTCATTAAAACCAAGACTCTTACCAGTTTGACCCCTGAGGTAATGTTTTTCCCATGATTTTATAATATTTCTAAAGTAGGGTTTTTTTTTCTTTTTTTTTTTTTTTGGAGAGATTTTCACTGTAGGGCGTGTGCGCTCGCCAGACAGACAGAGAGAGACATAGAGACAGAAAGCGAGAAATCACCCCCCAGGGGGGATGGTCACGCCACAATCCCTTCTCCTCCATTCTCCTCTCGGGATCTTGGGCACGCACGCACACGTGCCCGGCGTGAGTTTTAAGCCACCGGGTCTGGGACACGAACCGCGGTCGACTACGTGGGAGTCCAGCGACATAGCCATTACGCTAACTGCTGGTTCCCTAAAGTAGGGTTTTTTTTTAAACAAGTAAATAAGATTAGGTTGATTTGTAATTTGAATGTATTATCATCATTAGCATTTGTGAGAAAAAACAATTAGCTACCAGAAGACATGAATAGTTTTATATTATAGGTGGAAAAGGGAAGAAGTGAATAAATTTACATTTAAAACACATTAATTTTGTTATGATAATGTTTCCTATGACAGGAATGTGAATCATAGTTCTAGACCAATCTGGTGAACGCCACTCGTTTTTTTTTTTTTTTGGAGAGGTTTTTGCTATAGGGCGTGTGCGCTCGCCAGACAGAGAGAGACAGAGAGACAGAAAGCGAGAAATCATGCCCCCAGAGGGGATGGTTACGCCGCAATCCCTTCTCCTCTATTCTCCTCTCGGGATCTTGGGCACGCACGCACATGTGGCCGGCGTGAGTTTTAAGCCACCGGGTTCGGGATGTGAACCGCGGTCGACTACGTGGGAGTCCAGTGACATAGCCATTACACTAACTGCTGGTTCCCGTGAATGCCACTCTTCACAGCAAGAGTTTGTGGCTTATGAGACCATGTATGCTTTTACCTCTTTATTTCTCAGCAATTATAATATTGTTAAATCACTCATAGAAAATTTATAATAAAAGGGAAAATTGAAGGCATATCCTTAGGATAAAAATTAAAACTATAGTGCTATTTGTATCTTTAGACACCAGTAATAATAGGATTTGTGTCTGTGATACCCATGATAATGAAATTCTTCTCTATTTGGAATGGCTCTCAGTTTATCTTCTTCCTCCAAACTCTGTCTTAATAACATCTTGTCTTCTTAGAAACAAAACACCATTAAGTTAGTACATGTTCCTACTGTCTGTGACCTTTGCTTCAATCCTACGTTATTATGAGTAACATATAAATCAAAAATTTCAATTTAGTTTTTAGACTGGAAAGCACTGATATAATATAATACCTTTTAGAAGGATATAAATAATTTGAAGAAATGCCAAGGTACTGGTTAAAAATGCCACAGTGTCATATTTTTCTTTTAAACATGGCTTCCATTAGTTTAAAGAACAAATGGGAAGGAGAGGCACGCAGGTTAAGGAATCAGTATCGGACCGTTGAAATGTAACGACAACGAGGGTCGGGCATTGGTGAGGGCAGGGATGGAGGGGGATGGGAGGGACCAGGCTTGTTTTTGGCACTGGGTAAATTTCTGCCACCAGCACAGTCTACATAATGGCAGTATCTCTAGTATAAAAATTAAAGAAGACCAGGGGCAAAACACTGCTGAATAGGACCATCCGACGTGCTAGCTACAGAGAACTCAAAATCTCTTCCTGAGTCCATGTGCCAGGTAATATTTGGTAGTTTTCCTCATTCTTTCCTCAGACAGAGACTATTTCTTTGTGTTCGTTTCATGAACTCTTTCATTAGAGGTCTCCCTCCAGTTGACAACACATCACCGTTGACTGGCAAAAAACAAGCCCCAAAGGAGGGGAGCAAAATCGCCACATGGCAGAACATGACTGTCACATGCAGACGGTGGGGTGGGGCAGCAGTTAGGGGCACCACATGGTGCCAGCCTCTTGTCTGTGAAGAGAAGCAAAATAGAGTGGTGAACAAAAGTTTCTTAAAATACACTACTGTTAACTGGAACTAAATATGTGATCATTTTTTTTTTCTCTAAAAATACTACTACTGTAGTAGTTTTAAAATAAAATATCTGGGAGAGCAGGTAGCATGGTGGTTAAGGTGTTAGACTCCCACATGGCTGACGGCAGTTCAAGTCCCAGACCTGGTGACTTGCTTTCTCCTCTCTCTCTTTTGGGTAAGTACATGTGTCCTATAGAAAATTTTAAAAATAACAATAATAAAAAATAAAATTAAATAAAAAATTAAAAAATCTCTATCCAATCTGATAAAGCTCATATTTGTTAAATACCAAAAATTGAAGCAGGAAGTATTTGGGAGAAGCAATTTTGTTTTTTGGCTAATTTTAATTGCTTAAGTTCAATAAATGAGCAAGGATGAACAGAAAATAGACTTTCAGTAGGCTACAATGTCATCTTTTCTTTCTTGACTGAATCTTATAGACTCTTATTCCAGTAATGTGTATGCTGGTAAGACCATTACTAAGTCAGGGGAATGAGTAGGACTGTGCTTTGGCGAAAGTTTCAGTGTCTTTGTATGATCTCATTCAGGCACATTGCTCCCTCTGTCTTCATCACCACGTAAGGGACATTTGCCTCTATGCAGATCATATCAGTGCTGTCGGCATTAAACCCTATGAAGGAGATCATATAGGAAAGAAAGTGAAATCTGGGTAAAGACTCCTGAAAGTGGTGCTGTATTCCCTGAGTGCATTTGAAACATGAGATGAACCCAAGGCAGTGTGTCTGCAACCCAGAAGTAGCTGGGGCCCTTCCCTGGACCCAATCAGCCAGCTTTCCTTGGGAAGGGGTTTAATAATCTCCCTTTCTTTCTTTCTTTTCCTTCCTTTCTTTCTTTCTTTCTTTCTTTCTTTCTTTCTTTCTTTCTTTCTTTCTTTCTTTCTTTCTTTTTTGGCTCCCATATTTAAAAAAATTTACATTTAATCACTGTATATCTTTACAGTGTACAACATAGTTTTCCCAGCATAAATACAGTGCATATTAGTCAAGTCAGAGACACTGCACATTCATTATCCTGAACAGATAACTTTTCATTTTGTTTCTCTTAATCTTAAATGTTTTGTTTGTTGTTTTTTTCCCTGATCCCCTCTCTCCCATCCCCTATTACCTACGCTCATACTGTTACTAGTACCTCAGTTGCAATTCCCGCTATTATACCTTTGAATCTTTCAGTTTCGGCTGTAGAGTGTAGACATTCAGTAATTATTAAGTGGGGACATACAATGCCTATCTTTCATAGTCTGACTTGCTTTGCTTAGCTAGAAATTTTCATACTTGTCCACTTTATCTTAAATGTCAGGGTCTCATTATTTTTTTTTTATGACTGAGTAGCATTCTGTAGAGTATATGTGCCCCATTTATTTTATTTTAGGTTTTTTGCCATAGGGTGCCTGCATTTGCTAGAGAGGAGAAAGACAGAGAGAGGGAAAGTGAGAAATCACCCTCCAGAGGAAATGGCCACACCTCAATTCTTTCCCCTATCTTCTTCTCCTTAGGATTTTGGGCATGCATGCCCACACACCCAGTGTGATTTTTTTCAAACCACCAGGTCCTGGACTTGAACTGCAGTCAGCCATGTGGAAATCCAGCCATTTTAACCACCTTGCCACTTGCTGGTTCCCATGAACCACAGTTTTTTCAATCTACTTGTCTGCTCGTGGACATCTGAGTTTATCCCATATCCTAGCAATTGTGAATAATGCTGCAATAAACATGGATGTGCAAGTGTTTTTCTGAGGATTTTTTTGTCCTTTGGGTAGATACCCAAAAGTGGGATTGCTGGATCATATGGTAGTTCTATTTGTAGGTCTCTGAGGAACCTCCATATTGTCCTCTACATCAGCTGTAGTAATTTGCACTCCTACTAACAGTGTAGGAGGGCTCCCTTTTCACCACAGCCTCACCAGCATTTATCATTCTTCATTTATTTATTTTTATTTGTTTAGGTTTTTTTCATAGAGCATGTGTAGCCATTCTGCCTATAGTTAAGTGACATTTAATTGTGGTTTTGATTTGCATTTCCCTTACATAAGAAATATTGGGCATTTTTCATATTTTTTCATATGTATTTTGGCTGATAGTATGTTTTCTTGGAGAGTTATCTGGTTTATAATAGCCACACAAAATATAAGAAACTTAGGAATAAATCTAATGAAAGAAGTCAAAGACCTCTCCAAGGAAAACTATGAAAAACTTAAAAGAGAAATTGAAAATGGTACAAAAAAGTGGAAAGACATACCATGTTCCTGGATTGGAAGAATAAATATAATCATAATGTCAATTCTACCCTAATTAATTTACAATTTCAATGTAATTCTTACCAAACTGCCAGAGATATCCTTCACAGAAATAGAAAAAAACAGTCATAAAAATTGTCTGGAATCACAAAAGGCCTAATATTGCCAAAGCAAAAAAGAATAAAGTAGGAGGCATCCAACTTCCTGACATAAAAATATATAACAAAGCTGTGATAACCAAAAAAGCATGGTGCTGGCACAAAAATAAGCAAGTAAACCAATGAAACAGAATTTAGGGCCCAGAAATAAATCCCAAAACATACAGCCAACTGATTTTCAACAAAGGGCACCAGACAACCTGATGGGGAAAGAAAATCTCTTTAGCAAATGGTGCTGGAAAAACTGGACATCCACCTGCAGAAAAATGAAACGACCCATGTCTCTCACCATTAACAAAAATCAACACAAAGATTTAAACATAAAACCTCAAGCTATAGAACTACTGGTGGAAAACATAGGAGGAAGTATTGGAGACACTGGAGTTGGCAAAGACTTCTTAAAAGACTCCCAAAGCATAGGCAGTAATCCTGAAAATAGACAAATGGGACTACACCAGACTAAAAAGCTTCTGCACAGCAAAAGAAACAATTATAATGAGATGATAATCTTCAGAGTGGGAGAATATATTTACAAACTATGCTTCAGAGAAGGGACTGATAACCAGAATTCACAGGGAACTCCTGCAAAAATAAATAATCAATCCAATTTAAAGAAGGGCAAATTAGGGGATCTGCCTCCATTTCTAGGGGTTTCTCCTCTCCCTCCCTCGTAAGATGTGTATCCTCCATATCCGCTCTAATCTGCTCTTTAGGAACCCAGTTGTTCTTCTGCTACTCTTTAAGCATCTGTGCTTTTTTAGTTGATTTAGGTTTTTTTTTTTCCTATTCATTTTTAAAAATATGATGACAAAAAATTAAAGGAGATAAGAAAAATGTACCTACTTGGTTATTCAGTCACTAATTTATTAATTCAAGAAATATTTACAGAGTATCAATTTTTATTTATTTATTTTTTGTTTTGCTATGGGGGAGAAACACTTGCTGAAGACAGAAAGAGAGAAAGAGAAAACTCATTCCTCAGGGGAATGGCCATGCCCCAATCCTTTCTTCTTTATTCTCCTCTCATGCATTTGGGCACACATGCACACATGCCCAGCTTGTTTCTCAAGTCACCAGGTCCAGGACTTGAACTGCACTGTCAGCTATGTGGGATCCAACCATCTTGACGACCACGCTACCTGGCTGGCACTAGAGTATCAATTTTATGCTAGATCCTGGAAGTACTGGGATCAACTGATGTGGTCCTAGTAGGTGAACAGACATTGAACACACACAGTGAAATGTATATAAGCAAAAGTTGTGGTATGTGCTATGATGGAGAAAAGTACATCGGAGTCCTAGAAAAGAGAATAACAAGAAAAGACTGTGTTAGACTGTGGGTGGGAGTGATCAAGGAATACTTCTCCAAGGAAGTGTCATTTTGAGTGAAGACCCTACTGATGTGTGTGCATGCGTGTGTGTCTGAATTGTGGGGATGTAACAGGCAGAAGGACTAGCATTTGCAATAACACTGATGAAAGAGAGAACTGTCTACAAAACTGGAAGTATTAATCAGTAACAGGGGAGTGGTTTAGAATGATACTGCAGAAGTGAACATGCTCAGGTTACGGTAGAGATGGTTGTCTTTGTTTTGTTTTTCAGAGCAGCAAGAAGAGTCCACTACACAGATCTTCAATTATCAGTAAAACTGTGTAAATATATTGAAAGCTATCTTCTTTTTGATCCCTAGACTGAGCTTCTAAATAGTCAGAGGTGGTATGTTGATTATCACTAGTCCCTGCGGCGGTTGGGTGGAGGAGAGGCTAGCTCTCCCTTCTCCACATTTCTGAATTCTTTTTCTTTTCCCTTCCTTTTTCTCTCCTTTTTCCTCTCTTTCTTTTCTTTTCTTTTCTTTTTTTTTTTTTAGAGAAGAGATTTTTGCTATATGGCATGTGCACGTGCTGGTGAGACAGAGACAGACAGAGACTGAAAGTGAGAAATCACCCCCTAGAGGAGATGGCCAGTCACAATCCCTTCTCTTCCATTCTCCATTCAGGATTTTGGACATGCACACTCATGTGCCTGGCATGACTTTAAAGCAGTAGACTCCACTGGAGTCCAGTGACGTAACCATTATGCAATCTGTTGGTCCCCTGGCTCCTTAATTTCTAACTTAAATCCACAATCTCTTTCTCTCTTTGGCAGTCTGAAAAATCAGTTTTAAACCATTTAAGTGTGGATGCAGCGTGAGCCATCCTTGAAAGAAATACTCTGGCCTGGCTCCGTAACCCAGGGGAGGTGTGTGCCTTGAGTGACTGCTGTAGTAGGAACAGCCGCAGACTGTTGCCTGTTTTCCTTCCCTTGGGGATTTATCCAACTACCTACAGATTTGGTGTCTGCAGTAGCTCTAGGAATTTCCCCAGGGTCAAATTTCTGCTCCTGCATCAGGCGTTCATTTCCCTGTGCTACCTGTGACTTGGTGAGTAACTTTAATTCTGAGACATGAGACATTTGGCCAGATCCAAGTTGGTGCTCTCCAATCAGCTTTTATCAGTAGTACAGATAAAATTTGAGCTTCACCTACTAGACTGTTTTTTCCTCCCTTTCGATTGGTTCTGCATTTTGGTGGAGAAAAAAGTTATATTTATTAAGTCTTATAAAACCCCATTCAGGCTTTTCAGGCATGGTGCAAGGATACCAACTCTGTGCCCTGCACTCATGTAACTCCTGAGCAGGTGAGAGAGTGCTCTCAAAGACTGGCTTAGGTGTTCCTGACTTGTTAAGGTAAGTCCACCATTGCAGTCACTGAAATAAAATATATAATGCCGTTGTCTGTAACAATAAAACTCATGGAATAATTATAAGGATGAACTGAGCTAATGAGCATGAAGAGATTGTTAAATCCATGCACATACTAAATTATGAATGATTAAAATAAAAAACGATGATGCTTTTTAAATATAAACCTTTCAAATAATAAATTCTATACCAACATATATACTGATTTCCTCAATTATGATGAGTTAAAATTGTCATCTAGTATAATAATGCACCAAAAAGCATTTCTGCTATTAAAATGAAAAAAATAAGCACACTTAATAAGCATACTTTGAAAAAGAAAGTAACTTACTTGATAAATAATTTTATAGGTGTAAAATGGTTAAAATATACACCATGAGATGAGGTAAAACATTATTATCTTATTGCTGATTATTATTTAAAATATAGCAATATCTAGCAATAACAAATTAAAATAAAACATTTCCATATCAATAAATGGGCAAGGGCTAGCCCATGGCATAGTGGTTGAAGTGGCTGGATCTCACATGACCAATTGTGCCATGAGTCCTGGACAAAGTGACTAGGAAAACATGATGGGCATGTGTGTGTATGTATGTGCGTGCCCAAAATCCCCCCAAAAAGGGAGAAGTGGAGGATAAGAGATTGAAGCATCACTATTCCTCATGGAGAGGGGGGTGCTTTCTCTCTAATGTCCTTCTTTCTATCTTTGGTGAGTGCATATACCCTCTAGCAAAATTTAAAAAAGAAAAAGTTCAAGATTATAGATCATTAGATGAATTCGTTAGGTAACTTTTTCTTTCTTTTTGCTTGTCAATATCCAGCAAAGGAGTAATTAAACACATCTTTGCATAATTACCAACATTGTACTAGTACTCCTTCACTATGGACTCAGTAACTACAAATTTAGCAGCTTAAACCAAGTGTTTCCTATCCCTGTGTGGGTGGGTCGAGCGTAGGTAGCCACGCTGTAGCTGGATCCTTTGCTCAAGATTTCACATGGTTGTCACTGAGGTGTCAGACAGGCTGTAGTGTCTTCCAAGCTCAGGAGGCTGTTGGTAGACTTAGGTTCCTTGCTGGAGTAAGACTGAGGTCTTGGTTTTCTTGTTGGCTATCAGCCAAGAGCCACTCCTGCTGCTCATGGCTGTCTCAGTTCCCTGACAAGTATTCTCTACATACTATCCATAATATGACAGCCGCATCTTCAAAGCTAGCAGGATAATCTCTGGCAAAAGAGCTCAAGTCCCTCTTGTAAGGTCTAGTGGGTCAGACACACCCAGAATAATCTCTTTTGATTGACTTGAAATCAACTGATGTGGAACCTTAATTACATCTGTAAAATTCCTTCACCATATAATTGTAACCTAATTAAGGGAGTGACATCCCATCACTTTTGTCATATTCTACTGGCTACAAGAAAGTTTTAAAGTCTTGCCCACAATCAAAGTGGTGCAGGTGCCACAAAAACCCTAACTTTAGGGGTGGAAGTAGTGCAGCTTTCTTAGAAGTATGCCTCCCACAGACATAAACAGGAAGAGTTTTAAGAATAAATATATTTTAAAAATAAAAATTAAGAATACAAAAGCATTTTAATGGTTATCATTATTACCATCATATTTTACCATTTTTTTTTTGTAGTGTAGTCCAGATTATCATGGAACTAGTATGACATGCTACATTTACATTTACCCAAAGAAAAGTTTTATAAGTTACGAATCTTGGTCCAGAAGTGTAACTCAATAAATAATAATTGTCTAAAATCTATGAATAAAGTATATTAGATATAAAATAAACCAAATTTTAAATTAGAATGGGCTTGAGAATTATGTTACAAATCAAGTCTTTTAGAGATAAAGAAAATAAAGGTAACTGAAATCAACATGGCATTCAACGCATAAGCAGTTAGTGCTTTTTAAAAAGATTTTGAGAGTTTATAAGACCTAACTGGAGATGTTAGAAAAGACTACTTCAAAAATGATATTGGAATGACCTTACATGACTATTGTGCATTTACTTGCATATCCACATTCTTTTCCAAATGAGATGTTCAAATCCTCTGCAAATGATTATATAATCACAGGACTGAAATACATGCCATTAAGATGCCATCTAACACCATTTTTTTTCTTCTTATGAATGATAACTCAGTGCTTAATGACAAAAACATTTATCTAAGGAAATATGCACAGAGGTTCTATAGCAAGTCATCCTTGCTAAATGAGGGTTTCTTAATGGAAAAGTCCTTGACAAGACATTTCTAATTGCTAGTTTCCAAAACGAATTAATTTTAAATCTTCATTAAGGATAAATCCACTTGGAGTTTTCAAACTCCTAAAAGGAGCATAGTTACCTGTTACCATAGTAAGTGAAAATAAACAAAATATTTTATAGAACTATAAGCTTAATTATAATATTTAGTATTAAAATTCTACTTTAATTATTTATATCCTTTTTCTGCCCAAATAAAAGTGCTCCTATCTTTCTTTCTGTTAATATGGCATATTACGTTTATGGTTTTGTATATGTTGAACCATATTTGCATCTCTGGAATAAAGTCTACCTGGCTGTGATGTATAATCTTTTTTATATGCTGTTGGATATGATTTGCTAGTATCTTGTTGAGAATTTTTGTGTCTATATTCATCGGAGATATTGGTCTATAGTTTTCCTTCCTTGTCACGTTCTTATCTATTTTAAGGATAAGGGTAATGGAGGCTTTGTAAAATGAATTTAGGAGTATTCCATCCTTTTGGATCTTTAGAAATAACTTGAGTAGAATGGGGGTTAACTCTTCTTTAAAAATTTTGTAGAATTCAGAGGTGAAGCCATCAGGACCAAGGCTTTTCTTAGTTGGGAGGTTATTAATTACTGATTCCATTTCATTGCTTGTTATGGGCCTATTCAGGCTTTCTATGTCCTCCTGACTAAATCTTGGTAGATTTTATGTGTCCAGGAATTTGTCCATCTAATCCAGGTTTTGTTTGTTGGTGTATAGTTGTTCATTGCATTTCTATTATGTCTATTATATTGCCTGCTTCATTGCAAAATTGATTTATCTGGTTATTTTCTCTCAGTCTAGCTAGTGGTGTGTCGATTTTGTTTATCTTTTCAAAGAATCAGCTTTTGGTCTCTCTCTCTCTCCCTTTTTTTTTTTTTTTTTGGCTAGTTCATTTGTTTTCTTTTTCATTTATTTCTGCTTGAATCTTTTTATTTCTTTTCTCCTGAAGTGTTTTTGGATTTTTTTGTTGCTGTTTTCCAGTTCTCTGAGGCATGATGTTAGGTTGTCCATTTGCCAGCTTTCATCTTGTTATGCACGCTAATTGCTATGAACTTCCCTCTTACAACTGCTTTTGCGGCATCCCATAGATTATGGAAAATTGTGTACTTATTATCATTGGTTTCCATGAATCTTTTGATTTCAGTCTCTCTTTTTTTTTTTTTTCCCCCCGAGATTTTTTCTAAAGGGCCAGGCCCATTTCCCAAAAGACAGACAGAAACAGAGAGACTAAAATCAAGAAATCACCCACCTGGGGGGATGGCCATGCCACCATCCCTTCTCCTCCATTCTCCTTTTGGAATCTTGGACCCACATGCACATGTGCCTTGCATGAATTTAAGCCCCTAGGTCCAGGACTTGAACCGCTATCAACTACATGGGAGTCCAGTGACATGGCCATTATGCCAACTGCTGGTCCCAAGTCTTACTTTCTTCAGTAGTTGTGAAGTCATTTAGGAGTAGGTTATTTAGTTTCCATGTATTTGTGTATTTTTGAGGGATTTTTCCTGAAATTAATATCAAGTTTATTCCATTATGGTCAGAGAAGACACTAGATATAGTTTCTGTGCCTTTGAATCTCTAAAGGCTTGTTTTGTGCCTTATCATGTGGTCAATCTTTGAAAAAGTTCCATGTGGAGGTGAGAAAAAATCTATTATGTAGTTTTTCGGTGGAAGGTTCTATAAATTTCTGTCCAGGCCATTTGATTTATGGTATCATTTAGATTCTGTATCTCTTTGCTTATTTTTTGTCTAGATGATCTGTCCAAAGGAGATGGTGGGGTGTTGAGATCCCCAACAGTTAGTGTGCTGCAGTCTATCTATCCTTTTAGATCTAACAGTCTTTCCTTAACACATTTGGGTGCTCCTGAGTTAGGTGCACAGATATTTATAAGCACTGTATCTTCTTGATGAATTAGCCCTTTTACTAATACATAATGCCCTTCTTTGTCTCTTCTTACAGTTTTTGTTTTAATTCTATTTTGTCTGAAATTAGTATCATGACTCCAGCTCTTTTTTGGTTCCCATTTGCATAGAATACATTTTTTCCAAGGGTCATTCCTCAACACAGTAAAAGCTATCTATAAAAACCCATAGCTAACATAATCCAGAATGGGGAGAAGGGGAAAACTTTTCAGCTAAAAACTGGTACAAGACAAGGATGCCTTCTTTCTCCACTCCTTTTCAATACAGTGCTGGAAGTCCTCAACAATCCAATCAAAAAATAGAATAAAATAAAAGTCATTCAAACAGGAAAAGAAAAGGTGAAATTATCTCTATTTGCAGATGACATGACTGTATACACAGAAGACCCAATGGTATCCATGAAAAAATTCCTGGAAGTAATAAATGAATATAGTAAAGTTGCAGGATACAAAATCAACATGCAGACGTCTATACCATTTCTACATATGAACACCAGGAAGACTGAGAAAGAACTGAATAAAGTAGTTTCATTTACCATTGCCACAGAAAGAATAAGATACCAAAGAATAAATATAATCAAAGAAGTTAAAGACCTTCACAATGAAAACTATGAAAAGCTAAAAAAAAAAAAATTGAAAATGACATAAAAACGTGGAAGCACATCCCAAGTTTCTGGATTGGAAGAATTAATATTAAAATGGCAATTCTACACAAAATAATCTACATGTTTAATGAAATCCCAATCAAAGTACCAGAGACATTCTTCATAGATCTAGAAAAAATAATCATGAAATTTGTCCAGAATTATAGAAGACCTCATATTGCCAAAGCAATCATGCTCACGAAAAGTGGAGGGGGCGACATCTCACTCCTGGCCCTCAAAATATACCATAAAGCTGTGATAATCAAAACAGCATGGTACTGGCACAAAAGCAGGCATAAAGGCCAAAGGAACAGAATAGAGACCCCAGAAATAAAACCCAAAACATCAAAGCGTAACACTCAATCCACTGGGAAAAGGAAAACTTCTTTAGCAAATGGTGCTGGTAAAACTGGATATCCACCTGCAGAAAGATGAATCTGAATCCCCTTTTTCTCACCATTGACAAAAATCAAATCAAAGTAGATCAAAAATCTAAACCTAAGACCTCAAACTATAAAATTACTGCTAGAAAACACTGGGGAAACTCCAGAGACATTGCAGTAGGCAAAGACTTCTTAAATAACATCCTCAGAGACCAGCAATTAGCATAATGGCTATGTCGCTGAACTCCCACATAGTTGACCACGGTTCGCGTCCCTGACCCAGTGGCTTAAAACTCACGCCAGGTGCGTGTGCGTGCATGCCCAAGATCCTGAGAGGAGAATGGAGGAGAAGGGATTGCAGCGTGGCCATCATCCCTGGGGGGTGAGTTCTCGCTTTCTATCTCTCCGTCTTTCTCTGTCTGTCTGGTGAGCGCACGCGCCCTATAGCAATAAAACTCTTAAAAAAAAAAAGAGGAAATAATTCCCTCAAAGCCCAGTCAATAATCCCAAAAATAGACAATTGGGATTACATCAGATTAAGAAATTTCTGCATGGCCCGCAAAATAGAATACATTTGGGAACCAGCAGTTAGCGTAATGGCTATGTTGCTGGACTCCCACATAGTCGACCGCGGTTCGTGTCCCGGACCCGGTGGCTTAAAACTCACGCCGGGCGCGTGTGCGTGCGTGCCCAAGATCCCGAGAGGAGAATGGAGGAGAAGGGATTGCGGTGTGACCATCCCCCCTGGGGAGTGATTTCTCGCTTTCTGTCTCTATGTCTCTCTCTGTCTGTCTGGCGAGCGCACGCGCCCTACAGTGAAAATCTCTCCAAAAAAAAAAAAAATAGAATACTTTTGTAAACTATGCTTTGGATAAAGGACTGATCATCAGAATACTCAGGGACCTAAAGCAGCTTACCCAAAAAAACCAAAAATGATCAATCCAATTAAGATGGGAAAATGAGCTGAATAAACAAACTCTCTAAGGAAGACATATGAATGGCCAAAAGTCATATGAAAAAATGTTCAACATCCCTCATAATAAGGAAGATGCAGATCAAAACCACAATGAGATACCACCTAACCTCAGTCAGAATGAATAAAATTAAAAAAAAATGATAAGTTCTGGTAGAGATATGTTGAAAAGGGCCTCCCTTACACTGCTGATGGGAATATAAATTGGTCAAGCCACTGTGGAGAACAATATGGCGATTCCTTAAAGATCTACAAATAGAATAACCATATGATCCAGCAATCCCTCTCCTTGGTATCTACCTGCAGGAAAGAAGAAAACGCTTAGTCAGAAATGTGCTTGCACATCTATGTTTATTAAGGCATTATTCACAATTGCTAAGACATGGAACCGATCCAAATGTCTACAAACAGAAGAATGAAAAAGTGTGACACATATTTCCTTGGCAAGTATGTATTCAAGAAAGAACTTTGATTTACATATAAATAAAATTAAAAAATGATTTCCACACTTTTAGGTAAATACCCAGAGGTAGGATTGATGGATCATATGCTATATCAATTTTTAATTTTTGAAGAACTTCTATGTAGTGTTGCTTAGCAGCTGCATCATTTCACTTTTCCACCAACTGCGTATGAGGGTTCCAATTTCTCCATGTCCCCATCAACATTTATTATTTTGTTTTTGACAAAAGACATCCCTACAGGTATTAAGTAATATTTCATTATGGTTTTGGTTTATGTTTTCCTAATGATTACTGTCATGGAACATATACCTATTCATGTACCTATTGACTATTTATGTCTTCTTTGTAAAACTGTCAATTTAGGAGTTTTGCCCATTTTAAAATCAGGTTATTAGTGTTTTCCTTATGTATTTTGAAATTTAATCCTTTATCAGATATATGATTTGAAAATATTCTCTCCCATTCAGTAGGTTGCTTTTTCATTCTGTTGATTATTCTTTGCTGTGCAGAAGCTTTTAAGTTTAATGTAGCCTCACTTGTCTATTTCTGTTTTTGTTACTTGTGATTTTGGTGCCATTCTGAAGAAATCATTGTCAATCAATGCTGTAAAGCTCTTAACCCAATTTCTTTCAAAGAATTTACAGTTTTAGGACTATGCTTAACTCTTTAATCCATTTTGGTTTTATTTTTGTGTATAGGGTAAGCTAAGGGTTTAATTCACTTTTTTTGCACACACATGTCCAGTTTTTCTGGTGCAATTGGTTGAAGAAACTATCTTTTCTCCATTGTTCATTTTTGACACTTTATCAAAGATCAGTTGACCATACATATCTGAACTTATTTCTGGAGGTTTCTATCCTGTTCTATTCAGTTAAGTCTGTCTTTATGCTAGTACCATACTTTTTCTTTCTTTATTTTTAATTTCATTTTCTTTTACACAATCACATTATTTAGCTTACAAAGTAAATATTTCAACATGTGAACATTTCTCCCTAGTCCAGTTGACTAAACTACAAAATATCTTTAACAGAAATTGGCACATTTCTTTGTCCCATTAATGCTTTTCCTCCCCATTTTTCTTCTAATTGTTTTCCCTCAAACCCTACTCTTTCACACACACAATATCTGTATTTACATTCATTTACTGTGTTTCTATATCCTTCAGTCAATCCCTTTCAGTCATTGAGTGCGGACACTCGGTATATATTAAGTGGGGACATACAATGTCTCTCCTTCATAGCCTGGCTTGCTTCACTCAGCAGTAAATCTTCCATATTCATCCACTTTCTGTCAAAAGCCAGGTTTTTTTTTAATGGCTGAATAATATTCCATAGAGTATATGTGCCATAGTTTTTTGATCCATTCATCTGTTTGTGGACATTTGGATTGGTTCCATGTCTTGGCAATTGTGAATAGTGCCACAATATACATTGATGTGCAAGCACTTTTCTGATTAAGAAGAATAGAGTGGGCGGCATCTCACTCCCTGACTGAAAAATATACTATAAAGTTGTGGTAATCAAAACAGCATGGTACTGGCACAGAAACAGACATGTGGACCAATGGAACAGAATAGAATCTCCAGAAGTAAATTCCCAAACATACAGTCAACTGATTTTTGACAAGGGGTACCAGTAAATCCAGTCAGAAAAGGAAAATCTCTTCAGCAAATAGTGCTGGAAAAACGGAATTTCTACCTGCAGAAAGATGAATCTGAACCCCTGCCTCTCACCTTTGACAAAAATCAAGTCAAAGTGGATCAAAGATCTAAATCTAAGACCTCACACTATAAAACTGCTCCTGGAAAACACTGGAAAAACTCTGGGAGACATTGGGGCAGGGAAAGACTTCTTAAATAAGACCCCCAAAGCACAGTCAATAATCCCCAAAATAGACAAGTGGGATTACATCAGACTAAGTTTCTGCACGGCAAAAGACACAGTAATTAGTGTGAGTCGACAGTCCTCAGAATGGGAAAACATTTTTGTAAACTATGCTTCAGATAAGGGACTGATAACCAGAATACACAAGGAACTCAAGCTGCTGTTTTGAAAAAAGGTGATGAATCCTATTAAAAGTGGGAGAAGGAGTTGAAAAAAAACTCTCTAAAGATGACATGTGAATAGCCAAAAGGCATATGAAAAAGTGCTCAGCATCCTTCATTGTAAGAGAAGTGCACATCAAAACAACAATGAGATACCACCTAACCCCAGTCAGAATGACTAAGATTAAAAAAACAAAAAATGATAAATGTTGGTGGGGGTGTGGTGAAAGGGGAACTCTCTTACACTGCTGGTGGGAATGTAAATTGGTCTAGCCATTGTGGAGAACAATTTGGAGATTCCTCAAAATTCTACAAATAGAACTACCATATGATCCAGCAATCCCACTCCTTGGTATCTAGTACCATACTTTTTAAATAACTGTATGTTTATAATATATTTTGAAATCAGAACATGTAATGCCTCTGGTTTTGTTTTTTCCTTAAGGCTCCCTTGGTTGTTTAGGTCTTTTGAGGTTCCACATGAATTTCTGTATTTTATATTTCTGTAAAATGCCGTCAGGATTTTGATAGAGAGTGTATTGAATCTGTAAGACCATTTTGGGTAGTATGGATTTTTTTTCACTGTTATAATAACTTTAATGTATCTTGCATTTTACACAAGTCTATGAACGATTTTAAAAAAGCATCTCCTTACCCCATATCACTGTTTCTCTGACAGTTGTTAAAGTATGCAATGAGTATGTCAACAGCTTGAGCATTGGCATCTTGCAAGGATTTCGACCAACCAACCACTTGCCGAAGTGCCAAAGTACTTGGGAGCTTTTCTATCTTGTTTTTAACACAATAGTATATCCATTCTGATGGTAAACCTGTCCAGCCAAATCTCCACAAGACACTGCAAAATAAGTGGTGATTAGCAAATTAGTTAGCTTTGGCACAGAGCTGTGCTCACTTGCCTGTGACAGCTTGGAAGTCAGTTTTGATACTGGCGACAGAGCATCGAGAATGACAAGTTTCGCACTGTAAGAAATAGAGTCGAGTATCCTTCTGCAGGATTGTGTCCGGTGATCGGCATGTGTGACAAGTGACATATTCCTTGATATATCTTCTCAAGACATTTTCTATCTGTTTCTGTTGGAATTTTCCCTTGATTACTAGTTGGTTATTACCATCTATAGAACCACTTGTACCCAATTCAGCCAATAAAAACGTAAGAAGATGTTTGGGTTGATGATGTAAAAGTTTACAGGTATCTGCAAAGTTGACAAAAGAAGTTTTCTTAGTTCCTACTCGGACAACTTGTGGAGGTTTCATGACAAATTTCCTTTTCTCTCCAGCAACCATATCCGGATTCTTTTCCCTCATGATGTTAAACACTCGATTCAGTAGCTCTTCTAGTCTCTTTCTGAGTCGGCCCAAGCAGGACCTGTTAGGTTACTAAATGAGATACCATCATCTTTTTTGCTGTCTTCATCTTCTAAAGCTTCGTCTTTCTCTAGTATTTCATCCTCATCTGGGAACTTAACATTCTTCTTTTTCTTTTTATTGCCAAGCATAATGTCAAGGTCATCCTCTGGTTCTGTTGGTTCTTGAACATCACTGTCAATCTTAAGATGCTTTACACCTTCTTCAGCTTCATCAATATCAAATATCTTTTTCATTTTTTTTCTTCTTTTTCTTTTGATTAAAGAAGTTCAAGTCATCTAAATCATCAGAAGCATCTTTTTTCCTACTGTCCTCTTCATCAGCTTCCACATCTTTGTTCTCAGTTGGCTCTGGTTCCACTTCCTTTGTTTCTGAGGGCTGAGTTTCTTCTGTCTGGGCATCCCCCTCCTCATCTAATATGAAAGGCTTCTTCTTCTTTTTCTTCTTGCTCATGGTAGGGTCAAAAATCATCTCGTCCCCGGACAAGGCTGCGACTTGAGTGGGCTCGGCACCGATGGGAATTCACATGAGTCAGTCTCAGGCCCCAGCGGCAGCGCAGATCCAGCTGATTGGTAGTATGGGTATTTTAAGAGTATTTAGTCTTCCAATCCATGAACATGGGATGTTCTCCCATTCATCTGTGTTGATTTGTTTGTGTGTTTGTTTTCTTGAGAGTTTTTTGCTTTGGGGTGTGTGTGTTCACCAGAGATAGACAAAAAGTGAGAAATCACCCCCTGGGCAGATGGCAATGCTACAATCCCTTCTCCACTCTACTCTCAGAATTTTGGGAACATGCAACTGTCATAAGTTTCAAGCCACCAGGTCTGGGACTTGAACTGTAGTTGGCCACATAGAAGTCCAGTGCCTCAACCACCATGCCATCCACTGGCCAACATATGAATCCTCTTTAATTTCTTTCATTTGTGCAAGTCTTTCAACTCCTTAGTTAAGTTTCTCCTTAGATAATTTATTCTCTTTGATGCTAAGGAAAATAATATTGTATTTTTAATTTTTTTCCAAACTAATGGAAATCAGTATCTGAAAGAGGTATCTTTACTCTCAAGTTCATTGTAGCTCTCTATATAGTAACCAAGGTGAGGAAACAAACAAATGTCCATGGAGTATGAATGGATAATGAAAATGTAGTGTGTGTGTGTGTGTGTGTGTGTGTGTGTGTGTGTATTATTTAGCCTTAAAGGAAAAAGAAAGAAATTCTGTAATGTAGGACAACATGAATGAACCTTAAGGACATTGTACTAAATTAAATAACTCAGTCACAGAAGGACAAATACTACATGATTCCATTTATATGAAATATACATAATTGTCAAATTTGTAGAATCAAAGTAGAACAGGGGATGTGGGAAGGGAAAAATGATGTGTTATTAATTAATAAGTATAAAATCACAGTCAAGCAGAATTAATAAATTCTCATGATCCACTGTATAACATTGTATCTACTGTTAATGTTATTATATGGTAAACTTAAAATTTTAAGAGGATAGACTTCATAAATGTTTTCACTCAATAAAATAAAATTTAAATAAATACATAAAAATATGAAATGTATGCCATGACACTTTGAGAATAATGACCAAAATCTACTCAACATGTTCTGATTAAGGCCTGCCACTTTCTGTGGTTAGTGTCTATATGTCTTGCCTTTTGATCCCATAAATATTAATGGTCATTCTTCTTATTTTGTTAAATGGCACCACTAATGATGCCTGAATACTTGTAACAAAGTCACAGTTAAATCCCTAGGGTGAAGAAAACACCAGGCTCAATGACTGCATTTCACTGGAAAGTACAGGCCAACAATAGCTGCAGAGATGGCAGCAAAGTCTGCTGATCTCGGATGTTAGCTCTTCTAAATTGGTGAAGTGGCCTCAGCTACTGGCACAACTTAATTTAATCTAAACTTATAATACCTATAAGTTGTTTTAACTCTAATATAGGAAAAGAACTCCAACTAAGCATACTCTTACTTTACATTTACATATAGTTTACAAAATGACTTCACACATATTTCTAAGTCAATGCACATCTTCATTCATTCAAGATAAAGTCTAGCCTCACTTAGCACTTACTGGACTGTGAGGTAACTTTTTCTTAATTCTTGGTCCTTGTAGGACCTTATTCCCAGTAACTTTTCTTTCTTGACATTCTGCATAATGGAAGGAGTGTTACAACAGAGCCTGGTTGCAGAGTCCCCTATAAGGTAGGTGTCCTTACCAAATCCCACAGTTGATAATTTAGGACTTCAACCTGGATTCCATCTCCAAAGAATTTGTTAAAATAAGAATTCTTAAATGTAGACATTAAAATCTACATAATGTGTACATGCATCCTGTACGCTGTACTACTTTTATGAAATAGTTGTCCAATGGAACTAAATACTACTGTGATGCTATAGAGAGGTGCTGTTTTCATAAATTTTAACCAAGAAATAACAAATATATTTATGTAATCAGTGATATATATTTATAATATTTGTCAGTAATTTATAATATAACTTAGTAATTATATATTTATGTTAAACAAATTTATATTAATATATATTAAACATGGTAACACACATTTCAAGCTATTAGGTCATCAGGAAAGTAATGATGTTTTTTTCTTTCTTCCTATGCTAAAATGCATCATGACTTTCTTGACGATCCAATATATTTTTATTTCATTGGTGTTAAATGTATTTACGCATGTGGAAACATACATACTTATTTATTATGTCAAAAATAAATAATGTGTCTACTGCTAAAACTACAGCAAAATAGAAATAATTACATGGAAAGTGAAGAATACTAATCAATGGAAGGCATTCCAGATGGGATAATTACAACCGTTGTTCTTAGAGAGAACTGGTGCATATATTACACTTTCAGATATATGTAAGGAACAGGCTGATGTACCTGTACTACTGTCTGTAGTCTTTTTATCTCGCTGTAGCTATCCTGCAGAATTAAGGGATTCTACAAGGAAACTTCAAATAGTTCATGGGAAATGGAATTAAAGTATGAGCGTGTGTGTGTGTAAAAATTCAAAATCTACTCAGATTTTTCATAGTATGCATTTTCCATGAAGTTTTTGAAGACCCCTCATCTTATTGGGGGATATAAAATTACACATCTATCTTTAAAACATAAGAATGTTTTTAAAAAATTCATTTAGATAGTTGGTACTTTTCTGAAATCTGTTCTTTAATGCTGATGTGTGCATTCAAGATGTGTGATGAGTTTATGTCAGAATGTAGTTTGTAAAATATTGGAGACGGTATCTAAAAGATAAATACTTATTAATTAATGAGATTAGTAAAACAGATGATATATATACTTTTACAATTGATGAATTAAATAATTTTCAAGTAATCTTGAATTAATCCACCACAAACTCAAGATTATTATATATTCTCACTCTGCAGAGATAATGGCTAATGAAAAAATTATTAAAAAAAAACAAATAAAACCAACACAATATAGTTGACAGTGAGACTAAAAGGTAAAAAAAAAAGTTACGTATACAGTTTGCTACTTAAAATTTTGATCCAGACAGGAAAAGAATAAACATTAATTACATTAAAGGAAACTTCTATTAATACAATATAAATGAAGTGATATAGCAAAGAAAATAAGGACATGCTTACCAAGAAAAAAATATATATACTTACTGGAGAAAACCACATCACTTTAAGAATCCAAATTGTGAGAGCAAAATTCACTACGAGAATGATGAGTAAAAGAAGAACAAATAAGTAGAGGCAACGCTTTCTCCAGCCATAAATGCCAATTTTGTAGATAGACTGGTTCTCTGGTCTCTCTATGTGGGTGCCTTCTGTGGTTGTGGTGTACTGTTCACGTACCATCTGCCATTGGGGGTGATGTGGAGGGAAGAGAGAATGAGTTGGAGAGAGAGAGAGACAAAAGGAATGAGAGGGGGCAGAGAGAGAGACAGAAACTTGTTTGTCAATACTGATTTACTGGAAGCCTAAAGATAAAATTTTTTTTACCATGGTAATATGAAAGAAGTCTAAAAAAGTTTGTGGAAAGTGAATATTATGAAAAAATTATGCATGGATTTCATTTTTTACACCAAATAAACTTGTGCTTTAATTCTGTTTTCCATTAATTTTATGAGGTCCGCTGCTAAATTTTCAAAATTAATGATTTTAAAAAGAAAACGAGGTACTGCTTTAAAACATGTCACTATGTTTCAACAGAGATACTTAATCAGTCACATCATTTTAGTTTGGACAAATTCATCTGAAATCCAGTGACCAGGAAATTATACATGTACATAACAAGTAACACAAAATGCAAAGTTCTGCAGAATTAAATTTGAAATTGTAGCATCAACCTAAAATAATCAGGTTATCAAGTTCTTAAAAGATTCAATGAGAAGGAAATCAAGCTGAGAACTATACATCTTTGCCAAAAAATAATTCAATTACTAAATTTTGTAAAATTTTTCAACTACTGAGTTACTCAGAATTAAAAAGGCTCTTTGCAAGATACTTACCACACTAAACTTTGCCTAACATAAAGTACTCAACTACTGACCTACTTTAAGAAATACCAGGATACATATATATGTGTGTGTGTGTGTGTGTGTGTGTGTGTATATATATATATATATTAGATATGTATTCATTGATATTGTTTTGTGCCAATTAGAATAAGAGTTTTAGCAACAATTTAAACTCTATGAAGAAATTTTTAAAATTACTCATTTCCCTCTTTACACAAAGAACATAGTGTTTATTAACCCATAAAGTGAAAATTAGTGATTATAAGACTATTCTGATTGTGAATGTAGTACAGTGATAAATCATGATATAAAAAATATTTTCCTCCAGAATTTTGTGTTTGCTTTTGTGTTTGTTTTTGTTTTTGTCGATAAACCAACCCTTCTCTCCACTTGGTGGTTCCTGCTTATATTTCATAGCAATTCCACTGTCATCTCCTCAAAGACTTCTTTGGACACTCACTCACTCTGAATTATATCACTCTATTATATTTATTTGAACCTGCTCATCAATAGCTGAAATAAAGGTGGTGTTTCAGAATTTCTGCAAAGAACAGTCTCAGACGGTGCAACTGAAATGGGAAAGGTGGTCAGAGAATCTGAACTTAAAGCACACTATGAGATGGTACTGTTACTGTGAAACGAACCATGTTGGCTGAGAACGTGTGTGTATATATTCCTATTCCTACATCTTCCATCTATCTATCTATCTACCTACCTACCTAATATATAGGTTGTTGGGAAAGTCATGACTTTTCCATAGACTCACTACTTCCCTATTCTTGGTATTAAGAAATTATCACAAAATTAGTACTTTAACATAACACTCTTGTATGTTACAGTTTGGGAAGTTCAAAGTTAAAAAAAAAAAAAGGTCTTACTGGGTTAAAAATAGGTGTGGGCAGGGCTGCATGCTTCTGCAGCATCTAAGACAGAATCTAAGGTTCCATCTTATTTCCCAGCTTCCAGAGGATGCCTGCATTCCTTGGCTCTAGCCTTCACTTCCAAGATTATATCTCCTTTTCTGACTTCCATCCTCCTGGCTGCCCTGTATAGGGACTTCCATGATCATATTGAGCCCACTTGGGTAGACCAGGAGGCTCTCTCCATTTCCAGAACCTTAACTCAATCACATCTGAGAATTCTCTTTCCCATGTAAGATATCCTATTCACACGTTATGGGAGTCAGGGCATGGACAGCTTTGATGCCAGTATTCTGTCTACCACGAATGATTTTGTTTGCACTGACACGAAAGTGAAAAAGTTTTTATGTCCATTAAAAACAATCTTGTCATGGTTTGCAGGATTGACGGCAACTGTGTTATGAGGATATTCCTCACGTCTCCCTAAATCAGTGCTGGGCACCTGCTCTATTTGTTGATTGTTCACTTCTTTATTGTTGCCTTCTCTTTAGGTTGTCAACTTCAAGTGAGTCTTTTCTGTCTTAATAGTTATGTTACTAAATAGTTAAGCTGACATATAATAGGTAAATGGGCATGTAATAAAACTTTGAATGAAGGAAGGAAAGATGAAATTTTAATTTGTTAAATATTGAGACTCCTTCCAAAGATGATGGTACAACAGAGAAAATATCTATGAGTTATGAATATGCTTGGTCCATTAAGAAAAGATTTAGTACTTGTGGTCATTCTCTTAAATAATGATTGTGAATGAGCAGCTTTTTCCAAACGGGATGCCGACAACAGGAAATATATAAAACATGGTGTCTCTGTTGAAGTACTTTCATAAATGATACATTGGGGAGAAAACTGATAATACATAAATGTGATATTTCCAGAGTTTTGGTACAGAAAGAATACTAAGGATAACATACATAAGGAGTCTTCAAAAAGTTAATAGAAAATGCATATTATAAAAATACATACATTTCAATTTTTTTTTTTTTTTTGGAGAGGTTTTTTGCTATAGGGCGTGTGCGCTCGCCAGACAGACAGAGAGAGACATAGAGACAGAAAGCCAGAAATCACCCCCCAGGGGGGGATGGTCACGCCACAATCCCTTCTCCTCCATTCTCCTCTCGGGATCTTGGGCATGCACGCACATGCGCCCGGTGTGAGTTTTAAGCCACCAGGTCTGGGACACGAACCGTGGTCGACTACGTGGGAGTCCAGCGACATAGCCATTATGCTAACTGTTGGTTCTCGACATTTCAAATTTTTTGCACCAAAATAAACTTGCATTTAAATTCCACTTTTTCCACAAACGTATGGAAGTTACCTTGTATATGCCCTTGCTTCACCGACAGCTGACCTGGGGCTGGACCTGACTGCCTTGACAGGAGCTACTCTCTCCATGCTGATTTTTAGAAGCTCAGGACTCGTGACCTGCTTTCTTGGTCTCCCATTCTCTGTGCTCTATTTACCAAAACCATTTCTATTCGACTGCAAACCTGTGTGATTATTTTTTTCATTCTGTCAGTTGTACATTTTATAATATTATTTTGAGAGATTTTTGCTATATGGCATGTGAACTCACCAGAGAGACAGAAAGCAAGAAAACCCTCCAGGGAAGATGGCCACATTGCAACCCCTTCTCCTTCATTCTCCTCTTAAGATTTTGGGCATGCATGCACATGTGCTGAGCACGAGTTTCAAATCCCAGGACTCAAATCTCAGTTGACCATGTGAGAGTCCAGCACATTAACCACTCTGCCACCTGCTGGCCCTATCAAATCATATTTTAAGATTGTCTACTTTATTTTATTGTTAATTTTCCACCTTCAATGTAAACTGTGTTGCCTAAGAAGAACTTTATTCTAGATAAGCATGAGTTAAATCACTAGGCAGATTACTCTAAAATTTTTCTAAAAAGTTGATTTAGTTATTTAATAAAATATTAGTTTGTATTTCTCACAACTCACAAGTGGCTTTCATTTTTATTAGGAGCTATATTAGGATAGGTAGTCTTCCTTCTCACTTTTTCTCTCTATCTCTGTCTCTCTCTCTCTGGCAAGTACATGTTGCCTATGGCACAAACTTAAAATGACAACACCGCCACCACCAGAGTGATAAAGATATGGGAAATGTGAAGACAGTTTTAAAGGACATGACAAACAAGGAAAAGGTATAAACTTGTCTTACTGAAGCCCGGTGGGAATAACTAGAGGAAATATCGGGGAGAAATGACTAAAAGGGCCATTGCCAGGAATTTTCCATGACTGAAGATTGAAAACAGATGTCAACTCCTGAGCAGGATAGATTAATTTAAATGTATCAACTAAAATAATTCTGAATCCAGAGAAAGCCAGAAGAAAAATTAAACACAAAACAAAACTTTTAAAATAGAAAAAAAACCTTGTAATACCAACAGAAAGCTTTATAGATGTTTGTCCAATGAGTGACTGAACTGTTGAAAGAACCTGGTAGTGGAGCGAGGGAGGCCCATCAGACTGGGGAGTCCAGCGCACACACTGCTCCAGGGACAGACTCTCGTCGCCTGGGGCTCCCGGGTCTTGGGCTTCCCCTGCAGCATGGCCTCCTCGCCCTCCGCCTCCCAAACTGTGCTGGCCACCAACAGTGCGGCCGGGGCACCGAGCTCGGGGCCTCAGGATCTTCTACGCCTGCCGTCCAGGCGCTCACGACAGGCGACTGTAGGTGACCATATCTGCAGGGGATTTTGCTATCCACCCTCTTGGACCTGGGGAGTTAGAACCTGCAGCTCCCCTTCCTCCTCCAGCTCCACCCTTTCAGTTACCCTGCAAGGAAGCATTTTGGGGTTCTCATTGGCTTCCAGGAAGGACGCAAGCTCCTCTCTGACCCCAGTTGTCTTCACCGCAGTGACTCTTCTCCTATGACCCTGTGGTGCCTGGACCCCTCTGGGATGGCGCTGAAGGGACACAGAGCCAGTGGCAGCCAGGGGCCTGGCAGAGGAGCCGTCCTTACCCAGTGGTAGCCCGGCTGGCAAAGGTTCTGCCAGAGCTCAAACAGGATGGTAGAGGGGAGAAATGACTGTTAATGAAGCCAAAGAGACATTACAGGAGGCACCTGAAGGAACTTCTTGGAGCTAGCTGCATTCAGACTACCTACTAACAGTATCTGCTAAAACATCAGCTAGACCAACAAATCTGCAAATCGAGAATCAAGATGGAAAATTTAGACTGGATTTTATCATCTATGTCCAGTCCAAGCTTCAACACTTTGACAGTGTGGCTCATCTGATCGACCACTGAGTGCAGATGTGCAAGGATAAGTGGATAGGCCCAGAAGCCCCTGGAATGGCACTGCCCACCTTTACCTGACCAAACCATAAACAGCACCACCTCTGCAGCATCTCTGCAGACTCACCATTAACATATGCGCCTGCACCATTGGGAAGTTACCAACAAGACCAAAAGATTACTTTAGAACAATATAAATTCCAGGTATAAATGTTTCTCTTTTTCTAAACGTGCCTTATAAAGAGTACTCCAAATACAGCTATATAAAAGAGAACCAAAACTCGAGTGACTGCTCTGGATATCTACGCAGAATTCTTCGAAGAACAGTCGTAGCCAATCTAATCTACAGCCTGAAGAGGTAGCTATGTATTTAAAGTTCCCCCAGATATTTTCACTTGAGTGATGCTTCCCTCCTTAAGGCTAACCAAGACCAGTTCATCCTCTTAAATTAAAGGTAGGATGTCCCATGTAAAGGCTGAAAGAGCATTTGATCAGAATGCCTTGCCTTTCTGAGGTTCCTTTCTCTTATGTGAGGGGTCCATGCTCCAGTCATGGAGACAGAACTCCACACGGGAGCACTGAATACATGGGAGGGATCAAGCGGACACAGGCTTGACTTTAAGCTCAAAAGCCTGGTGGTCAGAGTCTGTTTTAGACCTTTATATTTTGCATTCTGATGTATACCTAGGAGTTTGTTAAACAGATCATCCTTGTGAGTATTTATTCCTCATTTTATGCAATTAATCAAACCAGCCAAAAACCAAAATGTCGACCATGAAATCCTGCATTTGCCTTTTAACTACACATATGAATTCTCTCATGTGCATGAGTACTACAGTAATCCATTTTAAGGGAGCCTTATTTCAAACTAGTGCAAATGGAAAAGACTTTTTTCCATATATTTTAAAGCTAAAGACAAGAAAGTCATACTATACAGGTGCAACTCAATTCCTGTTAATAAAAACCACAATAGATATAGACATTTTACCCTTCAAAGTAGTTCTGTCCCAACCTGTTGCCATTGACTTTTTGGGAAATGGCTGTAGAAGTTTTTAAGTTGCCCTTGAATTATCTAACCATGGACATCAGCAGTTCTCTCCCTTCTACCATGTAGAATACTTTGACTTAATTTTCTTCCAGGTATAGGGGAATGCCTGCCTGTTTTTCCAAGTGTTTATTTATTGCTGCTACTATTTGATTAGGATGTATTAAACAAAAAGAAGCAACGTGAAAAAAAGAAAAGTGGTAGAAATACATACTAGAAAAGCATTAGAACCAAAAATGGTGTACCAAGGTCAATATCAGATAGAGCAGACTTCAAGGTAAGACAGACTTTGAAGCAAAATCATCACTAGTGGAATTGCTGTATGACCCAGCAATCCTGCTACTAGGCATATATTCAGAGTAAAGGAATCTGGGACCAGATGATGGTACAGCTGTAGACACAAGCTTTGCAAAGCAGATGCACATAAGAAGTTACCAGTTTGTGTCTAGAGACCTTCCTGAGTACGCCAGGCATATGTGTGCCCAAGATCCAGGGTTGGCTGAAGTTGGGGGTGGAAGGTAGAATCGAGACCCTGTTGAAGGTACTGAATATCTGTCTCTCTCTCTATGTCTCTTTCACTCATGGAATAAATAAATGAGTTTTTGAAAATGGGAAAGGAAAGGAAATCAGAATGTCATAGAAATAACTGAACTCTATAGAACTAGTCACAGTAGCTAAGATAGAGAACCAGACAACCCAGCAACTCCACTTTTAGGTATTTACCCAAAGGATAGAAAAGGCCTCAATGGAAAAACACTTGCATATCCATGCTTATTGCAGATGTCCAAAAACAGATGACAGGATTGAAAAAAATGCGGCATATGTACTCTATGGACTGCAGCATGTGTACTCTATAGCATATGTACTCTGCCATAAAAAATAATGAAACCTAGACATTCGATACAAAGTGGACCAAAGTGGAAGACAATGCTAAGTGAAGCAAGTCATACTATGAAAGACAGACTTTGTATGTCCTTACTCAATATATACCGATTATCTGCACTCTATGGCAGAAACTGAAAGTTTGGAGGGTATAGTAGCAGGGAGGGCAATGGTAGATACTAGAGATGGTAGATATTACCCCTAAGGATAGGGGTAACATGGGGATGGGTAATGGAGGGAGAGGGAAGGGAACAGTGGAGGAAAAAGAAAAAGAAAGTATGTTTAGTTGACAAAAACATGAAAAGCTATTTGCTGCTGCTGATGTAATATCTTAGTAATGTCTTTGTCTTGACTGATATGCACAGTAATTGTGAGAAATGTTATACACTGTAAAGATAAAAAGATATAGAATCAACCTAAGTGTCCAATTACAGATGAATAGATAAAGGAAATGTCACACACACACACACACACACACACACACACACACACACAGAGTGTAATACTATTCAGACACTAAAAAGAAAGAAATCTTGTCATTTGAGGTAACTTGAACAAATCTGGGGGACAATATGTCAAGTGAAATGAGCCAAGTACTGAAAAGGAAATATCACAGGTTTTCACTCAGGTAGAAACTAAAAAGAGTAACTTAATAAAAGTAGAGAGTAAAACAAGGATGAATAGGGACTGGAAGAGTAGTGGAGTGGGGGGGGGATAGAGAGATGTTGGCTAATGGAAACAAAATTACAGATAGATAAGAGTAACCATTTCCAGTGTTATAAAGTACAGTAGGGTAACTATAACTAACAATTTACTGTGTATCTCAGAATAGTTTTTAAAAGAATATTTTAAATGTTCTCAACACAAAGTAATGACAAATAGTTGAGATGTTGGATATTCTAATCATCCTGACTTAATCATCACACAATCTTTTCTTGTGCTGAAAAGTCACACATGCCCCACAAATACGTGCAATTATTCTATGTCTGTAAAACAAAAGCGCTATTTGTGATAAAGGTAAGTAGTAAAGTCCACCTTATCATGACAAGTTAAGGCTCCAAATTTCAACTTTGTAAAGGGAAAGTTGTGACACAAATGCATATAGGCTGTGGGCTAAAAGCACAGGATCTGGAAGAAAGTCCAAATCCATCCATCTCCCCAAAAGCATGGATTAGAGCACCTGTTAGAGAAGATTCAAGACCCCAGTGTTTGCACAGTGATTCCAAGAATAAGTGACGGGGAAAGAATGGAAGTATTAAATCCAAGAATTTTCTGGTTAGTCAGAGACCTATTCTTGGGAGATCAGTATAGATTGTCATAATAGGGGCCCATTCTAAAATCTCTATTCACATGCATGTTTAATGTGACATTATTCACAATTGCTAAGACATGGAACCAACTCAAATGACCATGAACAGATGAATGAATTGAAGAAGTATGGCACATATACACTGTGAAATACTACTCAGCCATAAAAAACAAGGAGACCGTGGCATTTGATAGAAAATGGAGAGAGATGGAAGACTTATTGTTAAGCGAAACAAGCCAGACTATGAAAGAGAGGCATTATATGTCCCCAATTAATATATATTGAATGTCTGCACTCTAGGGAGGAAACAGAAAAATGGGAAAATATGAAAACATAGAGAACAATTATGGAGACTGGAGACAGTGTGGGAGGAGGGTGGGAAATGGGTGAGGGTGAGAGGAAGAGAATCAAAAGGAAAAAGAAAGAAGCAAAACATTTAAGGAACACAAAATGTATTGCAAGGTAATATTGTTAACTGGACTAATATACAGTGTATTCATGCTGGGAAAATTCATTTTGCAAGCTGTAATGATATATAGTGATTGAATGTATATATTTTTAAAATCCCCATTTATAGGTATTGTTTATTTCAGCCTGATACTAACCATAACATTTTTTTCTTAAACAGATAAAAACCTCAGCCATTTGTTTTTTCTTTCATTTCTTCCGCCTTCTCTCCTTCCTTCCTTCCTTCCTTCCTTCCTTCCTTCCTTCCTTCCTTCCTTCCTTCCTTCCTTCCTTCCTTCCCTTTCTCTCCTTCTCTTTTCTTTCTTTCTTTCTTTCTTTCTTTCTTTCTTTCTTTCTTTCTTTCTTTCTTCTTTCTCTTTATTTCTTACTATTGTTTGGCTTGAGGGGATGTGCACTTGCCAGAGAGAGACAAAGAGAGAGAGAGAAGAAAGCACTCCTCATGGGGCATGGTCACACCACAATCTCTTCTCCTCCATCGCTCCCTCCTTTTGGGATTTTGGACATGTATGCACATGCATCCACCATGTTTTCTTTTCCTTTCCTTTCCTTTTCTTTTCTTTCTTTCTTTTTTTATATAGAGAGATTTCTGTTATAGGGCACTTCCCTTTGACAGAGAGAGAGAAAATAAGAAATCACCCTACCCCCCATGGAGGATGGCGACACCATGATCCCTTCTCTAGTCTCCTCTCAGGATTTTGGGAACACACACACACACACACACACACACACACACACACACAAGCCCAGTATCAGTTTTAAACCTCTGGGTCCAAGACTGAAATTGCGGTCGACTATGAGGAAGTTCAGTGACATAACCATTTTGCCATCTGCTGGTCCCCCCAGCATGTTTTTCAAGCAGCAGCTGCCCCTATGTTTTCAAGCTGCTGGGTCCAAGACTCACAGAGAGTGGTTGGCTATGTAGGATCTGACTGTCTTAATCACCATTCCACAGAACTGGCCCACCACATCTTTAAGAAGTTTTATTTCTCTCTTTTTCTCTCTCTTAATGGGTACCCCTGATAGGGTCTTGCTACACTGCAGACAACCCACCCCCTTCCCCAACTCCCAACCAGCCAGGATCGTGAACACAACTGAAGTGGTCAGGTCCAACGAGGACCTAAACCTGGGGACTTGCCACATGACTCCGAAATTGTGCTGAGGCACCTTACCACCTGGGCCAGCTGCTCCTTCTTTGTCAATGAGGCAGGGACAAAGGACAGGAGTTATCTGTCATTTATGTTGTATATAAATTCCGTAATTACTTCATTACCTACCCTGTGATGAAGAATTACTATAATACTATGGATATAAAATAAGTTCATCGAGAGGATATAAAAATGTGAGTTGTATGCATCTAACAATATATCCTGATATCTATAGCTATTTCAATTCATCTATATATGTAACAAAATTAGAACCTCAGGAAAAAAACAACAAAAAAAAGCCATTTTCAAAATGGAAGGTTTTACGATAGCTATACTGATAGATCAAGCTGACCAAAACGAGTAAGGCTGTGGAAAACTTGGACGACACTATTAAATGTGTTTAAATGGGCATACCCAGAGCCCTACTCCTGAAATAGTTGGAAATGCCCATCCTTTTCAAGCACACATGGAACATTTACGAAAACTGACTATTCTAGAACACAGTAGGAAAATTGCTAAAGTGAATGATCTCATACAAATCCTTTCTCCTTTGCTTAATTGCCAAAGGGGGGAAAGAGAAAGCACCTCCTGTAATGGGACGTGGTCATGCCACAATCCCTTCCCCTCCAATTCCCCAACCTATCAGGGTTTGGGACAGGTATGCACATAGTCCAGCACATTTTGCAAGCTACCAGGGCCAGGATTCAAACCACAGCTGGCCAGGTAGGATCCAGCTCCCTTTACTAGGCTATGGGGGTGGCCTTATCTCTGGTCATAGTAAAACTGAAAATTCATAATAGGATGATGAATAAAATAATCCATAAAAGTCTTTGAAGCAGCAGCGTTGCAGAGGACTGGGGCTGAGGCTTGGTGCTCACACTCACCTTCACACACACATCTGGTTTACATTATACTTTCCCACCAGACACACTCAATAGTTAATTTTAGCAAGAGTCACCACCAGGCCCAAGGTGGACGAGGCCCACTGGATGCAGCTTCCTCAGTTACCCTTATTTCTTCATGGAGATTCTTCTGAATATCAGGGATGAAATTCTGCCTGCCTCAAGTAAAGTCTTGCTCATCCAGAGGGCTTGCTGGGGGGCTAACCAAATTTTACCTACAAAGGGTCTTCAAAGAGTTCATGGAAAATACATACTATAAGAAAGAAAACTATGCATTAGTTTTATTTTTTTTTTGCACTAAAATAAACCCATACTCCTTAAATTATTTTTTAAATTTAATTATTATTATTATTAAATTTGCTATAGGGCACATACACTCACCAGAGAGAAAGAGAGAGGGAGAATGAGAAAGCAAGTCACCAGGTCCAGTACTAGAACCGTGGTTGGCCATGTGGAAATTCAGCACCTTAACCACCACACCACCTGCTGGCCCCAATAAACCCCTACTTTAATTCTATTTTTCCATGAGCTTTTTGAAGTTCCCATGTAGCACCTATGATGTCAATCTGAAAATTCCTGGCAAAGTACTTTCGCCATAGGGCGGGCGCCACCACGCCCGCAAAGTACTTTCCATGATGGCACAAACTGTCTTCATAAGCTAGTCATCGAACTCTAATGTATAGGACTATCTCTGTGTAACTGATACCATCACATTACACCATCCATGAGCATGAAAAGGCAACTCACATAGAAGTCACTCACAACTATGCAAAGAAAAAACCACGACCAGTAAGGGCTGTGTGTTCATATTATGCCACCATAAATATTTGTTGACCAAATGTATGTCAGGAGTAGGACTTTTCTAAGTGGATGTAAGATATCTTCATGATGCAGTAATTTAAAACATGAGATAGTGACAAAAGAATGGGTAAATTAACACAGAAAGGAGAACAGAGAGAGGTGGCCAATAAGTAAATGAAAAGTAAGAAAGAAGAGGCATCACTCTGTGTAGAATATACAGGTGACTTCTCCAGCATGCCTAGCTGGCAGGGAAGGAGCAAATTGGAGTGCTTATTAAATCACAGTGGTCTTTGGGCAGGGGTAGAGGGTGGCAGATGGAGCAGCAGTAACGTCACACCATGTGAGATGGACTCACACGAGAGGTTCATGTCCCGACGCTTCCCTGTGCATATCAAGTACAGGTGTGTGTGACCCTGATTGCTGGCTGAGGCATGAGTGGATGGCAGTGTGAGAACCCTGTTGAGGGGTACAGCAGATGGCGTAGTGGTTACGTCACCAGATTCCCATGTAGTTGACCACAGTTCAAGTCTCAGACCCTGTGGCTTAAATTCATACTGGGCACATGTGTGTACATGCCCAAAATCCTGAGAGGAGATTGGAAGGAAAGGGATTGCAGATTGGCTATCCCCCTGGGGTATGATTTCTCACTTTCTGTCTCTGTCTCTCTGGCCCTAAAACAAAAATCTCTCTCTAAAAAAAGAGAACCCTCTTGAGGATGCTTGCCTAATTCTTTGTTTCTGTCTCTCTGTCACACTGAGGAAATAATCAGACTTTAAAAAAAAGTTAAAGTTGACTAGGTCAGAGCTGGGAATGAATGCATACGTTTTCTTTTTAAACTCTGAAGAAACAGCCCACTCTCATGGCAATATTAACAGTAATTCTCAGTGTATTTCCTGCCTCACTGTGTCATAACTCACCTCATTCTGAATGAGTTCCAACATTTAAAAAAAGCAGAAAAATGAGAAGGTGCTCACCTTACTGGATGTATGATAAAAAGAACATCATGAAAAAGAAGAAGAAAGTTAATACCCTTAAAACATAAGTGATTTGAATTAAGGAAAAATACAAAGTCTCCAACCAACCTTGAGCAATGAATATGCATACAACATACCAACAGTAAAAATGCTCAGGTTGACTGTGAGTCAAAGAAATGCAAAAAACACAACTATAGCAGTTTTCAAAGATTAAGGGAATATTGGCAAAATGTCTAAAAAATGGACACGTTATTCCTCTGTTGTTTAAAGTGAAGACTAACATAACCCCCTCCAGAAAGGAATTTGACACTAAGTATCAAGAAACCTTGAACAAACACAGTAATTTAAATTCTAGGAAGTATTCAAAAGAAGCAACCAGGAATATAAACTATGCTTAAAGGGACCAGCAGATGGAGTAATGGCTATGTCACTGGGCTTCCATGTAGTCGACTGCAGTTTGAGTCCTGGATCCATTGGCTTAAACTTACGCTGGGCGTGTGTGCATGTGTGCCCAAGATCCTGAGAGGAGAATGGAGGAGAAGGGATTGCAGCGTGGCCATCCCCCCGGGGGTGGGGGGTATTTCTTGCTTTCTGTCTTTCTCTCTTTCTGGCGAGCACATGTGCCCTATAGCAAAAAGTCACCCCCCCCCAAAAAAAAAGGAATAAAAATAACCCTATGCTTAAAGGTATGTATTTAATATTTAAAGGTATTTATTTTTCAGCTGGCTACATGGTGCATCAGTAATGTGTTACTCAACAGAAGCCAGATTCCACATGGCACCTGAAGTTCGAGTCCCTGGACTGGTTAGCCAGAAACATGTTGGGGATACCTATACATGCTGAAGACCCATGGGCTGAAGGGCAAGAGAAAGGAGATTGAGGCAGGACTAGACCCAAAGAGGGTGCCCATCTGTCTCTCTTTCATTCTCAAGTGTATGCATGCACACACTCTATCATGAATACAAATAAACAAATTAAAATAATAATTTGTCATCATAATGGTAGGTACCTGAAACTGATTAAAGGTTAAATATTAGAGTAATTAATTCATTGGATTGTTTCAGTAAAACAAAATTAATGTTTTGTATATTTGAAAGGCATTTGAAAATCACATATATTTGAAAAGCATATAATAACCTAAGGGAATGCTAGTGATATAATGTTAAATAAAAAGATAAATACATATTGAAATACATACCCAAAGAAAAAATACTATAAAGAAATTAACAATTCCTCAATATTCATTTCCTCCTATTTTCCATTTTTCATCTAAAGCAGCATTTTCCAAATATTTTTCAGACTTATGAATTGATACATATATTCCTTTTATAATTGTAATGTTAATAATTAATTTCCATATTCATCTAACTTTATAACTACATTAAGAATGACCAAATAACTTCAATAACTTCAAATAACAGTTCTGCTTGGGACCAGCAGTTAGTGTAATGGCTATGTCACTGGACTCCCATGAAGTTGACTGCAGTCAAGTCCTGGATCTGGTGGCTTAAACTCTGGGCACGTGTGCGTGCATGCCCAAGATCCTAAGAGGAGAATGGAGGAGAAGGGATTGCGGCAAGGTCATCACCCCTAGGGGGTGATTTCTCACTTTCTGTCTCTCTGTCTCTCTCTGTCTTTCTGGCGAGTGCACACACCCTATAGCAAAAACCTCTCCAAAAAAATAAGTAAAAAATTAAAAAAAAAAAACAACCAGTTCTGCTTTACCTTTTTGTCAAATTGCTCTGCATAGTACACCTAAATATAGCCAAGTAGACAGATCATAATTATCAATTTCATTCGAAGGCACATTTGGCATAATTGTCAAAGTTGACATACCCTATTATAAATACACTCACACACACACATGAACAGACACACACACATCCAAATTAAAAAGGTCATCAAATCATTCTCTTCTTTACAACAGGATTGACTTTTAAAATAAAATGGCAAACTCTGCCATTTAAAAAAGTTCCTTATAAAATAAACCAAACCAACGGGATAAATGCCCTTTAAGTATTTGGAGACATGAACAAGAAGAAAGTTTTATTTAAATAAGCAAGTGACTAAAAGAAAAAAAAAAAATTCAAAGCCACTGGCATACAAATGTTAGATTATAAAACTGTGGTCTTTTTCTTTTCTTTTTTACTCAGCAATGTGTTCAGTCATAAACATAGTATTACATTTACAGAGGTAAGCAACTCAGATAGACTTTTCTAAGTATTTTGTCCCAATTTTTATTAAGAACACTGAGCAATCTAAAGCTTGCATGCCCAAGATCCTAAGAGGAGAATGGAGGAGAAGGGATTGCGGCAAGGTCATCACCCCTAGGGGGTGATTTCTCACTTTCTGTCTCTCTGTCTCTCTCTGTCTTTCTGGCGAGTGCACACACCCTATAGCAAAAACCTCTCCAAAAAAATAAGTAAAAAATTAAAAAAAAAAAACAACCAGTTCTGCTTTACCTTTTTGTCAAATTGCTCTGCATAGTACACCTAAATATAGCCAAGTAGACAGATCATAATTATCAATTTCATTCGAAGGCACATTTGGCATAATTGTCAAAGTTGACATACCCTATTATAAATACACTCACACACACACATGAACAGACACACACACATCCAAATTAAAAAGGTCATCAAATCATTCTCTTCTTTACAACAGGATTGACTTTTAAAATAAAATGGCAAACTCTGCCATTTAAAAAAGTTCCTTATAAAATAAACCAAACCAACGGGATAAATGCCCTTTAAGTATTTGGAGACATGAACAAGAAGAAAGTTTTATTTAAATAAGCAAGTGACTAAAAGAAAAAAAAAAATTCAAAGCCACTGGCATACAAATGTTAGATTATAAAACTGTGGTCTTTTTCTTTTCTTTTTTACTCAGCAATGTGTTCAGTCATAAACATAGTATTACATTTACAGAGGTAAGCAACTCAGATAGACTTTTCTAAGTATTTTGTCCCAATTTTTATTAAGAACACTGAGCAATCTAAAGCTTTTACCATGTCATTCCTTATGTAGTACTTGACTAATAATATCAACATCCAATAATTGGGTTGGTAGAAATAAGGCACAGAATAACCATCAAGCAAGAAAAGTACTTATGCCAACTAGAATTGCACATACTTGGGACCAGCAGGTGGCATGGTGGTTAAGGCGCTGGACATTCCCACATGACTGACCATGGTTCAAGTCTTGGACCCGGTGGCTTAGTTTCTCACTTTCCCTCTCTCTCTCTGATCAAATTAAAATAAATGAATGAATAAATAAAATAAATAATTAAAAAAAGAATTGCACATACTGAAGTATCATAACAAAGACTATTGAATTCAGGTATTTATGTAGCCTCTTAATCAGATCAGCTGGTACCAAATTATATCCAGTTCTTGGCATGGCTTAGACCTACCATCAGCCTTTGATTTAGCACATGGATATCATATGGAGAGAAAAAGGTAATAGGTGGCTGTCGTTAAGAGCTGAACTAATGTTAGTCAGGTGCTATGTTGAGGAACTGCTGGAACCCCGGATGGAAGCCTGTGCTTACTTCTGGATCATAACATAGTAAGCACCTATTGTTTTCTTCTGCACCCTACCAATAGTGAGCATCTACTGCTTTCTTGTCTGCCTCGGGACACTGTTTCTCAGCTCTATGTGCGTGCGACCCAGTTATGCCTCATGTGAGCACATCGTCAGTATCAGAGGTGCTTTGGTGGCAAGGGCTGACCAGTTAGGGCATGGCAGTCCAAATGTATTAAATGACTTTGGGAAGTCATGAGATCCACACAAGACATTCAGTGTCAGTTGTCCTAAAATTGATACAGATGCTCTGAGAGAGCAGCTTCCCTGTGGTGTCAGAAGCTAACAGACCCTTGAATGCTGCACTGCCAACATCCATCTTTCCCACCACATGGAGAGAGCTTAGCAGAGAAGGAATCAGGAAGAATAAAATAGAGCAGAGAGACTGTGAGAGAAAGGGCAGAATCGGATCAACATCATTTGAGAGCCCAAGTTCAGCACTGCCTAATTTATTTTACAAATTAGTAAGTTCCATCTTTTCTTGAACTTCTTTAACTAGGTTTTGTCTGTATCTGAAACAGTCCTGAATGAAACATACGGTACAGAGATGCAAAGGAGCAAATAACAACAGTGACCCATGGAGTGAGAATGAATTGTACTAACTTCATAAATAACATTTCAACTAGTTTTTGAACCAGTTTCCTTCCATGTCAAATATCCTATTCCAAAGAACTAGTAAACCTTCACATCAAAGGTCATTTTTCTTGAAAAAGTTATTTCAGTATATTAAGCTTTAGTTAATGTCAGAGTTATTGCATGACCTGTTTCCAAATCTAGTATTCACTTTCTTATGTTCATTTTACTCTTTACTTTATTTGAAATGATTGGCTGTTTTCTTTCTAGAAAACGCTTTCCTTTTTTTTTTTTTAATAACTCAGTATTCTCTTAACTTTCCTTTTACCTTTCTTGAACTTTTTGACTTAGTCTCTTTAATTTTATTCTCTCTCTCACCTTTAAAAGGTAACTACAGGGACCAGCAGTTGGCGTAATGGCTATGTCACTGGACTCCCATGTAGTTACCAGTGGTTGGTGTCCTGGATTCCGTGGCTTCAACTCATGCCGGGTGTGTGTGCGTGCATGTTTAAGATCCCAAGAGGAGAATGGAGGAGAAGGGATTGCTGTGTGGCCATGACCCTGGGGGGTGATTTCTTGCTTTCTGTCTCTCTCTGTCTTAATTACACCTGAACTTGTTTTGAGACCATCTCTTCTCTCAATCTTTCAAGGTGATCCTGTACTGAATCAAGCTAATGATTTCCAAATTTATGTACCAATTTAAGAATACCTCTTAACTCTAATAATTGTTTGATGTCTCCACTTGGTGTTTCAAACTAAACTTGTTTAAAAAGTAACATAATTTTTAATAACTTTATCTCCTCTTCCCAAATCTCCTCTTCCCCTTCTCTCTTCCCTTCTCAGAACGTGGCTCCAAAGATTTCCAGTTTATCCTTTCAGAAACATGAGCACCACCCATGAGTTCTCTTTCTGTTACTCAAATTCTTCATCAAGCTTTGTCGTGCCTGCACCCTGAGTAAGGCTTCACCATTGCCCTCATGCCAGTTGCACAGCCACTGCCTATTTCAAGCCAGCTCCTGTTGTACCAGTTATCTGAGACAGCCTGTTCGCTGGTCTCCTACATCTACTCTGCCTCTTTTTTTTTTTTTTTTAGAGGTTTTTTCTCCTATAGGGCACGTGCACTCGCCAGAGAGACAGAGAAACAGAAAGTGAGAAATCACACCCCACCCCCACCCCCCCAGGGAGGATTGCCATACTGCAATCCCTTCTCCTCCATTCTCCTCTTGGGATCTTGGGCATGCACGCACATGTGCCCGGCGTTGTGCCGGGCGTGAGTTGAAGCCACTGGGACCAGGACTTGAACCGTGGTCAACTACATGGGAGTCCAGCAACATAGCCATTATGCCAACTGCTGGTCCCCACTCTGCCTCTCTTAATCCAGTGCTCCACACATCAGCCCAACCATAAGACCGGGAGTCCCCTGATTCAGGTGCGCTTTGGATGAAGAGCACCTCCATCTGGTACATTCAGCTTTTCCAGCTCCATCTTAGCACACGCTGCCCACCTCAATAGTGGGTTGCTCAATCCCGCAAACTGAATAAGCTTTTTTGTATCTTGTGGCCTTTCCATGGATTGTTCCCTCTGCCTAGAAAATTGGTTCATATCACATTGCAGCTGCTTCTGTGCTCCCAGCCTCAGCCTTCCATGAGCACCTGTTTTTTTTTTTTTTTTTTTGGAGAGATTTTCACTGTAGGGCGTGTGCGCTCGCCAGACAGACAGAGCGAGACATAGAGACAGAAAGCGAGAAATCCCCCCCCAGGGGGGATGGTCACGCCGCAATCCCTTCTCCTCCATTCTCCTCTCGGGATCTTGGGCACGGACGCACACGCGCCCGGCGTGAGTTTTAAGCCACTGGGTCCGGGACACGAACTGCGGTCGACTACATGGGAGTCCAGCGACATAGCCATTACACTAACTGCTGGTTCCCTGAGCACCTTTTCATGTACATTTTTGTCCTGTGCAATCTACTACCCTGTCCTGTCTATTTCCTCCACAACTCTTTTCAGGACTTATACTATGGGACGTTGGACAGGTCATAAAATATTTTCCTATGTTTGTCTATGCAAAAATACGTCATGACTTTTCTGATGACCCAATAATACACTTATTTGTTGTCTGTTCCTTATTATGCTTTCATTTCCACAAGATCAGGAAGGGTCTCTGTTCTGTTTATTATATAGATACTTGACACACAGCTGAGACTCAGTTATATGTATTTGTTAAAAGCACGTAGAATAAAATATATCCTCATCTACAATGTGTTTGTGAAATAGATTTCCATGTCCAAGATACAGCTTTATGATTAAAGCCTAAATCATTCCATCTTTACCCACACTAAATAGTATCTTTAATACATTTTTTTTAACAGAAAATGCACTAACTTCAGTAGAAACTCCATGAATGGCTTGGAAAAGAATCAGAACCCATCAAATAAAAGGAGAAAAGGCTAGATGGCATAGTATTATTTTCCAGATCCTTTTATTACTGTAATGGTATGATTGATGCTTAGGTTCTGACTCATGGACTGAAACTTTCCTCATTTCACATCTCAGTGGGCAAGCATGCTACTCCATTTTCTAGCATAATTGTTAAGCTGTAAGCACTCTTTGCCTCTGAACAGTGTATTTTAAGGCTGAAGCGCCTATAAAGTTCTCCCTTTATAAAATGAATGGGTTGGATCTGAAAGATTAGCATCTATAAAGTGTGGCTTCTACTTTTGCTTTTCAACTCTAGTAGCTCGGATATTCCTCTTGGTACTGTATAAACTAGACTGAGTTTTAAAGATAAGCCTTATTTAGTTCTATGATGAAAATTCTATGATGATCAATTCTGTCAACTGATGAACTGTCAGTTGAACTTATTAACCCAAATAGTTTATCAGGTGTCTCCTCACAGTTGGGGGCTTCCGATCACCCAGTTCTAGGATGAACCCTGACATATGGTAGAACACATTGGAAATGTTCTACTGCAGAGCTCTGTGGTTTTGACACCTGCTTCTGTGTTTAAGAAATGGTCTAAGAAGCTCTCTTTTTTATTGAGCCTTTGACATCTGGAGTTCTCCTTGCTGTTTCTCCTCCTCCTTTCCCTTAAGACTCCCACTCTTGCCCCACATCCTCCTTACCAACACTCTGGGAAAAATGGTAGAGAAGATTTACTTGGGGACTAACAGTTTCTCAACATTAATACACCTCAACAGAAGTTGCTGATTAAAGGCATGACATTATTTGACCATGGTTTACCTCTTTGTCTTTAAAATATGTAAGGGGATTTCAAAAAGCTAGTGGAAAAATTGAATTAAAGTACAAGTTTATTTCATTGTAAAAACTTTTTAAATTCCTGCATAGCTTATTTATAATAAGCATTTTCCACGAACTTTTTGAGATCCTTGGTATACTTCTTTGATTTAGATATCAAATGAACAAAATAATTTATTTCTGAATTAATGTGTACCATTTTATAAAACAGAAGATATGTATTTAAGATTCTTTTTTGTTGATTTTGTGTTCTGTTACCCAGACAGTATCTGTAACTGACTCAGAAAAGTACCTGTAAGTTTACAGAATATCTAATTGCACAGTATTTTCTGAAAGTTCCATCGACAAAGAAGTTTCATTAAATGTAGTTTTCAATTACTTATTAAAATAATTTTTTCTAACACATGAAAATATCACAGGGCCATCTACTGGCATCATAAAGGCTTTCCTGGTCTCACCCCACAGCCTAATAGTTAAAAAAGCCAATTCCACACTGCTGATCGTGGCTTGAATTCTGGCTCCAGTGGCCTGAAAAACACATCAGGCATGTATGTGTGTGTGTGTGTCCTCCAAATCCCGAGAGGAAAGAGAAATGGAGAAGACGGCAGCATGACCACATCCCATTGGGAAGTACTTTCTACCCCTCTTTCTCGTTCTGTCTCTCTTTTCTAGTGAGCACATGTACCCTCTGGCAATTAAAAAGAAAACTTTCCTAATGGAATAGTTTTCTCTTAAATGCGGTATGTGATGAATGAGGTTTATAATTGTGATTCCCAGAGTTCTTAAAGTTTATCTGACTCTTGTGTATGTTGGCTGTCTTCTTCACAATATGTGGATTATACATCTAATAGCTGAAATACAGTGAATTAATGTCATAGTATGAAAAGTTTCATAATGTTATCGTGCCCGTGGTTACTATAATTCTTTCAAACAAAGCCATTCCATTATCCCTGGACATAAGACATTCACAACCAATTCAGTGAACCCTATCATTGCTGCAATATATTTCCTGATATATTTAGTTGTTCTGCATATCTGGAGCCCTGTATTTTCATAAAATTTGTCATTATAGCTACAATTGGAAAATGCAATGGTCCTAGAATAATATTGAGCACAGAGAAAGCATTAGAGGTGCTGTTACTGTATCAAAACATAAAATTAATGTTCTCTGAACCTGGATCACCTTAATAGTGCAAAGATTATATATTAATAAAATATATAATGATGCTATATTATAAATTATCAAGATGCTACACAGCTCTGAAAACTATTATTATTATTTTGGAGAGGTATTTGCTATAGGGCATGTGCACTCGCCAGAAAGAGAGAGAGAGACAGAGAGACAGAAAAGGAAAAATCCCCCCCCCAGGGGGGATGGCCATGTCACAATCCTTTCTCCTCCATTCTCCTCTTGGGATCTTGGGCACGCACGCACATGCACCTGGCATGAGTTTAAACCATCGGGTCTGGGACTCAAACCACGGTCAACTACATGGGAGCCCAGTGACATAGCCATTATGCCAACTGCTGGTCCCTCTGGAAACTATTATTATAGATGCTACTCACATCCAATCAGAAGAATTCTATAATGTCATTAATGAAACCAATCAAGATTCTCAAATATCAGTTTCTGAAATTATCATAAAAATGAGTTCTATAATGTTTATATATTTTCCATGTACACTAATACTTAAAAATTTTAAATAAACCATTTTATTAAAATCCTATTATCAATTCCTCTTGATATATTAAAAACTTGAATATTTATATTTTTATTCATATTTTATTTTTTTACATTTAATTATTATACATCTTTACAGTATACGAAAACACTTTTTTAAGGTTTTCGCCGTAGGATATTTGCACTCACCAGAGAGGGAAAGTGAGAAATCACCCCCTGGAGAGGATGGCCACACCACAATCCCTTCTCCTTCATTCTCCTCCTGAGATATTGGGCATACAGGTACATGCACCCAGCATGATTTTCAAGCCACCAAGTCTGGGACTTGAACTGTGGTAAGCCATGTGTGAGTCCAGTGCCTTAACCACCATGTCACCTGCTGGCCCCTCTTAAAATATTTTAATAGCAGAATATGAGTGAATCAAAATCACTCAGCAAAATGATAATGACTCTAATTGCCCATGTTGGGAGTAAACGGACAATTATTTAGTTCTTCACTGACGCATCCCGTTGAGTGTAATCTCCAATTAAGGTAGAAATTGTGCAGGCCTGGTTCAGTCTAGTGGTGCAGTCAATAGTAAACTGTAGAGCTGAAGCCATGTGGCTGAACCCAGTTCAAATACCTAGTTGGTTGAAAAACATGCCAGACATGTGCATTGGTGTCCAAAACTTGAAGAGTTGGAAGGTGGGAGAAGAGGGCCACAGAGTATTGAGATCCTGTCTAGGGTACTTCTCTCTCTCTCTCTCTCATGCACACACATATTCTCTATTATGAATAAAATGAAGAACTAAGAAAACAAAAGACTTTGTACAGGGTAAGGCTGAGGATGGGGTGGCTGAGAGGTGAGGTTCAGTTCTGGCACTAGCTTTAACCTATTTCCCCACTTCTGAGCCCAAGCAAAGTGCTCTTAACTAAATGTTTTTCTCTACCATCTCATTTCTTATCTTATTCAGCACCTAAAAAACATGGCAGCTATGCTTCCATATTATTTGTCCCATTTTTGTGAGGGCAGCATGATATTTTCCTGTTGGTTTTTTTGTTAGGTCAGTCCCAGTGCCTGGAATGCCTACCAATATTTGTTGATTGAAAACATGACTACAGCGCATCAATATAATGTCCACTAAGCACTAGTTTTAACTGTCATTCTACAGGATTACATTTTTGTCAGACCTATAGAAGTAAACAAGAAAGAAAATTATTTTCTAAAAAAAATTTAAGGGACCAGCAGTTAGCATAATGGCTAGGTCGCTGGACTCCCATGTGGTTGACTGTGGTTCATGTCCTGGACCCGGTGGCTTAAAACTCACGCCAGGCATGTGTGTGTGCGTGCCCAAGATCCCGAGAGGAGAATGGAGGAGAAGGGATTGCGGCGTGGCCATCCCCTCTGGGGGGTGATTTCTCACTTTCTCTCTGTCTCTCTCTGTCGGCAAGCACACACGCCCTATAGTGAAAACCTCTCCAAAAAAAAAAATATTAAATAATCATAAAAGAAGACAACCTTAAAATGATTGCCATAACACGTGCTGTAGTGTGACACAGAGTTCTTCCCATGTCACCAGGGAGCTCATTCTCCCAGCTGCAAAGACTGTTTCCTGCTCACAATTCACACCTGAGTTTCTATTCTAAGACCACATTTGGCTGAAGCAAACTGACTCACCCACGATGAGCACCCTAAGTAACCAATGACTGGCCAAGTCTGGGTACAAGAGTGTGTGGCTCAGCTTAGTCCACAACAACCTAGCTTCAGAAAGCACTGCCAACCAGTCACACAGGATTGGTTGAGGTCCCTGTTGTCACTGCATCACAGTTCAATGTCTTCCTTTGCTTAATCCCGTTTCCTCCACTACCTCAAAATTGCTCTTCCTAAGAGAAACCACTAATAAGCTTCTGACACGCAAATTTCAGTGTCCTGTCGTTTCCTGGGAAAATGGATGTTGGCAATTTAGAGGGTAAAAGCAGTCTGAAGAAGTGAATCTAAAATGGTACGAAGGAACTGGATCACCTGTCAGTAACCGGAAATGAGCGGCCTATTTCTGGCAGCAGGTGGAACAGGGATAGTCCATAACATTAACTTTGGCTTCATGGGTAAAACTATCACTGCTGATGAACTGAGAAGAGGCACCAGTGGAAAGAAATTTACTAGAGCACTGTAAAGGTGTTTGAGGGTTTCAGAGAAAGTCACGGTTATGAGGACAATGGAATCAATGCTCTGCTTAGTACCATCCAAGCATTGGGGAATGAAGATGGCAGGCCAGTAAGATCCAAGGCAAATTGAAGATCACAAACCTCTCAGGCGGTGTGTGCTAAGGCCTTCCCTTCTGCAACCCAAGCAAAGAATGAATGGAAGATCTGGTCTCAGAGTGATGGGGTGCCAAGGACTACAGAATTCTAAGCCCAGGGCAGTTTGCTCTGTCAGGATCAGGGTAGGACAGACCCCCAGACTTGAGACAAAGCACTTGAGAAACTGGAAACTCCATATGTCCAGCTGCTCGCTCAGCCTCTCCTCCCTCCCACTTGAAGATAATGTGATAATGTGTTCCTCTCCTGGTTGCTCAGCCAGTAATGAATGTTCACTCACAATACAACCCAGGTAGGAGCGAGGGAACTACCTCTTGTGAAAGTTGTTAAAATCAAAATGGAGTTATTTGTGTCTATTTTTGTTAGACCCTACCTAAATCGAGCTGAGGAAGCCCACGGAAGGGGTGGTGACCATGCAAGTATGCCTGATACATGGACTGTCACTAGGACTACTTCAAAGAATCTGCCCAGAAACAACTGGCCCAGCTGATAACAATAATGACATCAACAACAAAGGATGGTGTCAGTTCTTATAGTTGGTCTCAAAACATTTGTGATCTTTCCTTCTACAATCATCCTGAAATCTGTGCGACCTGGATGCACACTATTTAGGGCAACTTGAATTGTGACACCCCCCCCAACTCCTGAACCTTGATTTACATACTTTGCCTCAGTTCCTTCTTTTAGGTCAACACCCCAAAGGATGAGAAGGACCTACCTACCAAGTATTAGCAAAAGATGACAGTGTATGAATGGGACTGGATCCCCAAGGGAATGAACAAGGAAGACAGAATGCAAAGATGGAAAAAGGAGCATTTGTTGATATGGGAACATTCTCCAATGATATAGGTTTTAATATCACAGCAAGGATCTTGGAAGACAGTGCTCATACATGGCTAGTTTGGCTCTCAAAAGCTTAGAGAAAGCAGTAGCTCACCCTTGGTGAAAGAGAAAATACAGAAATGCTAGACTTATTGTTGAAGAGGAAGAAGATGGGTGAGCAGACAACAAGGAGTGACTCAATCTGCAATCAAAAGAAATCAAGGATGGGGGGACCAGCAGTTAGCGTAATGGCTATGTTGCTGAACTCCCATGTAGTCGACCACAGTTCGAGTCCCGGACATGGTGGCTTGTACTCATGCCAGGCGTGTGTGTGTGCATGCCCAAGATCCTGAAAGAAGAATGGAGGAGAGGGGATTGTGGCATGGCCAACCCCCTGGGGGATGATTTCTCGCTTTCTGTCTCTCTGTCTCTCTGGCAAGTGCACCCGCACTGTAGCAAAAAGCTCTCCAAAAAAAAAAAAAAGAAAGAAAAGAAAAGAATTCAAGGATGGGTAATTAGGAGGCCAAGAGCTATTGTCCTGTACAAATGCCACAATGCTTTGCTAAGTTTCCAGGTCAAGCCAGTTTCCAGACCTGTAAACCCTTGATTAAGGACAGGTCAGGTCTCCAGAGAGAAGTAACTTGCAACATCAGAGAAAAGTATTGATACATCTAGCAATGATTCAGCCAGCCTTTCTCCAAAGGAACCAAAGACCATCGACCAGGGCAACCATATGATGTGGAAAGGGCATTTACTAGTGACTGTACAATGTGAAAAGGGCAATACCCAGCACGTGGGCCCCTGGACATGGAATCTAGCTCCACTATTAAACCAGGGACCAGAAAGCCATCACGGCTCCCTTTTAAAGTGAGGACATATGAGAGCAGGTGATAAGTGGAATATTGGTCCCAGGCTGGATCATACAGTGAGTCCACACAACTACCAAATGGTCATTCCCATGATTGACAAGTATATTATTGAAATGGACATATAAGGGGTTTTCAAAAAGTTGAAGAAAATATGTATTGTTACACACAAAAAAGCTATGTATTAATTTCTTTTCTTTTTCTAAAATGTGAGATCTACATGATCTGGGAATGACTCAAAGGGCCCACTTTTTAACAAATGTAGCATGGTACTAAGTACACGACTATGGGCTCCACCGTTCTCATCACTTACTGTATTTCCTAGCAGCTGGCAGTCTGACAGGGCAGTGAGAAATCTTTTAATTTGCTGTAGAGACCTCTGGTTTGAGATCCCTGTCAGGACTGAGGATGCTCTGGGTATCCTACATCAACAATCATTGTGATGCTGTATCTTTAATGGATGGAACACATTGCTCTGGGAGCCAAGGGTGAATACAGAGTTGGTCATGTTCACCATCACTCTTAAAGATCCCGCTGGGAAACTGCTTGCCATCCCCACCACTGTGGGTGTTGTAATATGGAAGTCTGTTCCTAGCATGGAGTGCTCCTATTAGGCTATGCAACATGAATCCCATTAACCTACAAGCTGCCACCCACTCACCTCAGCTTCTTGTGCGGCTCCTAAGCACAGGACACACCATTCTGACAATCCCTAGCTGAGAAATATGTATGTCACCAGGTGGGCTAATGGCATTTCTTGGTATTCTCCTGCCCATTTTGGCAATGAATGGACAAGCGCTCAGTCATGCATGAGCCACAAGTGCTTTGGGGCCAAAAACAGCATGATGACCAGGGGCTCAGGCTCTGAGTTGGATGTCAGGGTTACATCACCATGTTGGCTTGATAGACAAGCAAAGGTAGTAGAGAATGAGGAGAATCTTGAATGGGTAGTTGGAGGTGGTGGGAGGGAGAGAGGGAAAGGAGAGGAATATCAGCTGCAACTTGGAGACTGACTGCATAAGCAAAGGCCGAGTTCATCCCACGAACATTCTTCCAGTACTTTCCTCAGTAAAAGAGACCAACCAGAAACTTGGAGGAGCTGTTCCTAAAGTAGGCGTATGGAGCCAGAGAATCAGAGTTATGCAAGGAGTGGACTCCCTGGTCACTCCTCCTAACCAGATGCTCACTCTTCCATTGCCAGTAGTGAACACTGATGGGTAAAATGACTCCTGCTTGCACCAAGCTGCCTTGACTAGGGCTACATCCTCCTTGTGAGAAGCACACACTCAGTGCTGTATCGGTGAGGAGTCCAAAAGACCAGCCCTCTCCCTCGATTGGGAGCAGCTCTGAAGGTCCATCTCAGCTCTGTTTCAACTATGTCATTCTATTAAATATCTCCTTCTGCCTGATTTTGCTGAGTTCAGTCTCCCACAGGTGTTTTGTTGAAGATGTGCTCTAATAAGCCAGCATGCAAATCTCCAGCTGTTTTGTGGGGAACCTGTCTAAGCAATTGCAATTGGGAAAATTGGGATTTATGAAGTGATCAAGGGGTCGAATGGTGGTACAGCAATAAAACATGATGCTCTGAGAATCTGACCTACACTGAAAGGTCTGGGTGTGAGTTCAGAAGCCTCCCTCAACGTAGAAGGCACACATATGCTAATAACCGGGGCTGGCTGAGGCTGGAGATGGGTCATGGCGGTAGGACCCTACTGGGTATCTCTCTCTCTGTTACTCTTCACTCATGGAAAAATGAGATTTACAAAAATAAGTGATCACATAAACTGAGGGTTCTCTCAGGACACAGCACAACTTTATCTACATATTCTTAAGGCAGTTTCTCTAGGAGCAGAGCATGAGATGAGGGTTTTCGTGCAGGTGATTTACTAAGGGAACGGTTTTGAGGGGAATGTGTCGGGCAATGAGGGAAGCAGGTGAGGGTAGGAGAAAGAGCTAGACGAAAATGTGGGCTGAGGCCAAGGGCAATTCCCCAGAGCAGCGTGCAAAAAGTCCTCCTTACTGACCATTTAGTAACTGGCTAAAATACCAGCCCTGTGAGGAGGACCCGTGTGTATTACAGTACCATTAATCTTGTTTGGCATTATTTATGAAAGTACATAGAGTTTAGAATATTCTTAAAATTACACATGAGGTCCAGTTGGTGGTGTGATGCTTAAGGTGGATAGATCCCACATGGTCGACCAAGTGGTTCAAGTCCTGGACCAAGTGATTTAAAAAAGCATGTTGGGCATGTGTGTATGCGTGCCCAAAATCCTCAGAGGAGAAGGAATTATAGCATGACCATGCCCCCCGGAGAGTGAGTTCTCACTTTCTCTCTCCTTCTTCAGAGAGTGCACACATGCTGTAGCAAAAGTAAAATAAATAAATAAAAATAAAGAATTACATGTGAAAGCTGTGCTTAATCAGATACTAAAGTAGCCTGCTACTTTATTTTATTGTCTTGCAATATTTATACTATAGCTGAAATTTTCAGGCAAAGCAACTCCTCCTCAAACACAAACAAAACCTCAGTTTGTCTAGTCTTTAAAAAACTAATAGCTAAATTTTAACTTGAAAAAAATCCCTGAAAAATTAAGGAAAAATTTTAAAGAAAGTTATCTAAATTTACCAACTAAACAGAGCTTCTGTTTAGTTTCGAGATTTTAGTTTAGTTTCAAGATTTTAAATGAGGGAACCAGCAGTTAGTGTAATGGCTATTTCGCTGGACTCCCACGTAGTCGACCGCGGTTCACATCCCAGACCCAGTGGCTTAAAAATCACGCCGGGCGTGTGTGCATGCGTGCCCAAGATCCCGAGAGGAGTATGGAGGAGAAGGGATTGCGGCGTGACCATCCCCCCTGGGGGGTGATTTCTCTCTTTCTGTCTCTTTGTCTCTCTCTGTCTGGCGAG